>NC_137816.1:23778238-24065738 GCF_963921795.1 Nannobrachium achirus | reverse complement strand
AACACCCTAGATATAAAAGAGTGGGAGCTGGAGAAGAATGTCATTATTGTATAAATGCTGAGGATTGGGATTGGGTCTCCATTCCGACATGTCTCCTTTCCCGACATGTCTCCATTCCGACATTAACCCTTACCCTAAACTTAACCTCTATGGAAGTGTCGCCACTCTGACAATAAGAAGTCAATGTTGGAGTGGCGACATGTCGAAATGGAGAGCAGTCACCGGGAAGGTGCGTGTGAGAAGGGGATCATACAATTACCAAGAGTCCATTATGGAAAGAGAATTTGGGAATTAAATCTCAGGCATAACATAATAAATGTCTTTCGCATCCTTTCACATCATCCTTTCATCCAAACTCACATTTTCGGGAATTGTCCAAAATTGAATGCCTATTAAGACGGGATACATTGAGGGCTCTAATAGGCTACAAGGGTTTCTGTTATGGTAGGGAAAGCTTTTGCAGAATTTAGCCGATAAATCTTTTTTTTTTTTTTTCTGCGAAACCTTTCCCCACAATACGGATGCTGGGGTTTAAGTGGTTAAATCCTTCATACTTTACCCTCCTCCTTTCCCCCCTCTACGTGAAATCTCTTGAGGAATGTCTGCTTATTTTTAGCTGAATGTTCACCTCTCCCCAATAAGAAAATGTAAATCCAAACGCAGATAAATGCTTAGATCGAACCTGATTATTCCCAGTAACTGTGGTATAACTGCGAACATTAACACACTGTTGTTAAACTAGAAGTGTCAACTACAGGAGATCTATACACTATGATGTGTCCATGGGCATTTCATGTTCTGTTTTGTGTCTCCCACGTGTCTTCTGCCTGCTTCTTTCCCCTTCACCACTTTTTAAAAACTCTTTTATTTTCCATTCTCCCCTCCTCCTCGCCGCACTCCATCCCTCTCGTGGATGCTAATTTTATTTTTTACCAAATATGAAATATGAATAATTCATTCCCCAAAAGAGTTGTCAGCCGCTTAATTATACTTTCTAAACATTTATTCTCTCTCCCTCTCTCTGCCTCTCTCTCTATCTCTCTTGGCTAAAGCTTTTGTTTTGATACATGTATGCAAACGGAGGTTAGCTCACAAGGCCTGATTCCTGGCTAATTGAAACCTTGAATGTTTGTACCTGCAGCAGAGCAAAGCCAGGGAGCAAGAAGCAGGAAACACAGAAATCGTTGTGTTTGTTGTTTTTCTTAGTTTTTCAGTGTGTACAGGTATGTGTTGGAGAACAGCCTTGAGTCTCAAGTTCAATTTGAACACTTAAGAGCCGAGTAGCTGTAGAGTTCAGTCCCTGTACTATAGCAGACACTGTGAATGAGGATAGATGGTTCTCCCAAAACCACTCCCTATGTCTTACTTAGTACAACTAGTGTGTTTATGTGCTACAGTATACATCAAATACTGTCTAAAAATACTAGCTTAAATAAATTAAGTTGACAGCATTTTGAGGTAACATTATTTCAGAGAAACATACACTGAGTGAAAGGGGTCCTTTTGAGGTGCCGACTAACAGTGAAAGACTCAAAGTCACCACACACTTGTGGCTTAAACACTTGAATCCCAGCATGTCTATTCGGGGGTGGGGGATCTAGAAGATCGGCTATTTTTGGCAACGAGATTTGGTGTAGTGAAAAAAGTATAGTTGCAAATTGGGTTCGCTTGACTAAGAATAGAAAGTTTATTGGGGACAAGAGAGACATAATATCAATGTTTGGCACAGCATGGCTGCCTTATGCCAGGTATAGAGTACATAAGTCCTGACGTCACTCCGCTCATCCCCTGGGTCACGGATGTTTTTCTCTATGGAAAATAACATTGAGTCATCTTAGAATTGTCAGGCTCTGTATCGTTTACCATAGTCAGTCACTCATATTTGATACGGTCTGTTTCTGGGGAAAATGTAATTCATTCAGCGACGGTAACATTAGCGTTTTCTCAACGTCAGTTGATGCTGCATAACCATATGAGTCAAACCTCAGGGCTCATTTGTTTCTTTTTGGAACACAGTTCTTTTAAATTATGTCAGACTTCGGTGCTCTATTGCAATCACAAGATGAGACATTAGATAATAATACATTTTATTTATAACGCACATTACATTTTTGGAAATCACAAAGTGCTACAGGATTTAAAAACATACGTCACGAAAATCACAAAAGCAGGAAAAAAAGCATTCAGCAACAGGAAGACCCTTTCTTGGGGGGAAAAGTTGATTGGTTTTGGTTTGAAAAGTTCATTCGTATTAGTGCAGTCGTTTTCCAAGTGGGTCGAGGGACCATCCTTGAGGGTGTTCCAAATGGATCCTTGGGTCTGTGTAACTTTGAAAGTGTGATTGTTTTTGTATGTTTTTTTGTTGTGCACGTTGCAACGTATGGGCTCCCTCGTAAAAGAGATCTTGTATTTGTAGAGTGTACAAGGTACAATGGTGAGTGACAAACCTGCAGCCTGGGACAACACTGTGATACAGTGTATCAAACCAAGCATTTGGCAGTGGCATGCATGTAAATCAGATCACCTTAGTTCGATAATGGGAGTGAATTCCTTGGTGACAAAGGAAAAGCAGGATTTATTTCTAAAATAAAATCGGCTATTTTCGGCGAAGATATTTAGTGTGGCGTAGAGTCCCAGAAGACTGCAGGTCTGCTGCCATGCACTCTTATTTTACTTTTTTTAAAACAGTAACTGTATCTGTTATTTTTTACTTATACTTATGCATCCTAATGTTAATGTATAATTGTGTTTCCTTCGCTTGATGCTCTGTGTGCCCTGTTGCTGAAATGTGCTATACAAATAAAACTGCTTTGCCTTGCTTAGGGTGAAAACAGGAGGGGGCCTTGTGCAGAGCCCTGGGGGACTCCGGTCAAGTAAGAATAAAGGGTTTTAAGTGGTTATAAAGCCATGACGGGCCACACAATTTTCCGGCCATTTTAAACAACAAAAACATGCACATCCCAAATCCAATCCCAATGGTGACAAGCAGCTGGCTCAAAACATTATTTTCAAGGCGTTAATAAAATGAGTCACCTTGGGAACTGAGTGAGTGAGTCCAGTACAGTGTGCAGTCTCTCTCTCTCTCTCTCTCTCTCTCTCTCTCTCTCTCTCTCTCTCTCTCTCTCTCTCTCTCTCTCTCATTATGTATGTGATACACATAGTTGTCTAAAGTAACTTGGTACATGTAATAAAGCATGATTGTGATGAACACATTTTGTATGGGACCCCGGAATCACCATGTGTGCTTGTAGATCTACTATTTTCACAATTCTTAAAAGTTAAAAAATAATGATGGAGGAAGTGAGAACTGTTTAAAAAGAAAAAGGTTTTCAGGTGTATAGGTTTTAAAATAAAGAAAATATGATTAAATGAATAAAGTAAATAAATATATATATTATGTTTGTTTGTTTGTTTTAATTAATGCTATGCTGTCTTTATCTTCCTTAAAGCAGAAAGGAAGTGCTTTGTCAAGCATGAACACCGGCGAAGACTTAAGGTTCTGATTGGAGCATTGTAGTGGGAGTGTGGGGAGTGTGTTCACAAGAATAATCAGCTTTGGGGGTCCCTCCCACTAAAGTGTTCCCCCCGGAGCCCAGGTTAATTGCCAAGCGTTAATTAGAGATGTAAGCAGTGAGGGGACTCCAGAACACCACTTTGCCATTTTGCTTCTTAAAGACGTTTGGGGCCAGCGTGTCACAACACGCTACTCAGGAACAAGTCTCTTGTCGGGAAGCCAGGCTTTCATTACAGCTACCTGCTGCAGCCTCCAGGACAAAGATTGTTCATTTAGAGCTGTCATCCCAGTTGGGCCAAATGGTACACAAATCCTACAAATGGTCTCCTAACCCTAGGGCTCCACCAAAATGACGGCGTCGTGCCGGCGTCGGACGGCGTCAAAAAATGAACCGGGGCGAATTTGAGCGTCCGACGCTGACGTTGACGTCGGCAGTGGAGCACCCTTCATTAATTAAAACGGGAGCGTTCCCAGCGTTGACGTTGACGCGACGCTCCACGCGCCCGGTGGAGCCGGGGGGTAAGTCGGCACCGGCGTCTGACGGCAAATCTAGCGAACTGCCCATGTTTACGGGTCAAGATCCCACGAGAGCGTGTTTCAATATTAAAGTTGATTTTGTTCTAATTTGTCTCTCTGAAAAAAGCCATTTTAGTATAAAAATGTTGGGAAGATCGTGTGGCTTGTGACAATCGGGTCCAATATTTAGTTCAGTGACGGGCTAAAGAATTGTTCAGAACCTGTGTTCAAGTTCACGCTTCCATGGAATTAATAGACTTCAGAGGCCTACATAGTCCAAGAAATGACATGAATGATAGCCCAACTAGAAACAAAAACCTTTCTCGATTTAAATGGACAGTTTGGGGTCTCACTGAATGTTCTCATTATTCAGCAGACCTCCACATTAACAAATATGAATAATAGATATTGCACAAATTATCTCTGAAGAATGAAACCACAAAATGGGCCACTGAAGAAAAAAAAACCCTGAGGGAGGAACAGCTCAAATGGAACCAGAGTGTCTAATAGAGTAAACCCAGGCAACATGCATCCTCCTGTGACACCTACTGTATATACGAGATCATCTCTTTGTTTGGTGTTCCTCTCTCAGTCTCTCATGTATTTTCGCTGTAAGGTGCCATTATAGTAATGTGCAGAGGCTTAAGTCTGACTTATATACACACGCGATGGAGTTGAACTTGCATGCACACCAAAAAAAGCTGACCTACCAGCTTGTAGATTGGTTATTTTTGGTGTGTCGTATACAACAGAGCATTAAACTAAGCGCTAAGAGGGAGAGCCTAAATGGTAGTCACGGGCTCCCTCACATGTACTGCCTGCCGTGTGCCCCCAATCTGGCGAGAAATAATTCTGCTGCTGTGATACGGGAGCCTCAATGTGCCGGAGATGAGATGGAGGATACCGTGGGGAAATTTGCCAATGCACTAATGTTCTCTGGCTAGCTCACACCTTCACATGCCATGGGGTAGTGGGGCAGCAGAGATACGTATGTCTGCACGTGGTAATAGAGGGGAACTGAGAGCCGCAAGCTAAGGCCTGCCGCAGAGGTGTTATTACAAAATGGACCACTCGAGTGATACAACGACTTCAGACAAACATTTGTGAGCATGGGAGCATGGGAACGAGGCAGGCTACTTACTGCTTCTACAGTTCAAGTAAAAGTTGAAGAGTATTTCACTACAACAAAGTCCAGTCCATTTTGAATGAAAGCTAATTACGATTTTGACAGCCGTTCAATGCACCCATTTTCACACCATTTAACAGTTCGTAGCACTGGGTGGGTGGGGTTGGCAACAGCTCACATGCTTTGAACATGATCTAAGCTCTGCACACAAAATTGATTGTGTGTCTCCATCCTGCTCTTCCCATTCAACATTCCTCGCTTCCCCAGAGTAGGTGCAGTGACAAGGGCCGCCCTCCCCAGTCCCCGCCCAGCTTCCCTGCTCCTAAAAACAACCTATAGGCCAGGGTATATGCACATACGCCATTTTGTTCTACTTCCGGGTGTCTTTCGACTTCCTTCACAGGTGTTTCTGATGATACTAATCAAGGGTCTGTTCCATTCTGGTCAAACAGAGTCAGGGTGCTGATATTGTGCATGTTGGCTCACTGGAAACACTGCTAAACCAGTGGGTCTCAAAGTGTCCTTGAGTGGGTTCCAAATGTCCCCATACAGGTGTGTAACTCTGAGAGTGTACAAATGGAAGCAAATGGACCTGCAAGGGTCCATTTGCTTCCATTTGTTGATTCCATTTGTACAGAGTTTATGGGGGTCCTTGAAATTAAAGAACCACTGTACAATTTGGATTAAAAGTGTCTGCTAAATGCCTAAACTGTAAACTGTAAACTGTACAATAAACCAAACAGAGCCTTAATTAGTATCATCAGTAACACCTGTGGAAGTCGAAAGACACCCGGAAGTAGAACAAAATGGCGTATATGCATATACCCAATTGTGTTCATATAGACACCGGCAAGGGTGAACGCTGCATAGTCATTGTTATTCAGTAGCCAATAAATTTGTCTGAACTGAGAATGAGATAGTCGACGATGTGCCAAGAAGTGAACGTAGAACAGTTTGTCATGTGAATGGATGTTAACGCTCAACCCACAGTATTTAGTGTGATTGCTGGGCTCTCTGGTCATGTGTAACAGTTATCAGATTGCCTCATTCCTATTTAAGAGCTCATTTGAGTCTACTTTCCAGCTTCTGACAGCTTGGCCGTTTATCTCATAGAGCCACATTGTTAATATAATTCTCTATTCAGAACAGATTATAGCCCGGATTTCTGATCTTATTTCTTTGCCGTATTTGAGAGCAGACTCCACTATAACGTGTCCCTCCTTTCTGTTGGCACACGTCTTTTTCTTTCCGTTTCATCTCCATCTCGAGTGCTGCTTGAAGTTAAACAGGCTGCTTCCTGTCCAACTTCAACTGTCACCTCCGCATTGTCAACACGCCAACCGCACAGATGGCCCCTCATCTTGGCCATACAGTGCTGTGTGTGTGTGTGTGTGTGTGTGTGTGTGTGTGTGTGTGTGTGTGTGTGTGTGTGTGTGTGTGTGTGTGTGTGTGTGTGTGTGTGTGTGTGTAAGCTCAGAGCAAAACCTTTTTTTTACAGCTCATTTACGGCTAATGACAGCCGGAGCCCATGTCACATCAGAAGCAGCATGAGACGGTTAAATAGGCAGATAAATGTGTGCATGTCGTCGCCGCCGCTGATTGGCTTAGTGACGCTCTGTTGTCCTGTAATGGTGTCACCCTTTGTTGTTCCATGTCCAACACCTGACACTGTGAGGTGTGTGGCGTAGGTTTCTTCTGGGCGCTAAAGTTAAAGGGGAAAGAAACCCCAGGGTGATTTTGTTGTTTTCCAGTTTCAGGTTAAAAAACGACATAATTTCAGACTGCTAGTAAGCAACACAGCTGCACCAAACAAATTCATAATATAATGAGTGAGTGTGTTACATTTTGATAGGTGATGTGTCCATGTCCAGTGCCAAGAGCATGCCAATGTGCAAGCATGATTTACAGTACTGATACACCTAAAATCCAAACACACCCAGTATTAGTTTCATGAGCTGCAGCTGTGTTGCTTATCGCTGTGTACTGTAAGGTCAGTGTTGTTTTTTTTTACCTTATCTTTAGTCAAGAGGTTTTCAAATTTTTCTCAGCAAAGAAAAAAAAACGAATGTTCTACCCAAGACTAGCAGATCTACAAGCTCATCACATGTCGCGACAGCAACACAGAGTGTTGTGAGCTTGTAGATCAGCTGTTTTCAGCAAAGAGATTTTGCGTAAGAGCGGGTGGAAAAAGAAAGAGACCAGAGCCCTGGGGACCTGCGGTCAACTAAGTATATTGGACTTAAGTGATTGATTTATATTCCACCCTGTAAGATTTGTCCAATTTAGTCAGCTCAGTACATGAGTGTGTGTGTGTGTGTGTGTGTGTGTGTGTGTGTGTGTGTGTGTGTGTGTGTGTGTGTGTGTGTGCGCGCGCGACAACTGGCTGCCAGTGAGGAGCCCCCACCGGAAGGATGCAGAGCCTTCATCCTACTCCTCCCGCCCAACACTCCCTGCTGACAGGTTCCGCCCAGCCCGTAGGAATAGTCGGGGGCGTTAGGGATATTTCGCGCTAATCTAATGATTTAGCTAGGGCGCCCGAGTCGGTGACCTTCGGTGTCGCCACAGCGGCCAAATCAAGTTCAGCTCCCATTGACTTTCTATACAGGAGGAAAATACCCCCCCAAAAATTGTATTTAAGTAGGATCTGAGTGGTCTACTGTAACTAGGGGTTTGTCATGATGCTGAATCCATTGCAAGCATTTGTTTTGCACAAAAAACATTCCTTGGGCTACAAATGGCCTCAGAAAACGATGCATGTATGGGTGAGCATTCATGTTAGTCGGAGGCCTTAGGGTTTTTTTTTCTCATGCTAATCAGTCTAAAAGTGCCAAATTTTGCACAGATGTAGCCCAGGGCATGCTCTAATGATTTAGCTAGGGTGCCCGAGTCGGCGACCTTCGGGGTCGCCACAGCTCCAGAAAACACTCACAAAACTCTGAAAAGTGATGACTCATCACTTTTCATCACTAAACCATCGTTTTCTGGGGCCATTTGTAGCTCAAGGAATGTTTTTTGTGCAAAACAAATGCTTGCAATGGATTCAGCACCATGACAAACCCCTAGTTAGATCCCTCACATCCTACTTAACAGTTTTACTGCCAGATGTTTTATTTATTTATTGGGTCTGGTGCCAGCAAAAAGCGGCTTACCTTTGTTATTTCCCTCCTGTATAGAAAGTCAATGGGAGCGCCCAACTTGATTTGGCCGCTGTGGCGACCCCGAATGTCGCAGACTCGGGCGCCCTAGAGCATGCCCTGGGATACATCTGTGCAAAATTTGGCGATTTTAGACTAATTAGCACGAAATCACCATGTCATCTCCCTAACGCGCCCGACTAGAATACATGCAGAGACAAATATTACCCTCCCCACCTGGCTTCCCTCTCCCTTAACACATTGTGTTCGTATAGACACTCGACAAAGCCAGATGCTTACTCATTTAACCTCATATTCAGGTATTTTATTCATATTTACTTTTTTTTTTTTTTTGCAGATTAATCTGATTCTAGTGATCAACACGTATTTCTGCAACCACACATTCATTAATCACTTAAAAAAATGGCCTTCCTGTTTTGGGCATGTCATAACTGGCACAAAAAAACAACAACATTCACATCTTTGCCACCCCTCTAGTTTATTTTCATTTTGTTCTTTTTATGAAATGACGCTTCTGAGTGCATATGGGCTTCAGGTCTGGGAAACTGGAAAACCTGGCACAAACGTCTGTCCTATACTCGTAGACTCCCCCCCCCCCCCCTCCACCACCACCACCAACAAATGGGCATCTGTACTGTGGGTTTGAGTGGGTTTGTGTTTTTGTTGGCACGCGGCTGACTGGATCTTTGGGCGTTATCAACACAAGCATATTTTCTGGCACTGCTCAACACTGACAGCAGCAGTCCTCTGAGATTGCCAGAAGCCATTACGCGGGGGGGAAATACGGAGTGGGAGTTTAATGTCCCGTTTGCTTTACGGGGCCAAAATGTCTAATTCTTTGCATTGTCTTGGCCTGTAATCAGTGATATCAGCCATGTTTGCGTCGAGTCAGCATGGCATCGAATAGCAGAAGAATAGAAGAAAAAAAAAGAGTCACCATGTTGGAGCACAACATATTGTCTCTGTCCGGTGGAAACCTTGTATGTCCCAAATTGGAAAAATGGAAAAGAAATTGTTCACAACCCGTCTTAGATCTGCTATTTTCACTGCTTTTGTGTGACACTATTGTATGACAAAGTAGGGCATTAGTTTACCAGTAAGACTCCCTAATCGGGAGATAAGCGACCGTCAGGTCGCATAAACAAACTTTAGAAGGCAATCGTAGCCAATCAGGAGGGAATATGGGAAATGGGACAGATCCATGTTGATGACATGACTTTAGAGGTACTGTGTACCGCTTTGCGATATTTTAGGGCAAAATCTGTAGGAGCAGTGTCCAAAAATTTGTTTTGCAATAATCTGCCTCATGGTGGCGCTAGAAGAGGGCCATGTGAGAAATCAGGGCTGGAGGTTGTGAGTTGCCATCCAAGGATAGTGTGTGCAAAGTTTGGCATGGATAGGGGCAACGGTTCCAGAGATACGAGTAGGGCAAAAGTGTGATGTGACGGACAGACAGAGGGACAGACAGAGGGACGGAGGAGCTTTGCATAGTAACTTGTATTATCCATATATTTTTGTTTGCGACCAATACAAGGTTTCTGCCCGACAGCGTCAATATAGTGCTGGTGCCTACGGTGCGAATGGAGTTAAAAACGTAAGGTTGAAGCATAATCCTTGTGGAAACAAAGTTTGGCGATGCAATAAGAACAAAATTATGCAATTGAGGAAAAGACAAACAAACAAACGCATTTCCTAGCTGAAGTTCCTTTCAGCACTTTGTGCACTACGCCATCATCGTAAATCTCAAATAACAAATAACAAAAGAGTACAGTGCAGTAGTACCACATAAGTATAACAATAATGACTCTATGATGTCTTTGGGAAAATTTATTTTTTGCATTTTCCCATTTAAGTCAATGGAGAAAATGTATTCACAAATACGTTAATATAAATTAAACTATGCAATGTATCTCTTAGGAAAATGAAGGCCCAAGTGCGTGCCACCAAAACTGTTGGAGGAGTAGCGCTGCCAAATAAAGTGTATCCGGAAAGAAAGACAGGTTGCCCTGTTAGGACAGCCACACTAATAAACAGAACATACATTTTCAGGTGGGTTGGCCATCATCAGCCAATCAGGAAAGAGTTCCCATTTATCAGCTTCAATTTTATAGTGTTCCAGTTCCTATTTTGCCTGCTCTTTTCTCATCACTTCAAATTTCACTTGTTTAATCTGTATCCTGTGGAAGTTCTCTCTCCTGATTGGATAAAATAAGTATAGAGATACGTATATAGTATATATACAGTATATATACTATATACTAGTTAGAGAGATACGGAGACTCGTGTTATTGAACAAACACTCTATATCAATGAGTAATATCAGAATATGGAGCTAGTTAACACTTATTTTATTAACCAAAAATATACCCGTCCCTTACCCTACCTTTAAGAAATAACATTAAAATTGTAATTCTCATTTCTATGATGTTTTGGTTTTGTGATCATTAATGTGGTTGCAACCAGAGGGAGGGCAAGCTTCAAAAGTGGCATTTGGCATGTGCCGTTCCGCCGCGGCATGTGAAAAAATTAAAATAAACTAGAAGCAGTGCTCTTCCGAGCACAGGTCTCCACCAGGCCAGGCGTCCTGGTGGTGCTATAATAGGCCCATGTAAAAAGGGTGGCATGTGTTCTTCACCAATTTTAGACCTTTCATGGCGCCACCATGAGGCTGATTTGAACATTTTGTAATGTAATTTCTTCCTTGGCCTTTTGTGAATGTGCATGCACAATTTTATTACAATTGCACGCTGTGTTCATGATTTGAGGCATTTTGGTTTGATTTGAGGCATTTTTCCCCCCATGAGGCATGGGGGGAAAAAAAATCTTTTTTGTTTTAACTATTTTTTTATCGTTACTGTCGTCTGTCGGGCAGAAACCTTGTATCTCCAAGTTTCAAATTTGTATGTTTTTTTTTCGCAAAGTAAAGTCCTGCTTCATCATACAAGACTGACGCACAAAAGTAGTGAAAACAGCAGATCTACAGCAGATCACACAACGCCTCGCGGTATGTCCAATACAAGGTTTCCACCCGACAACAACGATTTATAAGGCTTTTATAATTTTTTGCGGCTCCAGACAGATTTGTTTTGGGTTTTTTTGGTCCAATATGGCTCTTTCAACATTTTGGGTTGCCGACCCCTGGCCTAGTGGGAACGTGTGTGCGCGATTTCATGTTTCATTCTGACAGGTGCAATTGCGCCACTCGGTAATTTCTAACAGGTGTGTAATAATGTTTAACCCATGTTGATTGTTTATGGTCGACCAACCAACCGACTAATCAACAGCGAGAGGTTTAGTTTTTAGGGATGGTCCGATCAGGTTTTTTGGAACCGATCACCGAGCACCGATCACAAAAGTTTGATCACCCGATACCGATCAATCACCGATCCGATCAAGTTATTATTTATATATTATTTATATTTTCTAAATGTTAATGTTTTAACTTTAATTAATTAATTCACTCATGAATTCATTTATATATTTGCCTTATAGTTATTTACCAGCATTACTATGTATTTATTATCATAGCAGTAACTAATTATTCCTTCAGCACTGTGGAAATCAATAGCCCAAAATGGCCTCAAGTGGGCATACTGAACGGCTGGTTGATCGGATGCACCGATCAGATCGGATCGGTGAATTTACCTTTTGATCTAAACCACCGATTATCGCCGATCACCCTTTGATCGGCCCGATCCGATCCATTGCCGATTGATCGGTAACATCTCTCAATACTACCAAACATCTGTCTCTGACTCCATGAAAAGAAACCTGCCTTTTGAGAAGTATCACCCTTGAGTTTGGCCAAAATAGAATTACCTGAATGTTTTCCAGGTCCTCCAATGTGCTTTGAGTCCTTTCTCAGAAAAACCTCCCCCAGCTACAATAAACCCACAACAAGCTGAAGCACATTGGTTATTCTGTTAAACTACAAAGTCGTCTTATTGTCTCCACCAGCCGAAAGGCATGGAAGACTATGTTTTCTTCCCCGTCTGTCCGTCCGCGTGTCCGTCCGTCTGTTACCAGCTAATCTCCGGCGCCGTTGGCCCAGTCGCTGCCAAACCGTGCACACACACTCCCTGGATGCCAATTCAGAACCTCTGCACCAAAGTTTTCACATGGGCCTGTTCTAGCGCCACCAGACGATTTTTGCAAAATTAACTTTTGCCAGCACTCCTACAGATTATGTCCAAAAATCACGCAAATCGGTATAGACAGTATCTCTACAGTCATGTGATCAAGACAGATCTGTCCGATATTTCATATTACATCCTAATTGGCTAACATTGGCTTCCAAAGTTTGCAGGAGAACAAAATGACTTAAATCATGAACGCAGCTTGTGATTACAGAGAAATTCTGCACGCACATTCCCACTAGGTCAAGGAACAAATGCCACAATTTTGACATTGGCCTGTTGCGCCACCAGCAGGTTGACTTTTGCCAAACTAATTTTTGGAACAAAATGCCTCAAATCATGCATGCTGTGTCACATTGCAGTTAAAGTCCAAAGAAGACATGGCACCCTTTTCACATTTAGCGCCACAACCTACCTGACCTGGTGGAGACCTGTGCTCGGAAGAGCACTGCTTTTATGTCAACTGTGATTCTGCAAGAGCGGCACGCATGTACAATGTTCTAAGGCAGTGGTTCTCAAAGTGTTCTCACTTTGAGGGGGGTGTGTGTGTGCTGTAACTCTGTACAAATGGAAACTTGCACACTCAGTTATGGGGGTCCTTGAAATTACAAAGGTTTGAGATCAAATGGGTATGAAATTTGCTCCTGTTGCTGAACAAAGACTCTATTGCAATGAATAATATCACTATAGTGAGTGCTAAGATCAACCATATTCAAGCATCTTCACAGTGACCATTCTGACAGCTCTATAAGTAGAGAATTCTACACATTGACTTAGCAGCTAAGCCATTAGCTGCTGTGGCGGCTGGTGCCTCTGTTAGCTGATTGATGTCCAGGGCAGTTCCCTGGAGATTGGAACAGCTGTCTTCTTCCTCACTGGCCCATTGGCTCGTGGAAAACAACCACCTGTCTTCCTTGAGCTCTGGGGACTGCCCCCATGCCGTCTTGCATGTCGTGTGGATTATGGAATTAGCCCTGACAGGGAGCCTAGAGTCCATTTTCACACCATAATGACACCTGAGATCAAACTGTGTCTACAGTACTGTACTGTATGTCTTTGAGAGAACTATCTTAGACAAGAGGAGAGGAGGAGAGGCAGAAGAGAGGAGAGAGGAGGAGGAAATGGCTACTAGCCCAGATGAGCACAGAACAGAGCATGCTTGGGCCTATCACCAGGAGCACATGGAAAGATTAATAAGACAATCCTTCGTTCTTAAAAAAGAATTAATTGCAATCTACAGTAATAAGGTTTCCTCAGGCAGGGAGGATGACATTGTGTGGGAAGCTTGGGGAAGGAGAAAGGGGATGTGTGTGTGTGTGTGTGTGTGTGTGTGTGTGTGTGTGTGTGTGTGTGTGTGTGTGTGTGTGTGTGCGTGCGTGCGTGCGTGCGTGCGTGCGTGCGTGCGTGCGTGCGTGCGTGCGTGCGTGCGTGCGTGTGCTGGGTGCCTGCGTGTGATGGAGGGGTGCTTTCTGGCTCACTGGGGGATTCTTAGGGTGCCTTGAGGGGTGTGTGTGTACTGTATGTGGGGAGAGGGTTATCCCAGGAGGCCCAAATGCTGCTGAGGTGGACCAGCTGTTTAGACTGAATCCGACAGTCATGCCTAATTTATGCTCTAGCTGTCTCATGACACATTTTTGCCCCCAAAACACAAATTAGGCTTAAAGCGTCTGTCTGTCTACAAAGCAGGACAGCAAACAACGCGGAACAGAACCACTGAGCCAGTACTGTTGTGGTCTGATTTTTAACTAAACAGCCACTTAGTCAGACTGAATTAAAGTGGCACTACTGTATTAAATAAAGATAATAAAAAAAAAGAATAATACAATGCTATTTTGACTGCAGCAGCTGACTGTGAGAAGTGGAAGCGCTCTGGTCTTAAGGTGTCTCCACACCAAACAGCCTACAGGAGACTCCTTTTGACTGTATACAACACAGACTGCAAAGAACTGCAAAAAACGAAGCACTTTTTTCAGCCAACGCCGACTGTAGTTACTGTATGACAGTGTTGCCAGGTCTGCTCGTTATAAGCGACTTTGATCTTGTTTTCCTATAATGTTGCTAGTTGTGGGATGCTTTTGTTTGGGCTTGTTTCTGAAGTGTAGTTGCTTATTTGGCCTTGCTTCCAACATACTTTTATAAAATAGCTAATGTAATAGAGCTCAATAGGTGAAACTGGTCGCTTCTTTTGGGCTTATTTTTATAGACCTGGCCGCTTGTTTCACTCACAGATTCTGGCAACCATTACTAGCGTTGCTTTGGAGTTGATTAGTATAGGAAATTGAGAGTTGAGATTGTGAATTTGGTATTTTGTTAGAATGTGCGACGGGAAAATGTCTCTGGCTTGCTTCTGGAAAGTTCTGCACTATAGCAGACTAGACTCTGGTCCAATCTAGTGGAGGATTTACCACCGACCGCAAGCACCGACTGAACATGCTCAGTTTTCCATCGACGGGTTCCGACAGCCCTATCGATGGCAATCGCCTCTTGCCGACAAGCTCCCGATGGCTTCCTGTCGGCAACAATGCTTTCCGACGGCAATTTGTGGGAGATTCTGTGCGGTTAAGACCTGCCTTTATGTGACACAAGGCACAAAGTAGATAAGTAACAGGTAACATTAAGTTGCTCCCTGTGTTGAAAAGGCCTTTAGTTGTCGGGTATACATCAGGCAGTTGTCGGGTATACATCAGTTTATTTTCAAAAGTTTAAATCATTATATAGAGTCACTCCCAGACTCTCTCCCCAGTTGTTTCCTGATCATCTCCACTGTGCTATCAAAATACGGTAAAGGCAGAAAAGCCTCAAAGATATCTTACAAAAAAAATATATATAGCCTACCGTATATATATCGTCTATGTTGGGTTGAAACGTCCAAAACTGTTACTTTTCAGGATTCAAATTCGCGCTGCATTTCAAGCTTGTAGATCTGCTACTTTTGATGCTTTTATGTGACGCTGTAGTATGATCAAGTAGGGTGTTTATAATAAAAAAATATATATAATAATTATAATCTGTTCTAGGTGGCGACTCTGGAGATGCTGCCTCCCTTTACAGACAGATGTCTGCCTTCACTGCAGACATCGGTAGGCCACCACATGGCCCACGCTGGGACCTATAATGAGAGGAGCAGGGCCTGGCCTTCCCACCCCACTGTCAGGGCTTTCCTCCATCGATCCCTCCCCGCATTGGGGACACTGGGGTTCAAGGCCCCCACAAGTACAGTCCTACAGTAAAGCAGTCCAGCCGAGGTGAGTTGAGGAGGACAGGTGGACACATGCTGCAATCTGTCCTAATTCTTTTCTGTGCTGAGCTCAACAGAATCATTTGGCGGAGCGAGTTCATCTGGAACCTGGATAATATTTCAGTTTTTATTTATATTATGTAAAAGGACATTTTGAAGTGCCCTAAAAGTCAGTGGAGCATGGCAGGAGTTCTGAGAGGCATGGAAGTAGAGCTGGTACTTCATAGGCCTGTCAAAAATTATTACATAATCGCCTAATCGTGATTATTTCAGATAATCGCAATTATTTTTGCATGATCGTCATAAGCGTTTCCATGTTGGGGAATTTCAGTCACTCAGTGGAGTTACAAAGTTACAGATACAGAGTAAGGAAAGTACTGTAGTACACAGCAATACAAAGGCAAGAAATATCAATATCAAATCAAACTCCCCAGCCGCCTCCCTTTCCCCGGGAGAGTTGGTGTGGCGTGCTACTGGCAGCGTTTTTATAGGGAGTGTGTAGACGCAGAGATTTTCAAAAACGACAACGAAATAGCTTTGTTTATAAAAATGCCCGGTGTCGTGTGGGCTAGGCCTTATTGTGTTTTTTGTTGAAGAGACTGTGAAATGAAATATCCCTCTGGGACAATAAAAACTGATTATGAGCATGTCGTTCGAAGCAGGCTCATATGTATTGTGTCTTACTGTATGTGTATCTTTAGTTTCTGCATAATGAGGTGTTTTTTATTGTCTGTCATGTCAATGTAATAACGTAATGTGTGTGTCCAGGCTCTGCTTCGAGGGGGTTTGTGATCTCAGAGTATGTGTCATGTTTATGCAGATTATTCTGTAGTATCACAGGAGCAGAGCCACACCGCCAAATACTGTACAATGCAATATCATTGCAATAAATGGTTTTCATCTTGACCAGAGTGTCTGAGTGTCTGAAATCGTATTATTGCATGGGGGGGACTAAGGCTTACAATATTTCCATGGTCCTCCCTCCTCCAAATGGATTTGCATTCACACACACACACACACTCACACTCACACACACACACACACACACACACACACACACACACACACACACACACACACACGTGTCACACACGCGCGCGCACCCATCATCACTTACCTTCTCCTGATACTGCCGGCGAGAGGAGTCTAGCGACTGGATCAGCGCGGTGGCGTGGCCCACGAACATGGCATAGCAGGTGGCGCCCACGATCATGCTGAGAATGGTCAGCCACACGTCCGTCATGCCCACCGGGGGGTACATGCCGTATCCAATACACAGCATGTGGCTCATGGCTTTGAAGAGGGCGTACGAGTACTGCTGTCCCCATGTGTTATTCTGGAGGAGAGAAATTAGACTGGAGTCAGCCAAGGTCAGAAATAAGACACTCACTCTCTCTCTCTCTCTCTCTCTCTCTCTCTTTCTATCTCCTCTCTCCGTGTGTGTGTGTGTGTGTGTGTGTGTGTGTGTGTGTGTGTGTGTGTGTGTGTGTGTGTGTGTGTGTGTGTGTGTGTGTGTGTGTGTGTGCGTGTGTGTGTTTGTGTGTGTCAGTTATGTGGTAGATCCAAATGGATACGTTTCTGATTGATTGATTGATTGGTTGATTGATTGATTGAACACTTTATTAAGAGTTTGCAAAGACAAATGCAGTGGCTTAGATTTATCCAAATGAATGCTTAAAGGATAACCCAGATAAGCCCCCAGGGCTTGTTTCCATTAAGGTCCCTGTGTATTCAATTCATCGAATTGAATCGGTTTTTAATAAATTAACACTGAGCGTTTTTTTCTGTGTGGCATACAGTAAGAGAGGTTAGCACTCTGAAGAAACACACACTCACTGTCACTGCGAAATGTATTTGCAGATGTCCCCCTTTGTATTGTCTGGCTTCAGACAGAATGGCAGGCAAAATGGAGAATTCTTCTCACTATGCAAACATTTGCAGAATGGCAGACATTTTGGGCCTATAAAACAAAGTCCTGAGAATGGACAGATGGGCGCTGGAGACACCAGAGGCTTTCCAGCCAGAAAAAAAAGTAGGTCATGCTATTTAGAAAAATGTGATTTCTCTCTGAGTTTTCTCGTTTGTAGATAAATTGCCCCTCTCTCCTTTAGATCCCGCTGGTAGTCTATGCTGGCCAAATCGATATCAGCACTCTCCTGGGGGTGACATGTCCAAATTGCTTTCAAACCCATTTCCACTGCAATGGGGGGAGGGGGGTGGGGGGGGGGGGGGGGCTGAGAGATAGCAATGTTATTAGTGGGTTCCTAAAAAGGTAAGGAGCGATGACCCAGCAGGATAATGGGAAGGGTAGGCCTACTGTACCAGTGGAAAAGACAAGACAGGTGTCCCGTGACAACGTAATCAGCACCGAACCAACTGTGGCCATAATGCTGCGTTCACACTGGCAACAACAAAGATAAAGCCCACATTCATTTCCAAAAGAAGCCAGCGACTTGAAGATACAAAGATACATTTGTAGCTGCTACAAAAAAGCAACAGCTACAAAGCTACAAAAACATATGGGGCTGGTTTCAGGTTCAGATACAAAGCTACAAAGCTACACATTATGCTGTGTAGCTTCATATCATTTGTATCTGCCTGGCAGTGTTTTTGGTAAATGAATGCTTGATCATAGTTACTACACAAAAGCATCAAAACGAGCTTGTAGATCTGCTACTTTAGATATGCTTTTATTTGAATCCTGTGAAAAGAAAGTTTTGGACATAACGAGGTTTCCACCCGACATAGACTTACAATTTAAAGTATGAAAGTATTGGCATCAAAAAGTACTTAAAGTACCAAAAGTAAAAGTACAAAATATTTGAAAATAGCAGATCTATACAAGCTCTCAATTGGTTCATGTATGTTTTATAACATTATAATTTAACTCGATGACTGCCAGGGGCCACAAGAGGCCGCTAAAGTGCCAGACATTTCTCCATAGGCCTTCGCTATAACATCCGGGTACCCAGGCAGAAGTGCATTGGGATTTCACTGTGAACAGTGTTATGAACGTGAACCGGATGAAGAGAGTCTTTTTTTTTTTTTTAAGCCCGATTTGAGGCTATTTAGCCAAAAAAAAAACTTTTTCGCTGCCATAGGAACACAGTTCAGAGAAAAAGCTCTCTAAAGATGTGAGATTGTATTGGATTAGGCGGCGCGATGCGGCGGCGTTACCCGATTACGGGCCGGTGGAAAGAGCTCGCGGTTTTCAGCCTGGATCAAAATTTAGACGGGGGCTTCGTCGAGGCCTCCGATTTTTTTTTTTTTTTTGTCATTTAACAGTGTCACACATTTACATTGTAGCAGCATGTAATAAAATGCCCAAAGTAGGGACACCAGGTTGAAAGTGGTTAAGTCTGTCTCTGCATTTTATATATATGTAAGTAACGAATGAAAAGTATTAGTACTGTTCAGTGGACACAGGTTTCCACACGACAGTGACAAAATGAGAGCTCGCCACGAGAGAGGGCGGGTGTGTTTTGAGGGGCTCTAAACTTGATTCTAAACCATTTTCAATGGAATAAATCGTCGGAACACGTAGAATGGCTCGTTGGAAAGCGACGGACGAGCCAGGACCACCCACGTCTCTACAAGCAGCTCAGGGTAAGTAAAATAGCAAAAAAAAATATTGGATTGGATTGAAAAAAAGAAACGAAATTGTTCGGTTTTAGCACTAAAAGAGTTAATATCTACAAAGTAACTAGTAACTTAAGTTTTCAAATAATTGAAGTAGAGTAGAAGTATAATATTTAGATCCGAGATGCAGTAGAGTAGAAGTAAAAGTATTGGAAAATGGAAATACTAAGTAAAGTACAAATACCTGAACACTGTACTTACGTACAGTACATAACCACTGGCAAAAACATGACAAACATGAGGAGCTGTCAGTCAATCAAGGTGCTCTGCCCCCTCAGGCTCATATTCACTCAAAACAACATATTTGTTATTGTGTCAAACCGAGCACCATTCTTCTAAGTAACGCAATTAATTAGCCAGTGTTTACTGAGCGAAACCAAACAAAGCCTGTTTGATGTTAATGAGAGTCTGCATCCTTCTCATGGGATATTCAGCTCACTGCAGGCGGTGAGCCTGTCGTTTAGGAGCCATTTCTATGGGTCTATTCAAGTGATTGATTGATTGATTGATTGATTGATTGATTGATTGATTGATTGGTTGATTGCAGTGTTAATTTTGACAGCAACCTTTTAGTTTTAATCATATTGTAGTCATCCGAAATGTTTAATTTTTAGTCTAGTTTTAGTTGATTAAATCTACTGTTGATTTTGTCGACAAAAACATTTTCTTGCAGGCCTTGATGCAGTCTTAATGCCTGATTTTACATGCTGAAAATAGCCGATCTACAAGCTCACAACTGCAGCTTGTAGATCTGCTATTTTCAGAGAGCAACACCCAAACACAACCAAGCATACTGTAAATGACTTGTCTTAGTTCCACTAGTACCTCCCTAACATTTTAGTCTAGTTTTTATTTGTTGATGAAATATTGATGTTGATGTCAATATATTCAGCCATGGTTAACATGACGGTCGTCAGTGGCCATTTTCTCAGATTTTTTTTAATCCTCCAGTTCTAGGCAACACAGAAGGGGGGTGACTTTTGTCTTATTTCCACACAACAACTCTAAGGTATATTAACTCTTTTACCGCTACGGACGTTCCCGTTCGCCCCATTTTTGACGGCGGCGCGATGCCAATAGTTCGTTCTTTGGCTCGTTCTTTTGTACCTTGTTTTGATGTCTGTAAACTGATGAGGGGTCACGCAGGTGTGTACAGTAAAAACATCTCCCGTGATAGTGCTCTCAAAAATCCACCGCACGTTAGCATCAATGGAGTAATAAATCACGTCCTTGTTATTATCGCTGGATCTATTGCTCTGTAGGATTCAGTGGTCTGGACGGATGGCAGCCGAACGCAGCCATTTCACATTAATTCTTGCATGAGGCTGCCCTCTACTGCCAGTATGACCAAAGTACATCTATGTAATGAGAAAAAAACAAAAAAAACAAAAAACAAATAGATCTTTGTCTATAACCTCGCAAAGGTAAGCTGCTTTTGCTGGCACCAGACCCAATAAATAAATAATAATATCTGGCAGTAAAACTGTTAATGACATAGTTCAAAGTTGAAAATGAGAGTTATTCCCGTATAATGTTCTGGACACTAGTATATATTTTGAAAACCAACCATCAGACATTCTTCCCGGAAATATCAATTTATTTACAAACATTCAAAGCATTCTGATCTGGTCTATTTTGTCATTGCAGATTAAGGACTTCACATTGCCTTGCATCGGTGTCCTCTGATGGGACTCCCTCTTTACCGGGTGTTTCGCCTTGATTGGGTCTAAACGCTAACATTTAACTTCACTAAAACTATGCCTAAACTTAACCTCACAAACTTGGCTAAATTTCTCCGAATATGGACACTAGGGTTCAAGTGGTTAATATAAAAAATATATACAGGTATACAGTATATATATATATATATATATATATATATATATATATATATATATATATATACTCAAAGATTTACTCAAAAGCTACTCAAAGATACTCAAAGATTTGGAGGACCAACTGTAGTAACTCTGAGGACCCCCTAGAGGTCCCAGACCCCCTGTTGAAGACCCTTGTTCTAAACACCAGGCAAAGAGTGAAACTCTCCCCGTCTTCTGATAGACCGCGGGAGAGAAAGCTGCATGGTTGGAGTGGGAGGTAAACACAACATGTATCATCACCACCAGCAGCGTCTCATGACAAGCAGACAAAGCGTTTTATGTACTGTAGTATGTAGGCAGACAGCCAGGTGTCGCCCCCCCGAGCAGTTCGTCCGCATGTAGCTAATCGGCCTTATAGTAGCAGAGTTATTCAAGGAGAGGCCGAGTCTGGCACACAAGGTGCTGCACATGTGGTCCACATGTGGCCCTGAACCTTACATGCTGAACAATGACTGTTTGAATGGACAGACTGAGTAGGTCTTTTTGGCAGCCATATTGACATAAACAGTTGTGTAATAGCAAGCGGCAGAGCCTTTCCAGGGAGCCAACTTGCACATTTAGCAGCACCCTATTATGGACCTAAACAACAGTCCTGTTACCACAGAGGAAATTAACAAAACGTTCTCAGACAAGAGGACTGCACAATTGTTCACCTGAACAGAAACAGCCTCTGCACCAAGATGACTCAACCCAGATGTTTGTCGATGGTAAGGTGCATGTATCCTATTTCTGAAACTAAACTTGATCTTGAAATCAAGATTGAAAGTTATACTGTCATCAGGAATGATCGGAATGGAGGAGGTATACAGTAGGTCTGTATTGTACATCCAAGCTGATGTCGGTTTTAACGTGGTCCGACTTGGGTCATAGTGAACTAGAATCAGAGGGCAGACATAATTCTCCCTAATCTATATATGATAAACTTTCCAGTGAAAAAGAATCGTCCATCTCGGTCGGATCAGCAATTCTGGACAACCACTTATCCGACCACTCAACGCCATTCTCAACTCCCTCTGGTAGTCGTCAGGGCGATGCAAGTGCCGAGTTTGAAGAACATAATATACCAGTACAAAGAACATATAGTACATACAGAGATATGTGCATTTACTATAAGATGGTAATGGTAATGAATCTTAGTTGTAAAAAAGGGTGACAAAACGGATGAATCCCATTTGATGGCCCTGAGCTACAGGAAGTGAGATGACCGCCACTTCACACACACACGCCCTCTCTCGTGGCGAGCTCTCATTTTGTCACTGTCGTCTGGAAACCTGTGTCCACTGAACAGTACTAATACTTTTCATTCGTTACATATGTATAAAATGACAGACTTAACCACTTTCAACCCGGTGTCCCTACTTTGGGCATTTTATTACGCTGCTACAATGTAAATGTGTGTCACTGTTAAATATAAGTATAAAACAGGTAATATAAGTAAAAAAAGAAAAAGATGAAAACATGAATTATGGAGATCCAAGGTTTCTTCCCGTAAGCGCAGATGTGTAACTGTGTGACACGGCTGGCAGGTGGAGGCAGTCTACCGTGGAGGATTGAGGGTCACAGCACCTCAGGTGCTGCATGGTCCAGTTGTGTAACCAAACGAGACAACTCAATTACACCAGCGAGGGAGGAGAGGAGAGCCCTGATGAGGCTGAGCTTGAGGGACAGTGTGCTAACAATGCTGCCAAATTAAAAGCCATGAGTGACATGACTGCTCACTGGAAAAGTGTCAATGTTCAATACACTGTGTAAATCGTCACTGTCCGGCAGAAACCTTGTACATCCAAACCCGTTACTTTTTTTTCTTTTCTTTTTTTTAAGATTTAGTTTTATGCCTTTATTGATAGGACAGTAGACTGACAGGAAATGGGGGGAGAGATGGGGAGTGACATGCAGCAAAGGTCGTCCGGATCGGGAATTGACTTTATCCCAGGCATCCATGCCTATGTGGCGATGCCTGCTGTAAGTGGTATGCGCCTGCACAAGTAGGCCAGCGGGCGCCCGCCAAACCTGTTACTTTTTAAGGAAATGGTGCATCCAATGTAGTTATTATTTAGTCACATGCTCTTGTTAATATCTTTCATTGGTTCAATATTTATCCAATCAGGAGCGAGAACTCACATTGGATGCAGTTTAAAGAGGTGAAATTGGAAGTCAACTCATGACAAAAAGAAATGAGCAGATAAAGTTGGAACTGGGACACTAAGTGGATAAATGTGTACTCTTTCCTGATCCAAACATTGGCAACCCACCTACAGTATAATGTATAAACTGTTTATTTAAGAGCTGGATATTCAGGGAGACCCCTGTTACTAAACACTCTATGGCAATCACTACTATCACAAGTCAATATAGCAGATCTACATGAAATGTTTGCTTCTTTTACGTGACACAGTAATGGGGAAAACATACATAAAAGGTTGAAGGATAAGAGATACAAGGTTTCTACCCGGCATGAACCATATCTAAAAATGTTTTTTTTTTTTTTGTTTTTGTTTTGCTGGGCTGTAGATGGAGAGCTGGTGTTTCCCAGGACTCTGAAGGGTTCTAGTAGAGGAACTGCAGCGAGGCAGATTGATGAGATCAGACAGGTGTCTAGTCTCATTCAGACAGACCGGGACACAGGAAGACAGGTACTTATCTCATTCAGACAGACAGGGAGACAGGAAGACCGAAGTGAAACTAGTGGATGTGTGGCAGCGGTTCCCAACCAGCGGGAATCGCTGCCATCCATCCATTGTGTCAGGGCACCGTGCACTCACCACCATCTTGTTTTTGGACACCCAGCAGTCGTCGGGGAAGTCCTGCAGCATGGGCACCAGGAACTGCAGGCAGCCGTCCCAGTGGCACAGCAGCAGCATCATGCCGATCAGGTTGACGATCCGCACCATGGCACTGGCCAGGTCATAGGTCATGTGGAAGATCTGGAGGGGCACAGCACAGGAAGCAGGATTAGGGGGAGGGGAAGGGTTGATTGAAAACTATGACGAAACATGTTCGTCGACTAACCTTTTTGAAAGTAGGAAGCAGATGTTGCTGATCCTGTAGAGCAGTGGTTCTCAACCTGTGTGTCAGGACCCCAAAGGGGGGGGGGGGGGGGGGGGTGTCCCCAAATTATTTTGGTGGGTCACCAGATGATTAGGTTAATGTGAAACATTGTTTTCTCACTTAACGGTAAACAAACCAACATAAAGTTTAAGTGTATAGGGGGTATCTGCACATTTCTAAAGTGACAATTTAAGGACTTTTTAATACCTCTAAAATGACAAATTAAACATCGGCCAAATTGTCAAATATTAGAGGCAGAAAATAGCAATAGGTGAAAATAGCAAATTTACATGTGAGCATGTAAATCTGCTATTTTCACAATATTACTGTGATATACAACATGTAATGCCTCAACTCTTAGTGCTCGTGGTGGTGGGGGGTCCCCAGTTAAAATATGATTATTTTGAGGGTCGTGGCCTGAAAAGGTTGAGAACCACTGAAGTAGGGCTTCAGCAGGCCAATAAGAACAAAATGGAAGCAAACAAACACACAAACAAACACATTGCTTGCACCTAAAGGATTCTTCTAACTACAGCAGCCGAACACCACCTCAGACACATCAAAGCCAACATTTTGCTGTTATGACACTCAATGCGCTCAGGATCATATTGGTTTATTTCCACAATGATGCCAGCAACGTAATGCCAGCGATGTACCATGGACAATGTTGTGGAATTCTGTATCAACTAGTAGAAATACTGTTCTTACAAAACAGTGTGGGCTCGCATGGAACACCATGTATTGGGCACAAAGATCTACCCTTTGGCTGCTCCTCATTGGCTAAGGGCCCTGCCTTTGTACTGTCTGTAATTTTTGAAGAGAATAACCTTGGCCTATAAGGTTTTGGTATAACATAAACATACTGGTCTCCAGCCCACGTGTTGTTATTGATATTAGGTCGCACTTGTTGGTGGTGATGTCAGCAAGAACGCTGCTCCTCATTGGCTAAGGGCCCTGCCTTTGGCCTGTCGGTAATTTTTTGAGGAGAATAAACTTTGACCTATAAAGACTTGGTAAAACATACTGGTCTCTCGTTTCAGCGAGCCCACAATAATAAAATAAAAAGTAGTTAAGAGATGTATTATGAGTAGAAATAGTAAAGAAGAAAAAAGGAGGGAGAAAACATAGAAATAGATAAATAAATAAATAAATAAATAAAAGGGGGAGGGAAGGAGGGGAGGGGGACCCTGCTGTCTCATCAAGCAGCATCTGTAATAGTCCGAGCGTTTCAGGCAAGCATTGTGCACTTTATGAAAGAAGCATGAAATTTGGCACACAGTTAGAACATGCCATATGGAAGATTTTTGGCTATAGGGGCATCGCAGATTTGTCTTGGGAAACTTGTGGGAGCCAATCAAAGTTGCTCTCATAGACTTTACTATAGAGTCAAATAAATACAAAAAATAAATATGCTTTAAGTAGCATGTGAGGGGTCAAACTAGGTGTTATTCGGGATTCTGAATCCAATGCAAGCATTTGTTTTGCACGAAAAACATTCCTTTCCGAGAAACGGCCGCCACTAAACTTTGAAAAGTGATGACTCATCACTAAACCATAGATTTATGGGGTCCGTTTTTAGCCCAAGGAATGTTTTTCCTGCAAAACAAATGTTTGCATTGGATTCAGAATCCCCAAAAACACCTAGTTTGACCCCTTATATGCTACTTAAATTAAAGCATATGTATTTTTTGTATTATTTTACTCTATAGTAAAGTCTATGAGAGCCCAACTTTAATTGGCTCCCACAAGTTTCCCAAGACAAATCTGCGATGCCCCTATAGCAAAAAATGTTCCATATGGCATGTTTTAACTGTGTGCCAAATTTCATGCTTCTTTCATAAAGTGCACGATTACATCAAAATACTGCCCGAAACGCCTGGACTATAAGCTCTCATAATAGTCAAGGAAGGTGGTTGAAATCTCCTCACATATTTGAGCAGACACATTCAGAGTAAATTTGATTTTCTCTAGTTTCAGGAAATACATGGTCTCTTTAATCCATCTGGTAAAGCTGTATGCCCTGTATTGAACGGGAATGTCCAATTTCAAGTTTTGAAAATCTACGATCTACAAGATCAAAATGCGTCACATTGCGAGCTTGTAGATCTGCCATTTACAAATGGCCGAAATGTATTCAGGGTTGAAGTGTTTAATGTAATGTATGATTTGGGATAATAATCAAAATCTACAAATTAACTTGTAATAACTAAAGTTTTCATATCTTACAATAAATGCGAGAAATCTCTGTGAGTGTGTATGTATATAATCAGGTATAATGGAGTTTGCATTAAAGGGGGGGATTTACATCGTTCCCGAGTAGTCCGGTCCCCGACGCTCCAGCTTCTAGTACTACTAATATACAAATCTGACCGCTGTGCCCATTTATGGTCATATGCATATATGGGAACGACCGACTCGTTCACATATATGCACATGACCAAATATGGGAGGGTGGTGCCCCGCCCCTGAGTCGTTGGGATATGTGTTCGTCTAGAACCAGCCAATGCGACCAATAGCCCATATATGGGCATGCCAATGCTAGTTAGAGTCATGCCTAATAATAGTGTGGTTGCTATAGGCAACCACACAAGAAGACAAGAATGAATGAGAAGAAAGAGGCTGCACAGCTCTTCAGCCACGATGCAAATTATTTATTTAACCAACGTTTTGACTGTTGCCAGTCTTCATCAGGGCTTGAATAAACCTAGCTATAGGCAACCACACTATTGTTCCAGTCCTTAAGTTTTCTGTCACTTTTAAGTCACCTTTTAGTAAACCTTTGGTAAACCTAGTAAAGAGTCCATTGAGCTCAGTGGACGTTCTCTGTCCCTTTTATCAGACAGAATGTTGTTTACATTTGGGGAGGGTACGATAAATGCCAGAGAAAGTACTGTAACAATCTTTATGCATTTGATGTCAACACCCATAGATGGTTCAAACCACAGGTTTCAGGAACTGTTCCAGAGGAAAGGAACCACCACTCGGCCTGTGTCTTGGGGAAGGTCATGAATATACATGGAGGAAAGACCCAGACTAGACGCACTGATGACCTCTACAAGTTGGACACCAGCACAATGGCCTGGTCTTTAATTAACACCAGAGGAACTGGACACCCTGTTGAACACCACTCTGCAACCATCATCAGGAACAAAGGTGTTTGTATTTGGGGGAAGGTACCTGTGGGACCAGTGCTACGACACCATCAGAGTGTTTGACACAGAGACCAACTGCTGGCTCATACACCTTCTACACAGCCTCTTCCAGAAGGACGTGAGGATCATTCTGCCTTTACCTACAATGGAGAACTGTATGTATTTGGTGGCATCAACGACGAATCAGAACACCTGGAATTCAATGATCTGTGGAAATTCAGTCCAGAGACATTCTGCTGGAAGGAGGTTGAGACCCAGGGGATACGCCCACCTACGATGGCTACTCAGTGCTGTTGCATGGTGGGAGATAACATCATCATAATTGGATCAGATCGCCGCACACTTGATGACCTGTATGTCTTCGACTTGAGTCCTAGTCTGAAGACGTTATGTAAGCTAGCAGTTGTTCAGTACAGTCTGGAGCAGTCTGGACTCTCACACAACATCAGGTGGGAACTGACAGCCATGACAGAATTAACAAACAAACAAGCGACTAATGAAAAAATAATAATAAAGAACAACGACATGTTCTTATATATATATAAGAAAACAGGCAAAACAAAAACAGGGCGTAATAATGGATCCATGCCATGCGATGGCATGATCAAAATTGTCAGAATATTGTGTACAACCTGGCAAAGCAGAAAATACGTTGGTTTGTGCAGATCTACAAACTTCAGTTGCCATTCCAAACAGAGAACAAATTCCCTCGTACTTTTTCCAAATAAAAGTGATTGAACTGTGGGTATTAATGATGTGGAGTTAATACACACAACTAAAGACCTAGGCTACTATTATTTTTTTTGTCTGTACTGGCAGCTAAAACATGTCAGGTGAGGTTTGAGTGGAGGGTTGAAAAGTTAACGGTCATTTAGAAATGAGCGTGAGGGCGGTGAGGCACAAGTTGGCACCTCGGCAGAGTGCAGTTCTAGTTATTGTGGGCCCACTGAAAGGCGAGACCAGTATGTTAAACCAAAACGTTATAGATCAAGTTTATTACCGACAGTACAAAGGCCGGTACAAAGGCCGGGCCCTTAGCCAATGAGGAGCAGTGTTCACCACCAACAAGTGAGACCTGATATAAATAACAACAACACGTGGGCTCGAGACCAGAATGTTATATCAGTATGTTATTCTCCTCAAAAGAATTACCGACAGTACAAAGGCAAGGCCCTTAGCCAATGAGGAGCAGCCAAAGGGTAGATCTTTGTGCCCATACATGGTGTTCCATCCGAGCCCATGCTGTTTCGTAGGAACAGTATTTCTAGTTATTTGGGCAGTAACAAATTACCTATAATATATTACTGTAATATTATTACTTTACCCAGTAATGAGTAAGGTAAGGTATTACTCTGCCAAAAACGGTAATAGGCTATATAACGCTTTACTCCGCCCCAAAAAAAAAACACTGTTACTTGTGCCTCGCAGGCAGGGGTGAGATGCCGTGGACTCGGTTGGGCTCGGCGAGCCCAGACTTATTTAGCTGCACGCACGCTTGCCTCACATGCACGCACATGAATCATCACGTCACGAATTTAGAGGGGCACCACTTCTAAAATCCATATCACACCACTGCTCGCAGGTAGGAGAGGAGAGCAGTGCATGCAGCTGATTAATTGACGGTCATTAACTTCTTTTGAAGTTGAGGTCAACTTGACACAGTCGCGCAGAGAGTCTAGATTGCGTCGTGAGCCCCTCCTCTTCTCATTTACACACGACACAAGCTCCCGTATCTCACACACAGGGAGAAGTAGTTTCTCTTCATCTCTGTGGTGCAGGATTGTTTTTCAACTTACAGATACTAACGTAGGCTGCTTTCTGACAAGCGGCACATAAAAGCATACACCCTATATCCCTTTATTCTGAGGGAAAGACCATACAGAGCATAGGGTCAAAATTAATGACAGTTTTAAATGTCTGGTAAATGCACTGATCACAGCTGTCAAATAAAGCTTGTTTGGCTGATTGGAGACTTATTTTTCCAATAAATTGGATCCTGTTCTAAAAGGAGCTGGCTAAACAGATTGTGTCATCTCTTTTCTTTTGCTGGGTAAAAAAGAAATTAATATAACTTATAGCCTATATATAACCTAATATATTATATATTACTCTTGATTCAAAGTAATAAGTAATATAATATTATTACTTTTTCCAAGGAGTAATAAGTAATATGCAACGATTACTCTCCTAAGTAATAATGCCCAACACTGGTTATTAGTTTGGTTTCCTAGAGGTACAAGTTTGCAGCGTCGCACAGTGACACGCTGCGCTGTGAGCATGTACATTTGCTATTTTTGAAAAGTCAATGTATAAAATATGGCTAAAGAAGGGGTGAAAATGATTGTGATGCTCATTTTGCTGGGGACCCCCTGGAACCCCCCCAAGGACCCCTGGGGGTCTACGTGGACGCCATAGTATAGGGCAGTGGTTCTCATTTTCTCAACCTTTTCAGGCCTCCAAACTAATCATAATTGAACTGGGGACCCACCCACTCTGACAATGAGGCACGTTACGTTTACTTTGACTCCGATCCACAGATAAATATTGTGAAAATAGCAGATTTTGCGAGGCGTTGTGAGCTTGTAGATCAGCTATTTTCACAATTTTTGACTCTTTTTTTCTTTTCTTTTTTTCTTATATTATTAGACAATTTGGCCAATGTTTGACCAGTTTTTACTTTATAGTTTGTTGATTACTTTTGATGCAGGACAGGTCTTTTTCTTTTCTTGGTAAAATCATTTTTTTTTTTGGTATTAAAAGGGTCTTAAACGTCATTAAATTGTCACTTCACTGTCATCTGGGGACCATCCCCAAAATCAAGTGGGGACCCGATCCACAGGTTGAGAACCACTGGTATATGGCACTTTCTTTTTAGAAAATAAAGGCAAAAGGTGAACTGCATGATAATAACAATATGAAACCAACAATTCCTCCTCAATCAATGGTGTTGAGGAAAGGCTCGCCTTGTGTCAGAGGAGGCTATAGGAGGTACGAACCTCTCTAATCCATCTCTGAGGAGAGGCTACTAACACAACCTGTTGCCAATTAATTCATGGAGAGAGACAGCACACAAAAAAACACACACACACACACACACACACACACACACACACACACACGCACGCACGCACACACACACACACACGCACACACACACACACACACACACACACACACACACACACACACACACACACAGATATGGCCTAAATCAGAGACAAATGATGTCAAAGCACGTTGTCGTCGTCGGATGAGGCTGATGTAAACAAACAAACAGAGATCCATGTTTAAGCACCATTCCTGCACTAGTGTCTACTGTGGACGTTCAGAAGTCAGAGTGGGGCCACATGCAGTACACTTATCTTCTAAGGGCCCTATCTCGCACGCCACCTTGCGGTATGCCTAAACCTTTTTCTCTGGGTTTTAATAACACCCGAACCTGTCTGTTAAAGCCGGTTACACAACTAAGGTTGTGTAAAATGTGCTTTAAAAATAAAGTTTGATTGATTGATTGATTGATTGATTGATTGATTGATAAACTTATTAGCCTTATTTTACTATTCTGAAAAACACTTTTAAATAGTTAAACTATAGCCGATCTACAACGACACGTTGTGAGCTTGTAGGTCGGGTATTTGAACTATTTGAACTGAGAGGTGCAGGTCTTACTAACGTTAAGTAAGGATTTTACACTATAGCTTGGGGTCCCAGAGAGTAAAAATTACTATCAAATTGGGGTCCTTGGAAATGTCTAAAGGTGGGAATCGTTATTATCAGAGAAACTTTGTTGGTTTCGGCAAGCACTTGCCAAAGTCGATCTTTTTTCCTTTTTTTAGCGGTGCTTGCTCCTTCAGTACTTCTGGCTTTGTCTGTTTGTATGTACTTATGTGCCACACACAAGTTTCGCGATACGCTTAAATAAATTAATTCATAAAAAGCACCGCTCACTTGATTCTATTTACTTTGTTTGGAGTAAAATCGTCTCTGTTGGCTGGAAACCCCACCCTGAGCAAGCAGGGTGGGGGTCTCTGCTCTTTATGTAAAGTGTCTTTTTTTTTGTTATCAATTATTTTTTATTTTCCATAACATGAAATTAGAGACATACATATGAATAGAACAAGAAAAAGTAAAACATTAATCAAAAGAAAAATGCAATTAACAGACAAACAACACAAACAATAGCAAAACAAGAAAAGGAAAAGAAAACCCACCCACCCCCTTTCCCCGGACCAACACGGAATGTACAATAGTGCATGCCTGTGCTAGGCTGTTACCACTATATAGTGATTTCTTGAATCATAGCCTTAAGCTTATCTGCAATGTCCGACCACATATTAATGTTTTCTTCTTTTGCTCCGTGTAACCTTGCTATCGACTGCTCTAAATATACTATATCTAGAAAGGTCAAGGCCCACTGGCGAAACGTTAACGTATGAGGAGGTTTCCACCGCGTAGCTACCATCTTCTTCGCCGCCGTTAATCCAGCAAAGAAGATGCGCTTGCGTATATTGTTTAGTTGCAACTGTGAGACGTCATTTAATAAAAATAAAGAAGGAGAAGATATGATATTAATACTAAAAATAGTTGAAAGTTTGGAGGCAACCATATTCCAGAATGACGACACATTTGGGCATTCCCAAACCATGTGAAGGAAGGTACCAATACTATTTGAGGCGCAGAGAGTGCAGTTGGGATTATTCAAAATCCTCATAGCACATAGTCTGCGGGGAGTTAAATAAGTCCGATGAACAAAATTTAAATGAATTTGTTGATGGTCTGGATTTCTAGAAGATAGCCTAATGTTAGACCATACTGTGTCCCAACAAAAGTCAGGGTCCAAATTTGGTACATCATTCCTCCAAACAGTATCAACAGATAGGGGCCCATAACTACAGTCTAATAAAAAACCATAGAGGGTGGAAACCAAACCTCTTGTTCTGTTACCATCACAGATAAACTCATGGAAGGGGTGCAATCTAAGGGGAGCTTGCCATGGGACCCCGTAGGTCCTCATGGACGTTCTCAGTTGGAAGTAGAAAAAAAGGGTATTTCCAGGCAGATTGAAGATGTCACACAAATCTCGAAAAGGTCGTAAACCATTTCTATCAAATAAGTCCCCTAATGTACGAATCCCCTTAGCCCTCCACCTTGGAAAGCGAATGGGGCGATCCTCGATTAAAAGTCTTTGATTATTGAACACTGGGGAAAATAAGTTCCATTTACAATCAATCTTACACATCTTTTCAGCTGCCCTCCATACTGCCACTAAATGAGAAATGATAGGTCCAAAGCGAACTTTGCATTGATGTGTAGTTATGTTTGAATAGATAAGATCTCTCAATTCAACAGGCTGCACTAAACTCTCCTCAAGCTCTCTCCAAGAAACCTTATTTGCTGGGTTAAACCAATTTAAAAGGGGGCGGAGCGTGAAGGCCCAATAATAAAATTTAAAGTTGGGCAATGAAAGGCCGCCATCATCTCTAGCACGTTGTAATAGAGAAAGTTTAAGACGAGGGCGTTTCCCTTTCCACACAAACTTAGATATCGAAGAGTGAAGCTTATTCCAGTATTGCGGCGGTGGTGGCAAAGGGAGCATAGAGCTTACAAAGTTAACCCTAGGAAGAACATTCATCTTTATGATTGAAACTCGAGCTTGGAGAGAGTTGGGCAAAGATGACCATCTATCTAAATCAAGACAAATCTTATTTAGAGTGTCACCATAGTTGTTCTTAACAATAGCCTGAAGAGAGGGGAAAATATCTATGCCAAGATATTTGAATTGGCTTACTACTGGGATTATGGGCGGCAGGATAGCAGATCTCATCTGATCATTTAGAGGTAGAAGGGCTGACTTCGTCCAATTAATTTTGTAGCCGGAAATGGAACTGAACTGATCAAAAATTTGAAGGACGTGAGTAATTGACTGTGGTGCATTCTCAATGAACAGTAGAATATCATCAGCATATAGGGAAATGCGATGCTGTGTGTTGTTAATCGAAACAGGAGTAATATCTGCAGACTGACGCACTGTCTGAGCCAAGGGTTCGAGTGAAAGTGCGAAAAGGAGAGGACTAAGGGGACAACCCTGCCTTGAAGATCTGCCAATCGTGAATAGCGGCGAACAGATCTTACCGGTTAGGACCATCGCTGACGGATTAGAATAAAGTACTTTAACAAAATGTATGAATGAAGCACCAAATCCCATTTTATCTAGTACAGCCCACAGGTAAGACCATTCCAGACGATCAAATGCTTTCAACGCATCGAGCGACAACACTGCGGCGGGGGTCCTCAGCTCCTTAGCCCTATCGATGATATGCAATAGTCGTCTAGCATTATCAGAGGCTAGTCTAGTTCCTATGAAACCTGTCTGATCACAGTGTACTAAGGTGGTCATAAAACCCTGCAAGCGACGCGCAAGCACCTTAGCAAAAACTTTTAGATCAGAATTCAAAAGTGAAAGCGGTCTATAGCTTGCGCAATCTGTGGGATCCTTGTTCTTCTTCAACAATAATGATATAATAGCTACATTCACATCCCTGGAGAAAGAGCCACTTTCAATTGCATATCGAAACATGTCTAGCATCAGCTGACCTAGATCTTCCCAAAAGATGGCATAAAGTTCAGGGGGTATCCCATCCAAACCAGGCGACTTGCCCCTACGCATTGCGAGCACAGCTTCCTGTAATTCCGCCAGATGGAGCGGTCTATCTAAGGCTTCCGCATCCGCCTCGCTAAGGGTTGGTAACTGTATGTTGGATAAAAAATCATTGCATACTGCATCATCGTGAATGACCTCGGAGGTGTAGAGCTCATCATAAAAAGCACGAAACGTGGCATTGACCTCTTTGGGTTCTGTAACCATGGCTCCCGTTGTTGATTTGACACTAACAATATCAGCAAAATGCTCATTGGATCTAAGACGTAAAGCCAGTAAGTGACTGGGTCTTGCACTATTAAAATAGTAGTTTTGCCTTGTGCGTTTCATTTGAAATTCTGAGCGGCGCTTGAGAATGGAGTTAATTTCTTTCTTAACTAGCTCTCTCTGGGTTGCTGTACTAACATCAAAGTTATTTTGGAGAGAATTATCCAAGGTAGAAAACCGAGATTCCAATTCCACCAGTTTGGCTGACCTTAATTTTCTCTGAGTGGACGCATAGAGGGTTGTATTACTCCTGATAAAGCCTTTAATTGCATCCCAAAGAATTCTGGGATCCTCAACTGAGCCTGTATTGATATTTATAAATTCGTGCAAACCAGTTTGAAACTGAGCTACAAATGCCGCATCGCGCAGCAGTGTGGTGTTAAACCGCCATCTAGGAGCTCTATCTATAACCTGTTTCAGTGAAGCAACACACAGCACCGCCTTGTGATCCGAGAGTGACATTGGGAGCAACTCTACCTTGGCAATTTTATGAAACAAGCTAACAGGGGCAAAAACGTAATCAATCCTAGAGAATGAAGCATGCCTACCCGACAGAAAAGAAAAATCTCTAACCGTTGGGTTCATTAAACGCCAGATGTCGAGTAAGCCAGTTGAGTTTGCCCAAGCACGTAGTTCTGCAGACGCTAGTGCTTGTTCTCTGCTTTCTACCCCAGTGGATCTATCTAGGTTATGTTGCCATGTTGCATTGAAGTCAGCACCAACAATGATTTTGAAATCCGTCAGTTCCAATAAGGTTTTAGTTAGTAATTTGTAAAACTCTTTGTCTAAAACATTTGGAGCATACACAGAGACTAGTGCTAGCATTTTACCCTCCAAGCGGATTTTAGCAACAGCTATCCTCCCGTCACTGTCAGACCAATCACCCAAAAAATCCAACCTAAGGTTACGTCTAGCCAATATGGCTACTCCCTTGGTTTTGGAAGAAGCAGCTGAAAAGGCTAAAACACGATAATGTTTATTAGCCAATCGGTTGGAATGCTCTTTTAAAAGATGAGACTCCTGTATAAATGCAAAGTCAATTGATTTAGATCGCAAAACCCCCAAAATGCTGGTTCGCTTATGCGGTATATTCGCTCCCCTTACATTGAAACTTAGAAATTTATATTCTGTCATAATTGTGGTTCAAACCATACGCACAGCAAGCACAGTAGAACATTTTAGAATTTCCTAGTTGGTCCCTCACAACAAACCTTCCCCACAGAAAAACAAAACAACCCCAAAAGGAACAGAAAGGAAAAAGCAACATCAAACGAACATAAAAAAACACATAACATTGAAGCTTGAGGGGGAAAACCCCATTAGCATCAGAGTGCACAAAAACAGTTCCCCACCCCATCAACCTATTAGTCAACCTTCATTTCACTCTGTCAGAGAGTGCAAACAAGTAACTGCCCAAAAGTAACCATACATTGCCCTCTGGTGATTATGTAAATATATAACAGATCACCAAAGTAAAAACAACAACAACAAAAAAGTGCCTTCTTGTGGCTGAATAGCTCTCAAACATTCCATCCGCTCAAATTATGATCAATCTCCCCACTTCATATCACTTAAATAAATGAGAATGGTATGTTAACATTTCTAGTAAAGAAGGGGGAGAGAAAAAAGAAAAGAATAAAGGGAAAAAAAAATGAGGGGACTATAACAACTGTAATAATAATAATCAGTCCAGCATTAGGCCCACCTAGAATGTGATAAAGCCCTATAAGCCACGTTAATGCAAATAACCAAACACTTGTGACAGATAAGTGGAAATAAGGCTGTCACCACGACAAGGCACTAATATAATATTAATAATAAAAATAAATAAAAAGGAAATCAGTGTATATGATATAAAAAATATATGCACTTATATATGTAGTTAGAAATAGAAATTAAAAGCACATCCGGGGGGCCATATGCAGCAAAGCACACACAGTGTTAATGCATACTGCGCCACATACAGCCCCCCCCATACATCCATGTATACAAACCACAATTACTAATTAGAAGGGGGAAAAAAAGAAAGAAAAGAAAAGTCTGTATACATAAGTATTTACATAAAACACAGTTATGTATGATCAGGAAACCATATACAACACAGCACACATAATGCATACTGCGCCATATACAGCTCCCTGTACATGCCCAAAAGGCCAGTGCAAACTTAGATAAATGTCAATCATATTAGTTAAGTCTGTTTCCGTCTTAAACAGTAAACTACCATACTTCAAACAGTGAACCTACCCAATCACGACTACAAAATAAATATCCCAATACAGAGCTCCCCTCTCCCCCCATCAAGAAATTAACATTTTTAGAAGACAACAAGTAAAGTAGGTAAATAACTACCCCCCCCCCCCCCCCCCCAGACAGCGGATCCACAAGCACGTAGAGCCAACGCGCCACGAGATCGTACATCCGCCAGCTATTGAGATTAGAAAAAAAAGGAAAAAAAAGAACGAGTCAATGAGCCAGGGAGAGAGAGAGAGAGAGAGAGGAGAAGCAGAGATAGGTAGAGAGACATAGAGAAAGGGCGGGAGAGCGAGTGGTCTCTGGAACCGCGGAGCCTTCACAATTTAGACCATATTATTTATATCTGTTTCACCTTAAACAGTAGGCTACATTACTCAATACAAAGGCCAAAGCCCAGTCTCGCCCTCCTACCCGAGAAAGTAGCGTTTTAGGAGGCATAAACGAACCATAAACTAACAACCAACATAGCCGCCATTACCTAACAGAAAGAGAGAGAGAGAGAGAGAGAGAGAGAGACACCCACACACACACACACAGCGAGAGAGAGAGCCATAGAGAGAGAGAGAGAGAGAGAGAGAGAGAGAGAGAGAGAGAGAGGGAAAGCCGAGATAGATAGAGAGACATAGAGGGAAGACGAGAGAGAGAGCAGGCTCCGTCTGAACCGCGACACGGAACCCGTTAGACAAAGCTTAACAGAGAGAGATAAAACCCTCTAGACCTATATAGTAAGCAGCACAACGCTCAATAAGAGCAAAGAAAAGGAATACAATAATAACAAGAACAATGTCCATTATATTCAAACAAAAAAGACAGTGAATTATGCTTATAGCTTTAGCAGCCCTAAATCCTCTCTCCTTGCGGTAACCTAAATTAAAACGAGTAACACCCATCTGCTTACAGATCTTGTTAAAAAATAAAATATATCTTATTCTTCGATACAAATAAAATAGGTATTATGAAACGAAACACTTGAAAACACAACGTCAAGTCAGATGATGAGTCCAAAACAATAAGTAGGCTTACATTAACAACTCACCCTTTGGGGAGGAGGAGGAGGAGAGAGTGAGGAAAGAAAGACGCTGCGTAAAAGTCATCTCCAAAGTCCCAGCCAGCTTACCAACAGTCCATTAAAGGCAAAAGGATATCACATCGGCAGAATGTGTTTGAAAGCACGCGATCACGAAAGCAAAAGTGTCCCTGGTAAAAGTTAGTTCTCTGTAACTGTCGTCTCATCATCCTGCGTAGCTAGAGTCTCGTCCGCAGCACCTGGAGTCTTGAACTTATCCTTGCAAAAGGCCAGAGCTTCCTTGGGTGAGTTGAAAGTAGAAGTCGCCTCATCCACGGTTATCCAGAATTTGCTCGGGTGCCTTATTCCGTATTTCACTCCTTCCGCGGTGATGGAACGTAGGAATTCCTTTACTGGCCCGAAAGCTGCCCTTCTCTTTGATGTTTCAGCAGACCAGTCGGGGAAAATATACACCTTTTTGCCATTGTATGTCAGTTGGCCTGCTTTCCTGGAGAGCTGGAGTATGCGTTCCTTTACCCGGAAAAAATGGATCCTTGCCAGGAAAGCCCTTGGCTTATCAGAACGTGGATTGCCGGTCCGATGAGCACGATCCACCTCCGGGGGGGAGTCGGGAAACTCGTCGGGGAATGTTTTCTGCAAAAAAGACTGGATAAAGGCCACTGGGTCAGCCTTTTCTAGCCCAGGAGAGATCCCAATCACTCTTATGTTGTTCCTACGACTCCGGTCTTCTGCTATGACGAGCTTCTCCTCCAGATTAGCACATCTTCTCTCCAATTCAGTGATACACATCTGCAAACTGTCCATGGAGGAACCAAAGTTCTCAATGGCCTCCCCATGTTCAGCCACGGTCGTGTTCAGCGTGGCGACTGCAGGACGCAGCTCCTTTCCGAAGTCATCAATCTTCTTCAGTAATTTCTTCTCCAAGCCAAGCATCATGGGTTGAATAAAACCATCCATAAACTCTTTCAGTGATTCCTTGAGGACCTCGCGCAGCATGCTCTTTGTAACCGGAGCGTCAGCGTCGCCCTGCATTGCGCCGGCCATGTTGTCAGCGTTTGCGGTCGGAGACCTGGTACTCCTCGACCTCGTGTTAATCGTATTCGGCATGAAACACGAAACAACTGCAAAAACAGACGCTCACCAGTGTTTTGGGCGTTTAAAGTCTCAAAAGAACTATAAAGGCAGTAAAAAATGGGCTTAAAAAATGTGAAAACTATGCACCTCCACAGAGCTCAACAAACGCGTCCTACTCGGTCGCCATCTTGTCGGAACTCCTCTTATGTAAAGTGTCTTGAGATAACTTGTTATGATTTGACACTTTAATACAATCGAATTGAATTGAAACCTCATGTTAATTTTCAGGATTCAAAAACAAAAGTATCAGATCCACAAGCTCAAAACGTGTCGTTTCGTGCTGCGTTTCGAGCTTGTAGATCTGCTGTTTTTGCTACTTTTGAGTGACGCTGTAGTATGATGAAGTTGGGCGTTCATTAACGAAAAAATATGGTATGAATAGGCTGCCAGCCTTTAAGCCGAGTACGGTGCAGTAATGTACAGTACTGTACATGCTCCCACGGAGTGAACATGCTGGGTACGTTAATCCTAATGATAACTATACTCACGAGGCTCCCCAGGACGTCTGGAGAAGGAGGCAAGGCCAGGCCAATCAAAGCCTCTTAATCCCATTGAAAGCCAGAGTGTGCACTGTCTGTTTAACTGCTTCCACGCCTTGTTAAAAGTCACTCAGCTGTTTGAGAGCTCATGGTGGAACAGAGGGATATAATAATATTCTATCTCCATGCTTTTAAAAAGACTTAACTATTAATAAAGTATGTATGTGTATACTGTACTTCCAATACAATGCTGTATTATAATGTTGACATTTTCCAAAATAATCTTTATAAGATGTTCGAGATTTAGTTTTTAAATTATGTATAGGCCTATGTGTTGTTATATAGTAGTGAAAACAACAGAAGGCTATACAAGCTTGTGAGCTTGTAGATGGTCTTCTATATTTTAAATTAAGTGTTTAGTTCACAATGTAGGCCTACCTCTTCCCTTCAGATCCTCAAAACAAGTACTTAAAGGACGACTTCACCACTTATCAACCTATCTACATATAATTGGTCCTCGCTAATGTTCATGATAAAATAGCACAATTTTCTCTCACTCTGTCTGTGTCTCATAGTCCAGAAAACAGTGACATCATCGATGGGGAATCCAAACTAATATAAACTGTAGGATTTCTATTCCTGAAAAATAGAATTAAAATTACTTATAATGGAAGCCATTGTTCTCGCGATAATACAAATGTTTAAAAATAAATCTTCCAAACGATGATGGCAGACGGTTTTCTGAACTCCCCAGAGCCGTCATATGAGACAGAGACAAAGTTGAAAATAACTGTGCAATGTTATCATGAACATGAGGACGTGAGGACCAATGAAGATAAGTTGAAAAGTGGTGAAGTCGTCCTTTAAAGGTATACTATGTAAGTTGCTCAACTACTGGTCAGTAGCGGTATTGCTTTTTCCGGCCGTTTTTCGCCCGGGGCCTTCGCGGACCACCGGGGCGGGGTGGGGCTGCGGACCACCGCGTCCGCCTGCGCCTCACCGAGACGCATCCGTAGAGGGGTCACACGTCCCTCTGCGACCAGGCTTTGGGGAGTTACGTACACTCCTACACCAGAGTAAACCATAGAGTTATAAGAAGAATAGAGAGGACACCAGATATCCCCGCCCGTCCACTTGCATTGAGTTGCTCACCCAGCGCATGAGGCGTTTTCACCCCTCCTTCCGCGTAGTAAAACCGTGACGTAGTGGGGCCTTTGTGACGCATTTTGCGTCATAGTTTGTGTTCATGGACGCGCAATCGCGCATTCATGAACGAGCACTTCCGGTATGAACGCGCGTTAATACAAAGAAGCCTAGATGCGCGTTCATGTTTCTGGCCCCAACTGCAGTACCTCGAAACGGCCACCATGTCCATTTGGTTTCAGGGCGCCCCCAGGGTTCTGGGGGCTTGGAGTAAACACTGCTGTAGAGGCAAGCTACTTCCTGAAAAGACGCCAAGAGGTGCTGTGATTGGCCGGTAGTGTATGATCTGGGAGACAACGTATACGGATGGATGCATATGACGTAATTTTGCCACGAAATGCAACCCCCCTCACGGCTCATAGAAAACATATAAAAAGAAGGCTTTAGAATCTGAAATTAACGGAGTGGGTGTTCTAAAACTTTAGCGATTTAATAGTTAGATCAAATTTAAAGCTATACTGTGTAAGTTGCTCAACTTGTGGTCAGTAGCTCTATAGCAAACCTCGGTCGAGTCCGCGTCTTTCGGCCGTTTTTCGGTTCTCACACCCGCGCGTCTGCCTCCACCTCGCCGAGATCTATCTTTTGAGGGATCCCTGGTTGCTGTGCGTTCAGCCATTCCGGAGATACACTCCTTCACCCATGCTTCACCGTGCACCCGAGTATAGAGACACACGGTGGCCGCCCTAGAGAACCCACTCCAAGATGCGCTGTGATTGGCCGGCAGTGTATAACCCTCGCTGTGAATGGCCGGTAGTGTGATGACGCAATTTTTCCGCGAAAACCGGTCCCCGGTAGGGATCATAGAAAACATATAAAGAGAAGGCTTAAGTTTAGAAGCTGAAAATAACGGAGTGGGGGTTCTAAAAATTTAGCGATTTAACAGTTAGGACAATTTTAAGATTTGTTACATGGTATAACTTTAAGATTTGTTTAATTAAAAAAGTTATAGCTTTAAGTACTTGTTTTGAAGATCTGAAGGAAAAAGGTACATTGTGAACTAAGCACTTAATTTTAAAGGTTAAAAAGTGGTGAAGATGTCCTTTAAGTAACAGTACTCAAGTAAAAGTACTTTGTTTCTGTCCACCACTGGGCAGCATGGAAGAGGAGGAGGTGTAGGAGTCGTAGTGATTAAGAGTAGGAGGAGCATGATGAGTGACAGGGAGGTGAAGTGATCTGAGGAAGAGTGAGAGGTGAAGATGTTAATGGCACTCACTTCCTTCCTGACACTGAGTGGAGCACTGAAAGTCCCTGCGTGCAGGGGTGTCGCACCAAATTCTCGGCCCAGGGTACTTTAACTCACTGAACGCCATAAACGTCTTATACGTCTTTGGACCTCGGTGCCATAAACGTCTTTTACGTCTTTTTAATTAATCAAAAGTTTTATCATTTTTTCATAATTGTAATTTCAAAAAAATCGCTCTAGAAGTTGGCCATATGCCTCCGTGACCTGAGCGATACGGCCGATTTGACTGTAGCACCAGTGTAACACAGTCCGGCGGAAAATCGGTATAGCCGAAGATTGGTTCCGGCCGTTTAAATGTTATCTAAAACGTTCGTTTAATACACTTTCCCGTGCATCCCTGACGAACTATAAGTACTCAAAAAACGCAGAAAATTCTCAGGATTCCAGCGGTGCCATCCATTCTTCTCTACCTATCCTTGATCGCGATCGCCAGGGTTCCGAAGTGTGTTAGCATGCTAGCTAAAAGGCCTGGCCAAAATGTAAACAACAGGCCCAAACCAAAAAAAAGATGGACGTCTTCTTCCTTCTTCTGTTAGTTGATCAGATAGTAGGAGACCACCCTCTGGTGGTTTTCAAATGGTATTGCACTCCAGATTGCACATAGGGCCCATCACAGCACACACATATGATGATGATCAAGACATCTTACACATGTTCTATTGAAGCCCAAATCTAATGATAGGATATATATATATAAATATACATGTTTTCCTTTGTAAGAGGGGTAGTGTGGCTTTCGATAGAAGCATAGATTTATATATGTAATTTAAGTACAAAATATGATTTTGGCCCCCATAAAAAGGCAAAATTAAGCAAAATGGCTGGCACCAGTTTTGTAGATTTTGAATAAAGGGTGGCATTCACTGAGTTAACTATTGATAGAAAAGCAGATCTACAAGCTCACTGTGAGCTTGTATCTGCTATTTTTGAAAAATCATGAACATTTGTGCAAGTCTTTGAATATTTCAAGTTTTTTTGGGGAAAAAAATAATGTTTCTACGTCAGTGGTGCTCAAACCTTTTCATGTGAAGGACCCCCAAAATATTTGGCCACGGAACCCCCATCTCAAAATATTTAGTTCCAGGGACCCCCCCAGAAGCAAAATTTGAGTTACAAAATTTGTAACTCAAACATTTATGTCTTTAAAAAGATATAATTATATTCAAAGATTTGCACACATTTTCACGACGAAAAATAAGCTAAAGTATAAAATAATTAAGGCCCCTCCACCTTGGGGCCCTAGTAACTCAGTCCCACTTTTCCCCCCCTTGTGACGCATGCATTCAAGCCACATCAGTGTAACTCCATCAACAGAGAGCTGAGAGAGCTAGGAAAAAAGAGTCAGTAGAATAAAGCCTTATTTATAATGTTTAAAACATAATCATTTCAGCGAGTGCCTCCATCAAACAAGAAACACAAATCAGGCTCAAAGGACCACTTCACCCCCTTTTCAACCTATCTTCATAGTTCATACAGTATAATTGCTCCTTGCTAATGTTCATTATAAGATGGCATGTCCGGAAATTGTGCTGTCTTATAATGAGCCTTAGTGAGGACCAATTACAGTGAATGAAGATAAGGTTGAAAACTGGCGAAGTGCTCCTTTAAAGTGGTGATAATACGCAAAAAAAGGTAAATCAGGCTATCTGATTACCTAATATTATTGATGACGTCAAACCGCGCTGCTACTGTACTTCACTGTAGTAACTGCAATCTAATCATATCGTTTGACTTTGTATCGCATCGAATCGGCAGTGCAAATAAACGATTGTATCAATACTACCTACTTGTGCATTGTATTTTGCATTTTTAAGAATAAAAAATGAAAAGGAGAGGTTTAATTACTTTTCCTTTCCATATAGCTACACTGGTCTATCGATACATGTGTGTAATCTCTGGGTTCATGTCAAGGTGCAGGTTTGTTCATAGGTGTTCAAATACAATGTCCATGTATTTGCCAGATAATCACTGTGTTTACTTACCGGTATTTATATCCATAATAAATTACATGTGTCCCTTAAAAACCTGCACTATCCACACAATAGTTACTATATCGATTTTAAATCATTGAATCGAATCGTATTATATCGCCATGAATGAACCAATATCGTCCATGTATCGTATTGTCAACCATGTATCGTGATATGTATCGAATCACTATTAAAATGTATAGTTACACCCCTAGTAGGCTACTGTACTGTCTGTCAGTGTCGGCCGGCCCGTCTCCCACTCTTCCCTTGCCCGCACTATGAAAACCAGGAAGTCACCTTACATGAAAATGAATTGTATTACTAAATCTGAATATATACTAGGGGGTGCGACCACTTTTGCATGGTAATTTTATAACACCTGCGGGACATGCTGAAAATAGCAGATCTACAAGCTCACGATAGATGGCATCGAGACGCGTTGCGTGACCTTGTAGATCTGCTAATTTCACCCCACGCAGCACTTTGCGCTCTACTTCCCCTTCTTCTCTCCCACACATCTCTCTATCTCTCACTTCCACTCTACATCTCTCTCCTCTGCTCTCTAGGCTCTTGTTCAAAGCATTTAGCCTCGGGCAAAACTTACATCACCTGATCTGCGTCGTTCGCCCTGCAGCACCGTCTCTCTCACTCAGTTCACCACACTGGAGGCAGCCGTTTTAACCAGGGGTTTTCGACAGGGGGTTCGAGGCTCCTAGGGGGTTATTACAAGGGGTCCGCCAAATATTTGTGTGACAGGAACTAAAATAACAGATTTTCAGCAAAGAGGTTGGGTGATGTCTTTTCTGTTTTTGTCTTTCCTGTTTAAATATCTTCGCTGAAAATAGCCAATAGCTGAATATAGGCTTTTTTTAAAGTTTTTCCTGAGAATCTGGATGCTGGGGTTTAAATCGTTAAGGAGTTGTTTTGCCTCAAGATGCAGTAATTTTCTCACGGCAGCCATTTTGACAGACAGTTGTGCAATATAACTTCCTTCACAGACAATGATACTATTTAAGTAGTAGTAATTAAGGCTCTGTTCTATTCAGGTCAAACACAAACAGAGACAGGAGTACTGCTGCTGCTATTGTGCATGTTGGCTCACAGGAAAGGCTGTGCTACACTAAATGGAACAAACAGAGCCCTAATTAGTGTCACTGGTAACACCTGGATGCACTGGACACCGGGCATACGTCATGACGCTCATGGGTGGCAAACTCACTCCAGAAGTTCGATTAAATACATGGCAGTGAATGAGCGCCAGCTGGACCAGTTTACGAACAAATCTTAATGATTGCTTTGTCATATAATCCGTTCAGGAATAAAATCTGTTAAAGAATACAAAATCACATATTGTTTCGTGATCACTGGTTTGGTTTTTCAACGTTTTATCGAGGAATCTAAACAGCGGCAGATATCGTTTCAGCTTCAGTTGTATCGTGAGATTTGGTTGTCAGACAGGCAACGATGGACAGTATCGGTATACTTTGGCACGTTCATAAATGTACTTATTTGTGCTCTTTAGATACCTCTATAAAATTATACATTGTACACATTGAAAAGGTGAGGAGGAACCACGACCACTCAGGAAACCATAAGTGGGAAGGATAAGGACATGGGACGCACCCATAGAGATCAAGCGGCAAGCATTTGTTGTTGTCATTTCTGGGGCACACCTAAAAGAAATCCTAATCAACTGTAAGATTATTGGCCCGATGGTGGAGTGAACGGAGCTGATGACACAACTCTTTCTGTCTCCTGCATGGCTCTGACAGGCATAATAGTTAACGTGAGCCGGGGGCAAAGATGTTGATTTCTCCTGCATGGAAAGAATACATGACGATTCATGGTTCATGGTGAACTCACACATGGCCAATTAATTAAACATGAGGCAACACCCATACTCACTTCTATGCCATGTATTTTTCATGTGTGAAATTCTATTTCCAAGACAGGGCAAGACTGTAGCTACTGTATCGTCTCTGTCGGGTGGAAACCTCATTATGTCCAAAACCGTTACTTTTCAGGATTCAAAATCAAAAATGGCAAAAGTAGCAGATCTACAAGCTCGAAACCTCGAGCTTGCAAAATGCAGATCTGCTACTTTTGGGTCTTTTGTGTGCCGCTGTAGGATGATCAAGTGGGGCATTAATCTATGTGAACAAAAGTTAAAATATTGAGATATGAGGTTTCTGCCCCTAGAGGTATACTGTATGCTGCATCATGCTACTGTAAGTCTGTGCATCAATCTACAGTGAATAAACCCTCACCAGGCAACAGAACAGGCAATAATTATTCAAAGAGGGCAATTTATGGTGCATAAAACATTGATCGAGGTAGAAAACATACAACACTCGCGGCCTGCAGTGTGCCTCGTTTAAAATGTGAATTAATTATCATTTGTTGTTGCACTGACTACATACCACAGAACCTTGTGTAATCAAGATGCTAATATTACATTTGCCCTGCGGCTACAGCTATGGAATAATGCAGAATTGTTTTGTCAAGCTGGGTTGCAACTTGCAACGTGTGCGTTGCTAGATTATGCAAACTGTGTTTAGGAGTGATCCTGTTGTAATTATTGAATGCTGAATGTACGTAAAAGGAGTGCATGTAATTAAATATGAAAATGTTGTGTTTCTGCACCCCACAATATCTTGTTGGACAGTAACTCCTAAAATAACTATTATCTTTGCTTATCGGGCAGAAACCTTTTTATGTTTTTTCCCCATAAATGAATGCCTTACTTAGCAGAAAATAGCTGATCTACAAGCTCAAAATGCATACATGAATGGCCATACTTAGCAGAAAATAGCTGATCTACAAGCTCGCAACGCGTTGTAGAGGTCAGCTCCATATACAGAGCTCTAAATGATGATCCAGACGTCTCCATGTATGGATATCCAGGGTTTGATGAGGTCAATGTCGTGATCTAGTCTAGATGATAGCCAGCAGTCTTGATTTGCAAATGAATTCTGTCTTGGACATATGGAGCGTCCAAATACAGTACAGTATGGGCATTGCCAAATATGGGCTTAATATTGATGACATCAGGGATCTTCATATATGACTGCCAGAACAGGCTATCTTGGTCATTGAGTCAACAATGTGATGTCACAACAGGTAAGCTTCAGATATTGAGGCGTTACCCACTGACCCAACCCGCGATGCAAATAAATGTTCTCATTAGTCGTCGAACTGTCAATCTGGCAAATGAATGATTGTCATTCGCTGTGGGAGATGTGGGCTTCTAAAAGTGATCAACCACTGGTCTCAGATGCAGAGACTGGACTCTCAAGCATGAAGGATAAAATCAACTCCTAACAGTAAACAGACAGGTTTTGACAGGTCTTGCTTAATATGAATAAAATAACAGTACTTTACAACTGTCGGTTCTTTTTCGCTGGACATACTGTACAACTGGACATATAGCTGCGTCAGCCTGTGCGACACATGGCAGCCTGAAGGCAGGCTGTTGTGTCTCACTGTGAGAGTGACAGAACTTTCTCCCAAATAGGTAAGACATCATGCTATAAATTAACCTGATTATATTAAGCCTAAAATGGTTCCGCCGCCGTGCAGAACCATTTTAACAGTTTTTAACCAAAGACAAAAGAGAAGACAAATCCGAGAAGAAAACAAACATTTTTCAGGTGCAAGCGCGCTGCGCGCCCGTGCACATGGGACCTACTGGAAACGCTGATCTCCAAGTTGGGATGTCTGTATACCTGATCATTCAAGCAATATATTTTCAGACAGTTCCACACGGAAATTCACAGTGCCTCTTCCAACAGTGTACTAGGACTGACAGATCTCCAAATATGGCTATATCAGTTGGATCACTGCTGCAATGTAGCTGTGAGTGCTCGCGAAGACGTTCTAGTTTATTTTGACGCTTGAATCCATTTTTGGACGCAAGCCGCGTTCCTGCTACCGTAGCTCCTTGGCTGCTTTGTTGTTGTCAGGTGGGCACATCAAAGTCAGGTGGGGATCAAAGCTTGCTCCGCCTCGCACCGAAAAACAAGCGCATCTTTTCCAATCCTACAGCCATTCCAATCTTACTGTGACATCACATACACTCGCACACGCACACGCACACGCACGCACACAGTTGCAAATGCATCTCAACTCTGCACCAACTACATTAACGGTGGTAGTTACAACGGGTGCGGTTGTTAATAGTTTATAGAAACAACATTGGCGTTCACCGGTGCTTCACCTCTGTGCTGCTACACACCCGCGCGTGCGCACACACACACACATACACACACTGACAAACATGCACAGGATATATTATATACTGAATATAGACCATGTGACCTGCTATGAGTAATACCATTCAAATCTCCAGATACTACTCCAGCAGTTGTATAATACTGTAGCGTGTGTGTGTGCGTGCGTGCGTGCGTGCACGGGTGCGTATGTGTGTGTGTATGGGTGATTCCCCCCTATCTCCTTCCACACTTCAGGCAATTCTATAGAACCCCTGCCAAGCAAGAGCCGACTTTTCAATTACGAAAAATGGTAGCCATTAAATGAGAAAATAAGGCTCTTTCATAAGGTTGTTATTATAGGATCGTTATGTTGAAGCTGAGGGAACTGGAATCTCTATCCCTCTAACAATACCCCTCTCCATCTCTTTCCTTTCATATAAGCATACGTACGCGTACGTATGCTGAGTGCAAACACACATTTATATAATCATGTTTCTCAAATATTTTAGCAGACACACTTTTTCCGGTGAGACTTGCGGTAAGCAAGGTAAACAGACTAAACACGTACATCAAATGCAGAGAGTGTAGTGCCTCAGTAATCTAGGATCATAGGTAAACCAAGAACCTAGCATCAAACTAAACAATATAAGAATATCAAAAAATAATGTAATTGTGATGTCTGCATCAAATAAACTAAACAGCACGCTCACCCATGCACATGCACACACACGCCCATGCCCACATACTCAGACATGGACATAACATTCCATATTACATTAAGGATGATGGATTACTGGCCTCTTTCTTCTAATTGAGAGGGACACACAACACGCCTGTCTGCATTACCATCAGAGTAAACAGCACTGCTTTGATTGATGAGGGAACCACCATGTTTTAAAGGCATACCGCTGCCCAGGCTATCTAACCTCATCATGGTTCTCCATTTAACTGGTGTCCACATTGTCAAAAACATGGGCGGTTCAGTTAACTGACCTGTGAATGTAATGGACCCATACAATAATTAAATAATAATAATGTATAATTTAGTTCCCACTCCTTTGGGGTAATTGTGGTCACTACTATGTTTGCACAAAGGTGACATTTATCCTCTGTATTTATCCATCCCAACTTTTAGGGGCGGTGTACTTTGTGCAAGGGAACCTCCAGAAGCAAAGATTTGAGTAAACATTTTTACACAACGATTTGCCATCAAAAAAGCAGATAGGCCTATATACAAGCTCATAGTGCAGCACAAAATCGATATTATTGATTATGTAAGTTATTTGTCATATCTGCCCTGTGCAACTTTTGTTTACAAAGCCTAAAAGCCAAAAAGATATTTTGTATTCATAATTAATCCTGAAGTAAAATGGCATCGATCATGACGGGCAGCCCTAGTTAAGGGAAGCTACGGCGTCCAGAAGAGAATGGAAGTGCAGAGTCATCTCATAGAGGTGGTGTGAGGAGAGCACACTCCAGGTGGGGGAATAACTGCCAGCTAGCCAGGCAAACACGCCAGCCAGCCAGCCAGCCACCATCCATCCAGTTAGCTAGCCATCCAGTTAGCCAGCCAGCCAGCCAGCCAGCCAGCCATACAGCCAGTCATAGAGACAGCCATTCAGCCAGACAGACATACAGCCATTCAGACAGAGAGACAGACACTGCAGTGCTATATAGTGAGGCATCTGGTGTTTGCTGTCTGCCCCGCTAATGATGATGAATGCTTTGCCGTGAAGGTGTCACTACCAAATATGCCCCCAGAAAACATCATTCACTCATACTGTTTTGCTGATGCCAATTCTGTTGACTGCAGTGGAACACAAACCACAGCCAGTGTGGGCCAGTCGTGTATTCTTGTAGCTCTCTGCTGTTAATGTATTTTTGAGCGGTGCAAACCGCTCCTATGTTTCACCTCATTTTAGCACAAACATTAAAAGTCACAGGTCTCAGGCAGAATTCAGCTGACAGAAGCTCAAAAGTCAAAACCCAGACAAAGTCACAAAATTAGCACGGTCCAAACAAAAACGTAATTTGTCCCAAAGTACAGGGACAATCCAGCTCTGTGGCACAGAGACCCTTTGCAAGAATTACAATGCCCCGGTCAATCTCATCATTCTAGACCCTCTGGATATCATTCTTGCTTTTCAGAACAGAGTACCTGGTCTGAGAATCAGCATGCCTGCTCCAAGCGGAGACACGTTGCCAGTTCCAGATGACAGTTCTACTTTTCCCAGAGCATTGCGTCCGTGCGTCCTCGCAGTTAGTTACCACCTAATCTCAGTCGCCGTTGGCCTGGTCGCTGCCAAAATGAGCACACACACTCCCAGAACCTCTGACCCACATTTTTCAAATGGGCCTGTTCTAGCGTCACCATGAGGCCGATATTCGCAAAACACAATTCTGTACATTACTCTGACAGGTTTTGTCCAAAAATCCTACAAATCGGTAGGCAGTATCTCGACAGTCATGTGATCGACATGGATGTGTCCGATTTTGCATATTCCATCCTGATTGGCTAAGATTGGCTTCCAAAGTTTGTAGGATTGAGCCATTTTGAACAAAATGCCACACATTCCCACTAGGCCGAGGAAGAAATGCCACTTACATTTTTTTAAATCAGCCTCATGGTGGCGCTATAACCGGACGATTTGTGGTTTTACCTACAGTACTCCACCGATCAGTTTCAAACTTAGTAAGCGCACTCCCTAGAGGCCAAAGAAAAACCCTTTCCCTGCATTTTTCACATCAGCCTTTTATAGCGCCACCATGAGGCTGTTTTTTGACATACCAGTATTTATTAGGATGCACCACATGTTGACCATTGCTAATATAATGTCAAATGCTGCATACTGCAGATCAGTTTCACCAATGCACACCCACAACCAACATTCCACACCTGGTGGAGACCTGTGCTCAGAAGAGCACTGGTTCTGGTCTCTCCATAAACGGAGATATGACTGAGAACGTATTTATTACCATGGCCTTGATTGTGACCTCAATTCCAAAGTTCGTCATCTCTTCGGGTCAACGTATCGATGATCCCCAAAATAATTTCCAATAGTATGCACTGATGCGGTCAGAATACATGCTGGGGTGAATATACCTTTCCATCATATCTCTAGACAGGCCTAGAGACGTTCTTCTAAAAATGTTTTCGTACCAAGGACCCCCTCATTGCTATGTATTTGGCTGCGGGCTCCATCTCAAATACATTTTAAGCCAGGGACCTCCAGAAGCAAAGATTGGAGAAAATAAGTTCAAGATTGTTCTAAAATAACAGACAAGCTCATGTTAACTCAAGCTATATAAACTAATTTAGCTGGGGACCGCCTGGTCCCCCCCAAAGACCCCGCTTTGAGAGGACACAGATCACAAAAAAAGAAAAAAGAAACAAAAAAAAGAAAATAAAAGAAACTGCTTCCATTCCGCGTCCTACTGAGACATACCCATGGGTTTGTGAAGGATTACACATGGCTGTATAATAGGTTTTCTTTAAAGGAACCCGCTGTGGGTATTCATATCACAGAGAGGCACATTCAGGCGTGCTGAGGACCTGTCACTGTTATTGGCAAAGCCTCATTGTGTACCCAATAATAGCCCATTAAATCTATTCTTTGTGCCTTTCTTATCTCTGAAAGAGCAGTCCTTGACCAAAGTACTGGGTCACTGAGTCTGAAATCCAACCTCTTTGGTTTACCACTTTGCTTATTCATAATATGTTTGGGCAAAGGTTAACGCCTGATTTATGCACAATCAAGTTTCCAGTGTCCCATGAGGCCTTGCGTGAGTGAATTATGGGGTATCACTTGCTATATGAGTGATGTGTGTCAGTCAAACAATTATGTGCGAACACAACCTGACAGAAATCATAAAGGATGATATTTAGTCTGCCTACTTCCCTACCTACAGCTCCCCCTCCACACAGTTGATTCAAATAAATGATCAATGGCTCTTGACACTTGCCCCCCCCCCCCCCAAAAAAAAATAAATAAATAATCATATTTGAACTGGGGACCCCCCACCTTGACAAGCACTTGGAATTGCAGGAGTTGAGGCATTACATTTAGTTTTACTATATTGTGAAAATAGCCGAACTACATCGGCTGTTTTCACAATGTTTGCCTCTTTCTTATGTAGTATTGACAATTTGGCCAATTTGGTATTAAAAGGGTCTTAAAAGTCATTAAATTGTAACTTTAGAAATGTGCAGATACCTGTATACACTTACTTATACTGTATGTTGGTTTGTTTACTGTTGGGTGATCATCTGGGGAATCGGGGACCCCCAAAATAATTTGTGGACCCCCCTGGGTCCCCACATTATTCCCAGTTTGAGAACTGGGAATAATGGGAATACAGTACAAGCTGGAGTATAAATGAAGCATTGCTGGTGGAAATGAAAGCCACCACACTCCTTAGTCCCAGTACGCCAGTCCCAGTAATACCTCTAAAATTGGTCAAATTGTCAGAAATTGTGAAAATAGATGACGCCAGGCATTGTGAGCATGTAGATCTGCTGTTTTCACAATAGAACCATGTTATAAAAAATGTAATGCCTCAACTCTGGTGCTCGTCAAGGGTGGGGGGGGGGGGTCCCCAGTTAAAATATGATTATTTTGGGGGTCGCGGCCTGAAAAGGTTGAGAACCACTGTCGTAATGGAATGTGGGCTTGGTTGCCTGATGTTGCAGCCATCAGGCAGAACGGGGTGGTCTGTGGTGGGGGTAGATTGGTCAGTCATTAGTTCATTGCTACAAACCTGATCTAATAAACAGGCTGACTAATCTCATCCAAGTCAATGGTTTGTCAACATGAGGCAACTGAACTGCCGTGAGGAGATGATGATGCAATCAGTCATTTTTTTCTTTTTTTATCCCCATGAAATATGACAACAACAGAATAGAGGTTGTGGCTGGGGAGGGGGTCTTCTCTCTCTCTACTGCAATGGTTCTCAAAAAAGGTCATGTCAAGGACACCCCAAAAAAGAAATGTATTTGATTGAGACCACCATTTGAAAAGAGTTTGTGCCAGGGAAGGTACAGAAAAGATTTGTCCAGAAAGAAAAATACTGGGTGCTCGGAAGATTTTTTTGAAAAAAAGTGTTCTAAAGGTGCTCTTTGGTAGGGAACTGAAGGATCAAAAGACCAAGGCACTCTTGTTAAAAGTTAAAAAGCCTTTAATTCATTTTGGCTAAACCATATTTTGAAAAATGTTAAAAATTGGAAAACCCACGCGTTTCTGATTTAACCAGCCTTCCTCAGGGTACCCTGAGGGAGGCTGGTTAAATCCCATTTTTAACATTATTCAAATATGATTTAGCCATAATGAATTAAAGGCTTTTTAACTTTTAACAAGAGTGCCTTGGTTTCCTTTTTTTCCCACAGACTTTTCCTAAACTATTCCAAATTATTTTTTAACAGTCAATTCAAGGTTCTCCAAACATGTTTAAAAAATCGTGGGGTTTGTTGCATCAAACAATTAAATACACCAACTCCAACATGTTACATTTGGTCTCCTTGCTCTTCTAGTGAGATATTTAGATCACGTCTCGATTCAATGTATCCCCTTAGCAAGCAGGCAGCCTCTATTAGATCAATGGTGAAAATGTCAGCACTTATAGTCGGGGGATATCTTAAAAAGTCCTGGAATAAATTCCTTACCAAAAATGTTCTTCACCAATGTGTTTGTAAAGGTGTCTAGTAACACATCCCACAAAGACTGAAATTCAGTTTCCCTAGGAGAATCCGTGACAGCTGATGAAAGTTGGGGTCCCATTAACTTAACTATACAGGATAAAACACACCAAAATAAATATGCTTTAAGTAGCATGTGAGGGGTCAAACTAGGGTTTTTTCATGATTCTGAATCCATTGCAAGCATTTGTTTTACACAAAAAACATTCCTTGGGGTGAAGGGGCTCGCATAAAAATCTGTGAAAAGTGATGACTAATCACTAAACCATAGTGTTGCAAGGCCTTTTTTTAGCCCAAGGAATGTTTTTTGTGCAAAATAAATGCTTACAATGGATTCAAAATCATGAAAAACCCCTAGTTTGACCCCTCACATGCTACTTAAGCATATTTATTTTGGTGTGTTTTATCCTGTATAGTTAATTTAATGGGACCCCAACTTTCATCAGCAGTCAAGGATTCTCCTATAGAGAAACTGAATTTCAGTCTTTGCGAGATGTGTTACTAGACACCATTACAAACACATTAGTGAAGAAATGTTTTGGTAAGGAATTTATTCCAGGATATGACACTATTTCTGAAGATATCCCCCGACTATTAAGCAGGAAACCCAGTTCAAATCCAGGGTAGAAGAAGAAAGTTACATAGAGCTGCTTTAAGTGGTTAAAATGAGTGAAAAACAGTTGTGGTTGCATGGGTTCCGTGTGTGCAGCACGTGTGGAGGGATCAGATGATGTAAGAAGGGGGGCTCCAAGGATAAAAGGTTGGGATCCACTGACCTAGTTTAATGAAAGCAACACTATCACAAGAGGGTGCTTTTTTTTTATCCCACGATTTCTTTCACCCAGTGTCAATAGTCTAATGTAATCTTGGGCGCTACACTCCTCTGCCAACCTGAGGAGAGCAAAGGACTAACCTCATGCTTCCTTCTATGCATGAGGAGTCCAAGCCACTTCTTTTCACCTGACAGGGGGGAGTTTCTCCGTTGTGCGTAGCGCGTGAAAGGAACACATTATTCCAACCAGTTCCTTTCTCCTCCATCAGGTGTTCCAGCTGGCCAGGGGGAGGCAGTATAGAGACCAGGATTACAGCATGTTTTTCTGTGAGGATACCTGCACTAGGGGACACGGGGAGAACATGGAAAACCACACGCACCGGGAGAACAGGATCGCTTCCAACCAGAGCCACAACTTTGTTCAACCTATACTGTAGCCTGTACTGTACCATAACGTTGGTTGTAACATCATGCCAATGACAGATAGAGTATACAGCGCTAAAATAGACGCAAGATAAAAACATTAATACATTTCGATCCACTAGCCTACTTTATAATTTTAGGGGTAATACAGAGCATTAGCGAGCTCTGGACTAGTGTAACATGCTATAAATAGGCATTCATCATCCGGAAAAGGCATTCAAATTAACATGAAAGCAGTCATTCCGTAACTGAAATGACGAATGAAATGAGTAGCCTACAAAGGATGTAAACAAGCCCCATTGCTTTCTTGTGTTTTAATCCTATTAGTAGACCTTGTATCTGAAGTAACTGTACTGTCCTGTGGTATTCCTATGCTAACTGCTAATAAAGTATTCAATCCAAAGAACAAGTGATTTTTCAGGCTGACTTACAGTTTTTGGTGTATGCATCCTTGGGTTTCTTTCTGACAACCAGCTAAATATTGTCCAATGCGTTTTTGTATTCAAATAGATTCTCTTTGAATCGTTTTTACTGTGATACCGTGGCAATTATCTCCGACACAAATTCCATATATTTCTACAGTATAGGTATTGTATAAAGCCCAGTGTTCCTCAAATGGGGGTACGTGTACCCCTAGGGGTACGCGGGGGTACTGCAGGGGGTACGTGAGAACAAATAGAAAATGGGAACATGTATTTTACGGTCATTGTTAATGATAAAACATTGACATACTTTGTGTGAACCTGCTCATCTGCTCATCTGTAAATTGTTTAGCAAAATTACATCAACAACTTGACTAGTACAACTGTTATGTACCACAACGCTGTTTTATTTTTGAACATATTGGCATTGGTACTGGACTTTTGATATACATTTTTCTAAGCAAAATGTTGTAGTCAATGTTGCAGTACCCCTTTATACTGATTTCTGGAGCCAGGTACCCCCTTCCCTTGACTACAACATTTTAGAAAATTGTATATCAAAAGTCCAGTTCCAATGTCAATATGTTCAAAAATAAAACAGCGTCATGGTACATAACAGTTGTACTAGTCAAGTTGTTGATGTCATTTTGATTAACAATTTACAGATGAGCAGGTTCACACAAAGTATGTCAATGTTTTATCATTAAAGCTATACTGTGTAAGTTGCTAAACTAGTGGTCAGTAGCGGTTTGCTTTTTTCAGCCGTTTTTCGCCCAGTGTCGCCACGGACCACCGGAGCGGGGCCGCAAACCACCGCGGGACCCACCGCGACCGATACAAATCCGTAGAGGGGTAGAACGTAATTTTCTGACCAGGATTTGGGGAGTAAGAGGCAAGAATCCTTCACCATCGTAAACACTGTTGCTGAGGGAGGCTACTTCCTGAAGAGACGGCAAGACACGCTGTGATTGGCCGGTAGTGTATCATGTGTGTATGATCCGCGATGTGATTGGCCAACGTATACACAACGTACAGATGATGCAGATGGCGTAATTTTGCCGCGAAATCCGGACCCCGGCCAGGATCATAGAAAACATATTTACAGAAGGCTTTAGGGGCTGAAATTAACGTGGGAAATTAACGTGGGTGTTCTAAAACTTTAGCGATTTAATAGTTAGGACAACTTTAAGATTTGTTTTATAAAAAAAGTTACATAGTATAACTTTAACAATGACAGTAAAATTCATGTTCCCATTTTCTATTTGTTCTCACATACGCTGAACGCAGAACCCCCGCGTACCCCTAGGGATACACATACCCCCCATTTGAGAAACACTGCTCTACCATACCATAATGTCAGGTCTAGCATGTGCTTAGTCTAGCCTGCATTTGCATTTCTCATTTGGATATCAAATTGACGTTTGAGATCAAAGCATTAATCATTAACGTGAGCCACATCTTTGATTGTTCAATGTTGCTTCAGCAGCCTACTACAAGGTAACATATATGCTATGGTTTAAACATTGTCCAATGCGTTATTCAAATGCATCAGATGGCAACAGTGGTGGAAAAAGTACTCACATGTGTTACTTGAGTAAAATTATCAATACTGCAATGCAGCCAGAACTACTCTGTTACAAGTAGAAGTCTGGTATTCAGATTGAATTTACTTAAAAAAAGTACAAATGTATTGGCATCAAAATGTTGCCTACTTTAAAGTACCAAAAGTAAACTCGTTATGCAGAATATCCCATTTCAAGTTTTCAAATGTTTAAAACTCTTTCGAAAATAGCCGATCTACAAGCTCACAATGCGTTGCATCGCGACACATTGTGAGCTTGTAGATCGGTTATTTTCGTCCATGCCTTACCCTAACCTGACTTGCGTCAGATGGTGGCAGTAGTGCGTAGGCTACCGCTCTACTTTACCATCTGAGATCTCTCGGTGGGAGTTGATAACGCTCGTAAAGCCCCGGGCCGGACCAATCAGCGGCAGCTACGGGCGGGCTCTGAGCGGCTCTGAGCCAATAGAGTCTGATTGCAGACCACGTGGATGCAGACAGGCCAATATGAGTGGTTGGAGTTGGCACTCCCAGACTGTGACAGAGAGACGGCCACATCCAATCACCTGCTAAAGAATTTCAAAAAATGGCCCGCCCCTTACATCGAGTCTGCCCGAGAGATCTCAGATGGTAAAGTAGAGCGGTAGCCTACGCACTATAGAGAAACGAAGCCATGTCGTCATTTGTGCGTAATGTCGCCCTCTAGGGGGTTCATGTTGGTATTGTTTTGTATTCAAATCGCCATTGAGGAATCTGCGATCGCCGCATATAAGGACTGTGTTAAAAAAATAAACACACCATGTGCGCGTTTCTGTCAGCGGGGGGGGTTCTGCATAGTTTATGATATTCATTCATATCTGATATAGCCTGTGTAACTCGTTTCTAGCGTTTATTGTGTTACTCTTTGGGTAAATCTGTACATTTCCACCTTAGTCGATGCTTCATATCCATTTGGGTCAATCCGAGAGCATGGTGTGTTTATATTTTTAACACAGTTCTTATATGCGGTGATCGCAAATTCCCCAATGGCGATTTGAATACAAAACAATACCAGCATGAACCCCGTAGAGGGCGACATTTCACGCCATTTCACGGAAGTGACATCACACTTCGCTACTGAATTGCCACCATCTGACGCAAGTCAGGTTAGCCTTACCCCTCATCCCTAAACTTCTTTGCCCTTTTTTACTATTTTTAAAAACATTTTAAAATAATTCAAATAGCCTATCTACATCGACACGTTACGAGCTTGTAGATCAGCTATTTGAAAAATAAATGTCAAAATAGTAAAAAATGAGTTTAGGGCTAAGGGCTGGGGGTAAGGCATGGACGAAAATAGGATATTTTAGGAAAAATAGGACCTCCAACGGAAACAAGGCAGGGTGTTTTGACTGTATTTGTGCTGTACTAAATTTTTTAGTTTTGACTGTACTTGTGCCGTTTTTGTCTAATAGAATATTCAATCAATCAGTACCGCATTCTGTACCACTCAAACATGGTACAGCATATGTATCATTCAAACATACAGCATTCGGCGTTCTATGAAAACAAGCCCAAAATAAGCGACTAGGCCACACGCACAATCGCGCACGCGCACACACACTCACTAACCCTAACCCTATGAATCTTGAAAGAAAATGTGAAATATTTGGAATATTTTGGAGGTCCCTAGCGCTAAATATTTTCAGATGGAGTATCTGTGGCCAAATACATATAGTCAGGGAATATTAATAAAAGTGAGAATACATTCCTTACCAAACAATTTCTTCACCAATGTGTTCGTAAAGGTGTCTAGTAACATACCTAACAAAGATTGAAATTCAACATCCCTAGGAAAATCTTTGACAGCTAGGGTAATTCTGGGTCTCATTCACTTACTATACACTATACTATAAGGGAATAAATTACTCCCAAAAAATATGCTTTAAGTGGGATGTGAGGGGTCTAACTAGGTGTTTTTAATTATTCTGAATCCATTGCAAGCATTTGTTTTGCACGAAAAACATTCATTGGGCTAAAAACAGCCCATAAAAATGATGGTTTAGTGATGAGTCATCACTTTTCACAGTGGTATGGGGGTCCATTTTTTGGCCAAGGAATGTTTTTCGTGCAAAACAAATGCTTGCAAAGGATTCAGATTAATTAAAAACTGAGTACTTTTTCCACCACTGCCTATCACCTCGAGGACAGAAGCCACCTCTATAACTCTCAAACCAGACTGTTTACAGTGTGGGAGACGACATGTGAGAGCAAACTAAATATAAATCTGCTTTGTTTTCCAGTGACATCAGCGTTTCAGGTCGCCACGCTCCGGGCCCCATGGCCTCTAACTGTTGTCAGGGAAATACTGTACATCTCATTACTGTCAGTAGTTGTTCTCAAACTTTTTCATGTCAAGGACCCCCAAATTGATTTGGCTGCCCTCCACCCCCACCCCCCATTGGAAAAGGTTTTGTATCAGGGACCGCCCAAGTTAAATAATAATAATAAAATAAAAAATAAGTTAACACAATCTTCTCTCATGGCAGTCCCTGGCACAAACTCTTTTCAGATGAATACATACCAAATGCATACTAATTTGGGGGTCCTTGACGTGAAAAAGTTTGAGTGGAGCGGAGTGAAAGTCACAAGTATCCAGTAATACAGAAATAAAAATACTCAAGTAAACAACCCTCCATCCATCCATCCATCTTCAACCGCTTATCCGGAATCGGGTCGCAGGGGTAACAGTTCCAACTGAGACTTCCAGATTTCCTTATCCCGAGCAACTTCCTCCACTCCCTCAGGGAGTATACTGAGGCGTTCCCAAGCCAGTTTGGAGATGTAATCCTTCCATCTGGTCTTTGGTCTGCCACGGGGTCTCCTCCCAGTGGGACGTGCATCGAGGACCTTCCTAGGAAGGCACTTGGGGGATATCCGTACTAGAAGCCCGAACCACCTAAGCTGACTCCTTTCCAAGTGTAGGAGCAGCAGATCTACTCCAAGTCTCTCTCGGGTGACTGAACTTCTCACCCCATCTCTAAGGGAGATACCAGCCACCCGTCTGAGGAAACCCATTTCGGCCGCTTGCACCCCCGACCTTATACTTTCGGTCATGACCCCATACTCAAAATAATATACTTAAGTACTCTGTGCCGCATTAGCGGAAACAGGCAGTACGGTGTGGCATTAAGTGTGGCATTCAGGAGAAGTTGCATAGAGCTACAATTGACACAGCAGCCCTGTCACAGAGTGACAGCACTGTGTGCAACATTTAGGATCTTATCTCCCCATTCCAGGAAACAGCATCTCTCTTCAAACGGCACCTTTGGTATTTGGGGGTGGGGTGGGTGGGTTGGGTTGTTTACTGTATATGCGCAGCGTGTAGCTTTCAATGGTAAGAGTCACAAAGTGGCTCAGGTTGTTCTGCATTGAGACAGATAACATTTCTGTAAGGTTGAGTCTGGAGAGAACCAACACCCAAGAAGTAGAACTCATCAGCATATGTACCTCTCACACACAGGCACGCACACAAGCACATGCACAGTGCACACACATATGCGCGTGCACACATGCACACACAAACAGGATTCAAATACTAGCTGCATATCTCCCTCTTGTTTGGTTTAGCTGCATTCTGTAAAACAAATCATTAAATGACCTTGCACGTCTTTGTAATATGCCCCTTCCTTCCTTCCTTCCTTCCTTCCTTCCTTCCTTCCTTCCTTCCTTCCTTCCAGAAAGAAAGGATTCCTACCTCCTTCTTGCCTCCATTCCTCTACCTTCCCATTCCTCTTGTCCACGCAGCAGCACAAATCTGCCAGAATTGACTGCTCAGATTCCTCCCTTCAGAAGTAAAGCAGCATCCACAGACAGCACATGAAGGAAGTGTGGAGACATTTTCCTCCCCATTTATACTTTATTTGAACTTTTTTCCTCTCTTTGAAATGGCATCACAGAGGCCCTTGCATGATTCACGAAGCCCCACTGATGTGTTCTGCGACTCTAAATGGAGTGTTATATGGGGCCAGCCTCTCCAGCTGCCTGCCACTGGGCTATGAAAGGTAGTACCTTTTCAAGTATCCCAGTGGGTTTAATGTTATGCTTTTGATTTGCAATCAAACGCCACCAAATTGTCCATGCAGAGTCGGGCCTTTCAAGCTACAACCAGGGGCGTCACAAGGGGGGGGGGGGGGGGAGTGGGGAGTGGGACTGAGTTACTAGGGCCCTTTATGCTTTAGCTATTGAAAAATAGCAGATGTACAAGCTCACAAGCTGGTAGATCTGCTATTTTCGTCGTGAAAATGGGTGCAAATCTTTGAATATGTGTATTTTTTAAGCGAACATTTGTAACTCAAATTATGGGGGTCCGTGGCCAAATACATATCATTTTGGGGGTCCTTCACATGAATAAGTTTGAGCACCACTGACAACATAGGTTTTTCAAAAAACCTTTGAAGGATTTAGAAGACATTAATAGAATCGGGTAAAAAATATTCAAAGACTTGCACACATTTTCACGATTTTTCAAAAAATAGCAGATCTACAAGCTCGCAGCGCGGCACTCGGTGCCGCGCTGTGAGCTTGTATATCTGCTATTTTTCAATAGTACATTCAGGGGGGCCCGCAGTGAATCTTTGTACCCAGGGCCCAGAATTTGGTGCGACACCCTTGGCGACAACGCCCACCTCCGCTCCGCCAGCCAGCTGAGTGAGTGAGTGGCTTCGACAAACACTGTGGAGCTGAGCGGCTGCTTCAGTGAGAGCTCTGGGTGGCAGCACTGCCTCATGGCTATAATCAATGCCCGGTGTCAGAAATGTAAAGGGGGAAATTCACCCCGCAGAAATTACTTTGTATTAATCTTTCGACCTCGAATGAGTCAGTCTAGATTGCCTTGCCGGCAAGTTGCCTCTCGACGCAGGCACGCCACGACAGGGCTCAACAGGACCCATTCATAAAAGAGTCAAATAAAATAACAATTCCCTTCTAGGACGTTCATTAAATAATGACTGACAGATAGGACAGACAATCTGTTAGATGATAGCTTGGCTTCGAGGTATAGAGAGATGCTGACTAATAACATGGGGTTATTGCTTTTATCCCCATTCTTGACAGCAGGGCCTCATCCTGGCTGGGAGCTGGCATCTGGAGAGTGGTATTAGGGTGCCTGCCAAGTGCCAACAGCGACAAAGTACCCTTGACAAATTATCCTTGAGTAAGACATGTATAGGGACCTGTTGAGTGCGAGTTTGGTTTGCTGAAAGATTGTCACAAACTTTTGCCTCCCCCATCTGAAAAAGTTTTGTGCCAGGCAGGGACCCCCAGAAGACAAACACATTTATGTAAAAAAAAAAAAAGGCGCAGCATGAAGTGATGCGATGCAGAGATCTGCTGTAGATCTGCTGTTTTTGGATAGCCAACATATTTTGGTTTAAATGATTGCGATGCTACATTAACTCACACACATACACACACACACACACACACACACACACACACACACACACACACACACACACACACACACACACACACACACACACACACACACACACACACACACACACACACACACACACACACACACACACAACACACACACACACACACACACTATGAGAACCAGTGAAAAAGGGTATTCATATCTATATAAGTGCAGTTGTTGTTGTTTTTCCCCCACTTTGTTATCTGGCTATTATGTCCCATCTGGTTTTGTCCCTACACACTGTCTGTTGTGAATCACTATTCCACTCTCTCTCTCTCTTACTCCCTCTTGCTGTAACTCAGTGACTGCACTAGGGCGACCGAGGTACTGTAACATTCCATCCCAAACTGCAGCAATGCAGGCAAGGCCCCACCACCACCACTAGTTAAAACCCACTGCGACAATTGGTAGTAATAATAATAACTGGTATGACGCCTGAGGGTGAAAAGCGACCTCGCCCTTTATCTACAAGCTCACAACGCCTCGCGCTGCGAGCGATCGGCTATATTTGGCAATAAAAGACGTTTGATGTGGAGGGAAAAAAGAGCAGACCAAGTATAAGCTCTCTAAGGCCATGGACCTAGATATCTTTGTCGTGTGGACCTCGATATTTTTCTATGTGGATATCTGAAAAACCGGGATATATGAAATATCCAGCTCCGTGTGGACCTAGATATTTTTCTATGTGGATATCTGAAAAACCGGGATATCTGAAAAATCCAGCTCCGTGTAGCCTTGGCCTAAGTATTGAGGGTCTAAGTGGTGAACTGTCTGAAAACACACATTAACATGAATCCAACACAACGCTACACAAGTCTATTTATGTAGTGGGGGGTCCCTGCTTCTCTCTCTCAGCTTGAAAAACGTTGAAGAGTGGTTAACTTGACATCCTCCGACCCTGGGCAAGATATGATTTCCGGGTGGTTCTAGCTGAAGCGGCGGAAGTGCTGCGCTTAACGGAAGTTACGTCATGTGGTGCGGGTCTGTTTACATTCCCCATCGAAACAAACACAAAGATTGTAGCTCTTAACTCGCTCTTAATAGGTGTAACGTTATCCGAATCAATGTTTTTGTTTGTATATTGTTTATTTGTGAGCGCAACCGGCGGAGCGGGAGAAGTAGAACAGATTTTTTTGAGTGGGGAATAAGTTTGCAGGGACACCGCACTGTGAAAAAAAGACAACTTCCGTGAAAATTCAGGCCCACCTCCTAGAACTCTCTCTGCTTCATATCTTGACCAGGATTTTCTCTTTGAAGATAATTAAGCCTGGCTATGCGAGGCTAACATCCTCCTCTCTCTCACGACCCCCTTACCTCTTCCCACTGGTGGATGTAGCGTATGAGCCTGGACAGCCGGAGCAGCCGGAGCAGGCTGAGGATCTTGGTGAAGCGCACGATGCGCAGGGCGCGCGCCGTCTTGTAGAAGTCCGAGTCGATGCGCGTCTCCACGATGAGGAAGATGTAGTCCACGGGTATGGAGGAGATGAAGTCCACCACGAACCAGCTGCGGAGGTACTTGATCTTGATCTGCTGCGGGTCCAGGATGATCTCCGTGTTGTCCTCCTTGACGATGCCCGTGCGGAAGTTGAGCACCAGGTCCATGAGGAAAAAGGTGTCGGAGACCACGTTGAACACGATCCACGGCGGCGTGTGCTCGTCCTTGAAGAAGGTGATGCCCACGGGGATGATGATGAGGTTCCCCACCATCAGTAGCAGCATGGTCAGGTCCCAGTAGAACCTGAAGAAAGAGAACATTTATTGATGTATCCATTTGTGTAAACCTTTTTTTGGTTAGATGATGTTAAAGACTTGAATTGTGTTTTGGGAAAAGGCATTTTCTTCATAGCAGATTTGTTATGTAAGGCTCGGGAAAAAAGACGGAATGTTCTGTATGAAATGGAGTTTGTACACATATGCAATGAATTATATGTCGTGTCCTATAAGTCTATGTGGACACAAAAATAAAGACTATCATTATTGGTAGACAGATAGACCGATAGATAGGGCTGTCACCATTTAAACATTTCAGTTGACGATTAATTTGTCATACAAATAACAACGTAAGCTTGTAGATCTGCTATTTCTGCTTTTTTATATTGGAAAATGTATGAAAATGTTTCAACGTGGAAACGATTATAATTGCGATTATCTAAAATAATTGCAATTGTATTATGTAATAATTGTGACAAGCCTATAGACAGACAGACACACTATTGATCCCACACGTTGTCCTGACAGAACAGCAGTATGAAACACAGCACAGATACTGGAGAAAAAGAAAAGAAAAGAGATACAAGAGACGGCTTCATTCAAACTGAGACAGCTGGCTATGTGAATATACAATAAACCCCACAAGTGAAAATGTGAGCAATACAAAGAAATCGAGGCATCTTACAGTATATTATGCAAAATGTCATATTGTTTAAAAAGAAATCATACCCCAGATTTCTCTCTGCTCAAAGGAGCTTTTTTGGCATGGGAAAATATATGTTTACATTGCCAAAGAAATGTAAACATAGTATACTGTATGTTTACATTCAATTCTGCATTGATTCTGCTGTTGTCGCAGTGGAGTGTACTGTATATGCCTGAAGGATTATGTGAGTCAGTTTGTGACAGTTTGTTCCACATAATTGCCACATCCTGGGTTAGAATCACAATCAAGACCTTGCATGATGTCGACTTCTGGACTCCTACCAGTGGCTTTGTACTGTATGACCTACAGCAGGGGTTCTCAAACTTTTTCAGCTATAAAGACCTTTTTCCACAAGGCCATGATATAAAATAGTAATACATAATAATAATAATAATATTATAGGCCCCGCACATTTGCACATACGTGAAATTTGTCCAAATAGGAGCAGTACATAATGGTGACGTCACCGAGAATGCTGCTTCCTGATTGGCTAAAAGTTTATGTTTGTTTTTTTGCTGCTTCCTGATTGGCTTGGTTAACGCAATGTTTGTGATCTGGACTAGAACAATAGTCTGGTTGCCCTACTGGCAACCACACTAACTAGAAAGATGCATTTGGAAATGTGGTTGCCGTAACGCGAGTCACACTTACAAATGAATTCAGTCTTACCATTTGAATTTTCCCCATTCAAGTCAATGGGGAAAATTAATTCACTAATAAATGAATGGCCATATATGGAGATCTCTGTCAGTCCTTGTCCCTTTTATGCCCATATGGAGATCCCTGATGTCATCAATATTAAGCCCATATCTTGGAGGACACACTGTGTGCCTGTCTATGATGACAGTCATCTCCATATTTGGGAAAGGTTTAGTTACTTGGGCCAGCAGAGTGCGCAAGTACTGCGTTCGGTGATTTTGTATGTGGCGTCAATGTCCGCGTAGCCAATCAGGGAACAGGTCTTGATGACGTCACCATCAACAGCCAATGAGGGACCAGCATTCTTGGTGACGTCACCATCAACAAGTGCGACCCGATATAAATAACAGGGCACGCTCTGCTTGCAAACAAGGCCAAAAAGTGATTTGGCTGCAGTGTCTAAATGCTCCATTCATACTCCACAGTGCACACACAACATGGAGAGACGTGAGTTCTTTGCGTCTTTGGTGGCAGGGGGCTGTGCGGGCATGTGTGTGGACCTGACCCTGTTCCCACTGGACACCATTAAGACCAGACTACAGAGCCAGCAGGGCTTCCAGAGGGCCGGAGGCTTCAGGGGAATCTACGCCGGTGTCCCATCCGTTGCCATAGGCTCCTTCCCTAATGCCGCTGCGTTCTTCGTCACCTACGACTGCACCAAGTCCCTGCTCGGAGGCGCCGGCCCGCTGGCAACACCCCACATGGCGCCTGTCACTCACATGCTGAGCGCCTCCCTGGGAGAGACCGTGGCGTGTTTGACCCGGGTCCCCACGGAGGTGGTGAAGCAGCGGACCCAGGCCTCTCCGTCCTCCAGCAGCTACCAGACACTGCTGTCTACGCTCAGAGGAGAGGGCGTTCGAGGCTTGTACAGAGGATTCGGGAGTACCGTTCTCAGAGAGATCCCTTTCTCACTGGTGCAGTTTCCTCTTTGGGAACATTTAAAGACTTTGTGGTCCAGGAGGCAAGGTCACACACTCTCCTCTTGGCAGGCTGCGGTGTGCGGAGGTTTTGCAGGTGCAGCAGCGGCATTCGTTACCACTCCCCTTGACGTGGCCAAGACCAGGATCATGCTAGCTAAGTCTGGGACGACCACGGCTAGCGGCAACATCCCACTGGTGCTGTATGACGTATGGAGGATCAGAGGTCTTACAGGGGTGTTTGCAGGCGGCCTGCCAAGGATGACCTTCATCAGCGTGGGTGGCTTCATCTTCCTGGGAGCCTACGAAAGAGTCCGCCGCAGCCTCCTATAGCAGGCTAGCCTGATAACATGGATTCACTCACACGTTCCTCCATGGTATCAGTCTGGACTTCGGCCCATAGGGAGCGAGTATGAGAAATCTGAAAATGACCGGGCCAATCAATGATTGCGTTATGATACACTGTTCAGTTGAATCGCAGTCACTGATTGGCCCGGTCATTTTCTGATTTCTCATACTCGCTCCCTATGGACCCAAGTCCAGACTGATACCGTGGAGAAACATGTGAGCGAATCCATGTTATCAGTCTGGCAGATGCCAGGCTAATAGCAGGCCTCCCCAGCCTCAGGTGTGGAGGAGGCCCACCAAGTGGTCCAAAATATGACTCTTAAAGGAGTAGTTCACCCGCCAAAATTACTTTTTTTCTATTGATTAGTCACGCCATGGAAACTAGAGTTCAATAATATTTTTAGTTTTTTGTCACATTCCTAAGACAAAAATTTGATTCGAGTAAATTTACCACCATTGATTCCGGATGGGGACCCGTTTCGAAACGGGTCCCCATCCGGAACGAATGGGGGTAAATTTATTGTTATCACATTTTTGTCTTAGGAATGCGACAAAAAATATTATTGAACTCTAGTCTCCATGGTGTGACTAATCAATAGAAAAAAAGTCATTTTGGGTGTGAACTACTCCTTTAAGGGACCGTAAACTCGGACTCTGACTTTTTATCATCTTTGGGAACCCCGATCTACACTCCAAAATTCGCAGTGTTAAAGGAGTAGTTCAGCCAAAAAATTACATATTGTCTATCGATTACTCCCCATATCATGAAATGCCCATATATGGACATACCGTGTCAGTCTCAGGTTTTTCTCCAGTGTGGATACGCTGGTGACTCTTCAGGTGACATAACTGTCTGAAACTCCTATCACACTCTTTAGAAAGGTTTTTCTCCAGTGTACTGTATACGGTGCATGTTGCTAAGAGATACATTATATAGTTTAATATAAATACATTTATTCGTGAAAAAATGTTCTCTGTTGACTTTAATTACAAATTAAACTTTTCCCGAATATGGAGATGTCTTACATCATAGATGTCTGACATCATAGACCACATTGATAGTAAAATATGTTATTGTTGTTTAACATGGTATAGATATCATTCTCAGTGTTAAAAGTCAATGCCATGATGTTTTGATCTGATAACTAATGCACGAGACGAGAATCTGCCCCACTCCAGGGACAGAAAGATTGACCAGCGAAATGTCAAAGTGTCCAGGACACGGGATAATGGAAAGCCAAAACATTCTACATCCTTGGCTTCTGAGTCCACGAGACTCCGTCACAACAACATCCCATCCATGTTATGTTTAATTGTCCAATCAGAATGTGACTAATGTATTCTGTAAACTCCATATATCTGTGAATCATTATGCTTTGTACTCAGAGATACTATGGGTGGCAATGCTCTCTACTGTACTTATACAGTACCTACAATTTGAACTCTGACTAAACTTCAACACAAAAACGCATATTCCCTGGTGTGGACATTCATCATTTCTTGTGTGGAGTACTTTATCATTTTGGGGGAAACTGTCTATTCATATGGAATATGATCCAAATTCCATCAATGGTCCATTCGATTGCCGGATTAGCTCCGAGGAGATATTGGTCTCTTCCGCTGCTAGAACCAGTTAACAACCAGCCGGGGATATTATCAGACGTTTCCCCTGACTCCCACGGAAAGGACTATCTCCCACACGTTTTTTCCTCCTGCGCGAGGAGAAATTACCTTGGGACGCCCCGAGCACAGGGAGGCAGAAAACACCTGCCGAAATCTAAACAACCTTTTTACAAACGGAACAATTGCACCATTTTTGAGCTTGAAGCCTCTCTCCAAAGCTTGGAGAATGAACTGATAACAGCCGTAACGGCTAAGATAGACGATGAGGAAATGAAACAGTTGTTTCTAGGTGCCCCACAATTGCACCATTTTTGCCCATATGGAGAAAGGAATTCAGATATGATGACTCTCTCCCACATCAACATATCGTCTGAAGAAAGCCGAAATGGAGGCGGCCAGGTTTGGCTCTCTGGCACAGTTCCACACCAGGAGCCTTTCACGGACGGTCTCTCCCCCCTCATCTCTCCGCACAGAGATTTTGAGAGGGCAACATGCTTCATCCCCTGGTCCAAATTCAACAGAACCCAGGTCATACGTTTATACCTGCTGTCTTAAGAGGCTAGCTAGCTCTTAACACAGCTGCGTTTTTATTGTTTAATGTTTAATGTTTTGTAGTCTATTGTTTTTGTCGCTTTTTGTTACATGTTTTGAGGACATAGCAGCCGTTTGGCCACGGAGATTGCTTATCTAAGGTTGGGTTTGTATCAGTACGAGACTTCAATATAGATTTCATTTTATGCTCTAGAACGGCTGTTTCAAGAAGTTCTGAGAAGAAATCTTTTTATTTGGGGCCAGAACATATTTTGTTCTGAAGGAATGTCTCTTCGGCCAGTACGATAACCCAATACGGCTGATTAGAGCCACTTAATCACATAAGAAATAGCGTGGTTATTTTAATTGGTAGATTTCCTTTATGTTCCAGAACAGAACGTTCTGACGGAAATCTTCATGCTTTACGCTTACACGTCTTCGTTTTCGTCTCAGTCTTACCTTATTTTATTTATTTTTATTTCCGTCTCAGGCGACTCTGAGATGTTGAATACAGGAGTTTTTTTTATCTCAGCGCTCCCAGGAACATTTTTAAGAAACATGACCATTCAAGCTAAAAAAGCCCCCTGCTCCGAGAAGCAGTGTTTTTATCGTGTAAAACCTGGACCCACACAGATGAGATGTTACAATCTAAACCCAGAACCTCCTTTTAACCTGGAGTTATTCTGGAAGATCAGCGGGGAATTCCATTTACCAACAATACCTAAAACCTTTCCTGGAAACATTTCAATGGATATGCAGAGCTGCGGAGAAATTGGACATTATTGCCACTGGATGCCACTCAAACCTCATTAGGAAGGAACAGCGGAGAAATTGGACGTTATTGCCACTGGATGCCTTTCACTCACAACGCGATGGGACGCGTTGTGAGCTTGTAGATCTGCAAACCTCATCAGGAAGGAACAGACAACGCAAACAATATTTTCAGATGCTGAAAGGCTTGACAACACACCACCCCCCCTCCCCAGCCGAACCTGGCTGGCACTGCGATGGGGCGCGTTGTGAGCTTGTCGATCTGCTACGTGACTTTCATGGATTACAATGTCCCGAAAAGAACAAACACTCTTGACCCTTGGGACGCCCCGAGATAATGGTACTATATATTTTGTTTACTTTTGACTAAGTACGACTTCTGAAAAAAAAAATCAAGTTCTGACCGACAAACCCTTTTATTAGTGTTAAATGTTTTTGATATATTGTCTGTCTAATCCTCTCTAACCCCATTTTCCTCCCCTGGTTACATTTCGGTTTGTCTATTATGAAAGCAGGAAAATCAAACCAAGTATAAAGTGAGCGGTGCTACTTCTGTGTACAATATGGTACAATATGTGCTTGGCTTATGCTGCTTGCTTGCTCAATGCCTGCTGCTCGCGTGAGCTGCTTACGCTGCTTATAGGCTGGCACGGCCTATGTGTTATTTTATTGTTTTATTTTAAAAGAAAAAACTATGAGGGGCTGGAATTGTTTTTTTTATTTTCATTTTTTCTTATTTTTACCTTGAGAGGCCACGAGCCGTTTCAGTTTCTGTGTGACCTTGATAACAACCAACGCTTGGGTTTATTTGAATGTTTATATATGATGCTTATACGGGATTACACATTATGAAAAAAAAAAAAAAAAAAAAGAATGACATTATGATTATGTTATGTATTTTATTTCTTTAAAGTCTCTCTCTGGGTTTCGGACACTTTCAGTAGAGAGGCTTTCAGCAGCTAACTATTGTTTTGGGAAAGCCTATCTATGTTATGGAACACTTCCCCCCCCCCCACAGGCCTGGAAGCTCACTAACTCTGACAGTGAGCAGAATCACTGTCCATCCACAAGGTTTACTGTACCTCTGTACCATCTGTTTCTCATTTGACCATATGTTAACAAATTAATTCTCCAAACATCAACAAAACAATTTTTGTCACACCCAATATTTTTGGCCGTGGCAAACGGGAGGGAATGTGTTTGGAGAATTAATATTTCTGTTTGGAGAATTAATATTTAGAATTAATATTTTTTCATTTTAATTTATTTCTTTCATATTTTCTGAATTCATATTCCATTTTCTGATTTCATATTTACATATTTCATTAGGTTTTCATCTCATTTTATTCCAGAATATATATATATTTCATTTTGCTTAACCGTGTTTAAATCTGTTTCCCCCTAACAGAACAAACTACAAACTTATTACAATTAGACACAAATCGTGTCCTTGGGTGATGTATATCTAAAACAAATCAAACATGTCTATACCTAAATACACACAATGGTCTTAACTTCCATGTAATTCTGATGTTTATTCTATTTTTCAGACTTATCTATTTGACAGACGGTCCATATCTCTTCCCATGATCTGTGAGGAAGGATCATTTTTCGTGAGTACGAGGATTCAAGTCACCTGAGTTCCTATATCATTTTTGTTAATATTTACAGTTGTCTTGTCCCAAAATGCAACTCTCTTCTTTTGATAAGATCTCATAGCCTCGTCCTGGAAATATTAAATACTGTCATATTAAGTGTATAAAACCTTACTGAAATGATGAGGACAGAGGTCCTATACCTTACTGTTGTGGAGTCAAAAAAGGTCCACCCTGGCTGGGACATATCGCGAAGGTCATAGGTCAAGCAAGGGAATGGCCCATGACGCTCCACCACACTAATCAAATTTTCAAAATTCTACATTCGTCAATCTCAGGTGATGATTTCACCAAATAAATCAAAACTTCTAAAGAGAAAAAAATATATTCTCTTTCATTTAATGCACTCTCTGGAGTGCACCTCCACCAAACCCAGGTGAGGCTGTGAAGAAACTTTGGAAAGATTCTAAATTTAGTGATAAAGTTTGTCATGGTGCGACAGGACAATGTTTGTTATTGATGGATCAAAGGTTTCCTTTTCCTATCAATATATTTTAAGGAACGTGTGATTTTCTCCTCTCTCTCATAAAAATATTCTAACTCATGTTATCTAAACTTAAACAGGCCCCAAATTAAACAGGCCTTATTTGAGAAAATATCCTTGGTTTAATCTCAGACTGCCCTTTGACGCACTCCCCCTAATGATTCCAAATTATACAGTCCTTTATCTTTCATTATCAAAATATTTTTACCTTTGGTTGTATTCTGATTTAAATACCTTTAAAAGACTTAAATACCTTTGGAAATATACAGTTCTTTTGACTCTCCTCTTTAAAAAACTTAAAGCTATCGAAATGTTTTGACTTAAATTGTTCAATTATTATGTTCTGTTTCAAATACCTTAAAAAAAAGTTTAACCCATGTTTTCTTCCCTTGTTGTTTATGCTGCCTTGACATTTAACACTTCAAATGCTATCTCAGGAGGGAATTGATAGTAAAATATGTTATTGTTGTTTAACATGGTATAGATATCATTCTCAGTGTTAAAAGTCAATGCCTGATGTTTTGATCTGATAACTAATGCACGAGACGAGAATCTGCCCCACTCCAGGGACAGAAAGATTGACCAGCGAAATGTCAAAGTGTCCAGGACACGGGATAATGGAAAGCCAAAACATTCTACATCCTTGGCTTCTGAGTCCACGAGACTCCGTCACAACAACATCCCATCCATGTTATGTTTAATTGTCCAATCAGAATGTGACTAATGTATTCTGTAAACTCCATATATCTGTGAATCATTATGCTTTGTACTCAGAGATACTATGGGTGGCAATGCTCTCTACTGTACTTATACAGTACCTACAATTTGAACTCTGACTAAACTTCAACACAAAAACGCATATTCCCTGGTGTGGACATTCATCATTTCTTGTGTGGAGTACTTTATCATTTTGGGGGAAACTGTCTATTCATATGGAATATGATCCAAATTCCATCACACATAAGACCCAGTATGTCTATATATGGGCATTCCAAGATATGGTCTTAATATTGATGACATCAGGGATCTCCATATATGGGCATAAAAGGGACTAGGACTGACACAGAGATCTCCATATATGGCCATAATATATTTATTAGTGAATACATTTTCCCCATTGACTTGAATGGGGAAAATTCAAATGGTAAGACTGAATTAATTTGCAAGTGTGACCATGCAGGGGCAACCACACATGCAGGGGCAACCTGCACTAACACATTTTCTAACCCCACTTTGAGAACCAATGGAGCGGCCGTACGTTATGTAAAGGATAACATCTAGCTAAGTGGTTGTTATTGAACCACGTGACCGGCGTTGTTTCTGACCCCGCATTGGCAGAACTCTAATACAAGGCTCTGGTAGAAATAAACACAGAAGTGGACTAAGAAAGGGGAGGAGCCAAACCAAGTTCCTGTTTCTACACATAAATGGAGGTGGTGCGTTTATCCTGCTGTCACTCGGCAAAAAAATATTTTTGTGTCTGGTGACATTTATCAAAAGGGTTGCGTTACAAAGTATACTTACTCTTACTGTACATTAACCTTTGGAGGGTGACATTTTATTTGGAATACATTTACAATTATCTTATTATTATAAACACGGATACAAGTCTAAAAGCCCCTCAGAAAGTCACCGAAATCAGCAGGGTTTATCCTGCTATCCAATATCTTGTGTGCAGTGTTAACATTTTGGCCTTGAGGGTGGTGGTAAATAGCACAGTTTCTTCCTGAAGAGTGTACAATCTATAGCCTGACACTCAGCCTGAATTGACATTTCGTTTCACTCCATTATTCAGTCTGAACTTGGTCTCATCTAAGGCAATTCCAAGGATGGGCGTTGCCAAAGAGGCAGTCTTCTGCGATTGGTTCACCATCTGACCAACACAACAGTAGCAAAGCAGATGACGTAGTGTTGTTATGTGTGGCTGGCTAGTGGCTAGACTGTTGCTTGCTAGTGCTACTTGCTAACCAAAGAAACAGCAGGAATAGGAGCACAACGAATTAGTAATCAAACACAACATAACATGTCTGCTACTGATGTTGCATAGCGAGATCGATACGATCGCATTTTACCGCAATTTACCGCATTTTACCGCGACGCGATGTGTGCGGTCCCGTCCGGCGGCGGCGAATTGCACATGAGTTCTGGGAAATCCCCACCCACGCTGATCACAAGACGCTGATTCACAACGCTGATTCGCCGTACGGATTTTCGAACGAGGAAAGCCTCTTCAATGAGAGCAATTCTAGACCCCTGAATCGCCAAAATAAAAATTTTAAGGGGTGTGGATAGGGTCTGGAACCAGGGTCTGGAACTAGGCTATACAATCTACCCATTAGAAGCTAGAACGGGAGTTTTCAGGCCAAGGACTCCCTAGCTGAGAGAGAGATGAAGCAGGGACCCCCACTACATATTGTCGAGAATTGTGTTGCAGATTAAACTTTTTCATAGATTCCATATTATTGTTTCACAATCATCAGTGTATTTTGGATTCATTCTTTATGCCCATACATGGTGTTCCGTGTCCAGGCCAGTCTATGATGTCAGTACTATGACGTCAGAGTAAGACATCAGAATACTATGTCGTCAGAGTATGACGTCAGAGTACTGTAGTCTAAACAGTCAGCATGCAGACAGACGGTTACCATTGCGGCAAAACTGTGTAGTATCAGATGGTCAGACGGACGGACAGACATTCACTAGATTAATAGTTAGATATCCATATATACACACACACCATCACACAAAGCTTTTGTGGCGGCCCCCCTGTAGTGACTCTGAGGACCCCCTAAGGAATAGTCTTGCATAGCCTATTATTCCACAATCTCTGAATGCTATATAGAGTCTGGAACTACACCTCCTGAAAGCCGAGTAACGGAAGTTGTCACTGCTGCACGGAACCGTAGTCCCATTAGAAACATAACAGAAGCACACTAGCACAGACAGTCATTATAATGAACTGTAGTCCCATTAGAAACATAACAGAAGCACACTAGCACAGACAGAGTCATTATAATGAACTGTAGTCCCATTAGAAACATAACAGAAGCACACTAGCACAGACAGAGTCATTCGAGTGGCCTATTCTTGTTATGTGTGTATAGTTTAGAAACATTTGAAAACACCATGGAAGTAACACCAACAACACCAGAGAAAGACGAAATAACGCCCCCAAAAATATTGAAAGACGACATAGCGCTTCCAGTAGGAGTTGTTATCGCTACTGCACCAAGGGAGCGGATGCGTCACATCTGCTTTATCACATACTCATGAGTCATGATCAGAACTTTCATCTCCCAGACAGTATAACGGGAGCATTTGCAAATCAACAGTCTGGCCACGTGAGACTACCTAGGGAACCCAGAACGCCTGTTGAAGACCCCTGCATTAGTATGTTGAGATATGGTGTGCGTGCACATGGGAACGTTTGGGCCTGAGGGTGGCGCTAGAGGAAAGGATACTGGGCTAACTGATGTATCCTGCATGCTGCCTGCGTGCTGACCTTGTTATAGGGATGGGTACCGAAATTCGGTACCGGGACAGAACCGATAAGGACATGACGGTTCCTGGGTACCCAAAAAGAATATATACTTTCGGTACTGCTTATCGGTTCCTAGACGCACCATTAAAAAAAAAAGACGTGCTATCCGTTAAAAAAAAGGCTTCATGATTACATTTTATGTCTTTTGACTATCTGTCAGGACCTGTCCCCGGTTCCCGAGGCTAAACTAATGTGAGTTACGTTACAACTTGTATTCCTCCAAACACACACCGACACACAAGCACACACACAATCGGGGGACAATTGCGTTGCCACTCAGTCAACAACAACACTGACTGGCAGCGGTAGCGATGCTAGCAAAATTAGCAGCCCAGCCACAAATACAGCTGAGCCCTGTATAGCCACAGAGAGACATGAGATGGAGACGAAACAGCGTGGGATTCATCTGAAAGACTGTACGGCAACAGTCAGTGCTTGTGTGAATGCGGACCCCCGTGCGACACTGCATGTCTGCGACTGCGTCTCTCTCTCGCTCGCTCGCTCGTCGAGTTGTGTTCTTTTGTCAAATCTAAGCTGGCAAATCTAACACTTCCGGTGGCCGATCTCTTCAGAATAATGTTGCGTTAGCAGCAATAACACTTCCAGATTTCTTAATGCAATAAGACTTCCAGACGGTGGTCGACTTCTTAATCTCTTCAGAATAAGAGTATCCCAGAAGACATTGAAATATGATTTCATTTGCATGATTTAGTAAAACTGTAAATTGAACAAAATTAAATAAAAAAATTATGTTTTTGTGTAAAAACCAAACCATTTTGGAACCGAAATAGGAACCGTTAGGAACCGGAACGGATAAGCAGAACCGGAACCGGACTCGTAAAAATCCAAACGATACCCATCCCTGTATACTTGTTACACATTCACTGACTGAAGTAAGTCCATGTTCTCAGTTCAACGTGGTTAAGAACAGGATTATAGGGGGAGAGCATCTCAGTCCAAAGCATAGCAGGATCAAAAGGGATTTGGAAAAAATATATACTTTTTTTTGGATGATTTTGATATTTAATTTAAGTTACATCTGACAAGTGAAATTTCAATTTGACCAAACTGTCAAAATAAATAAATAATAAATAAACATCAAAGATGAAGAACAAAATATGAATGCATGTGCCTGCAAGCACGCACTCGCCCATACACGCACGCACGCACACGTGCGCACTGTGTGTGTGTGTGTGTGTGTGCTCTGTGAGGGTTATAATTGCTTCCCTTCAGGAGGGTATATTCTCCAAAGACTTATAATCCAGTGAACTTGTATAACCTCTGGCTGGCTGTACTATCATATGGGCAGAGAGCTGCTGGACTGCACACACACACACACACACACACACACACACACACACACACACACACACACACACACACACACACACACACACACACACACACACACACACACACACACACACACACACACACACACACACACACACACACACACACACACACAGCGCCTTTCCAGCTTGTGGATCTGCTACTTTTGATGCTTTTGTGACGCTGTAGTGTGATCAATGAAAAAACAATGAGTTAAAACATGGAGATAAGAGGTTTCTGCCTGACGACGATTTGTTGTCTCCACCCTGTTGGTACATTTTCAAAGTCTTCCAAACAACTAATTAGTGTGTGTCGTAACAAGTTGCCCCACAGCGTCTCTCTGATATTCCGTCGTCTGAAATTGTCACTGACTCCCGAAATTATTTAGAGTGTGTGACACTTTACACAGTACAACACACACACACACACACACGCACACGCACACGCACACGCACACACACACACACACACACACACACACACACACACACTGACAAATGAAATTTCAGGTTGACCAAACTGTCGAAATAAATCAAATAAACAGTAAACTAGATAAAGAACACATGCAAATGAACAGTGCGATTGCACATACATAAATGTGTGCGCAAACGTGTGTGTGTGTGTGTGTGTGTGTGTGTGTGTGTGTGTGTGTGTGTGTGTGTGTGTGTGTGTGTGTGTGTGTTTTCTTTGTGAGGGTTATAATTGTTTCACTTCAGGTTATGAGGGTAAATGTAATCCAGTCAACTTGTATCACCTGGTGGTTGTCATACATACTAAATCATCCGACCATATCCTCATCCAACTCCACTGGCAACCCAAAAACCTCCACCTCACCTACTGTATATAGCCTTCACAACCTCGCTCCCACCTACCTCTCCGACCTTCTCCATAAATATACTAGGGATGGGACGATATGAAAATGTTATATCACGATTATTGTGACAAAATAAATCTCCATTTACGATATTATCACAATAATCAAAATGTATTATCCTGGGGCGGAAGAACATTTGCCAAAAAATTGCAGATCTACAAGCTCACAACGCGTCGCAAAGACACTTGATAGAGAGTGAAAAAAAAATTATAAGTACCACTACCTTTTACCAATTATAGAGAGTTTAAGTGGTACCGGATATGCGGCTCGGCAAATAAAAGGTGAATTGATCCCAGTGCATGACAGAGGACGATATCACCATAAATTAAATCACCACAATACGATTATCATGAGTGTTTTTTATCACTATAAACGATAATATCGCCTATCGTCCCATCCCTAAAATATACCCCTTCCCGTTCCCTGCGCTCTTCCTCAACTGGCCTCCATCAAAAGTGTAATTTGGAGAAAATGGACTGTAAAGATGAGAAAGACCGTTGGTTTCAATGTTATGGGATCACTATTGTGTGCACGTGGATGCGCGATGATGATGAATCGGCGACTCCACCAGTGCCAGGGCTTTTCACCGGACGGTAGGTAGCCAGTGCCAGCTTTACTGTATATACAGTACAGTATATTTCGCACGACATCGTGTGATCGGCACGCTGGATACCTTTTAATATTTCACAAGTATTCGTGGGATCAGCACTTATTTAAGCAATTAAAGTGTTATTAAATAGCTCTATATTCTGATAACGATCATTGCTTTGAGTGTTTGCACTACGAGGGATCTCCTAATCTTTTCAACTCTATAGTAAAATGAATATACGACCGAATATAAATGTTATCCAATCAGGAGAGAGAAGTCAGAGAACTCACACAGGATGCATGATAAAGAAGTGAAATTGTAAGTGATGAAACAAATACACACCTGAGCAGACAACACTGGAACCTGAGCATATATTTTCTGTTTATTAAAGAGCTGGAGAGAGAGGGAGATCCCCTGTTACGATAAACACTATCATAAGATAGACCTTTAACTTTTTACCAATAAACATTTTGTTTTAACCACAAAATACCACTTACAGCACCACTTTAACACCCATGGAGCCAAACTCGTTCAGCAACGAGATACGGCCACTGGAGGTCGCTGTGCCAAAAATCAGTTGTCTCGTTCAGGAACGAGACAAACGGTTAACTGTGCAGCGTGCAGCTGTGCGCATGTTGTGTTGTCTGTGAAAGACCCTGGTCCATACGTCATAACGTGGCTCGCACAGAAACAAAATGGAGCATCTAGGCTGCATTGATTTCTATTCTATGCTGAAACATAAAGGCTCTTCAAAATAAAGTGTAAGTGAACGGCGGCACCAGCAACAGCTAGAAATGTTAGAAACCTTGGCGGCCGTTGTGTTAACCAACACTAGATTGTACAGATGTGGCAGAGATGGGCAGTATTTGAAATACATGTATTTGAAATACGTATTTGAAATACTTTTTTGTATTTTGTAATTTGTATTTGGCTGGGATGGAAAAAATTGGATGTAATTTGTATCAAAATACTTTCAGGTCTAGTATTTTCGGTATTTGAAATACAAAATACTTTTAAACGTAATATTACTCTCAAATGGACACATTTTAAACATTCACAAATGTTTAAACTGTAGGGGGAAAGATACATTTGCTTTCAATCTTATTTGCTAGTGGTGTGTGTGTGTGTGTGTGTGTGTGTGTGTGTGTGTGTGTGTGTGTGTGTGTGTGTGTGTGTGATACTGCCATAGCACTTGACTGTGATTTGCTTCAAATGTAACATGCATTATGATTACAATTTCGAATTACTTGCGCGCAAGTACTGCGTTCATCTGCGTATGTAGGTTGGTAGGTAGGTAGCTGTGTGGGTTTAAGGCAGCACGTAGCACAATAAGGGACCAGCATTTCTGGCAATGTCATCATTAACAGCCAATGAGGAACCAGCATTCCTGGTGATGCCAGTGTTGAGCGCACCTCATGGCGCGCTCTGCTGGTACACAAGCAGGCCATACATGGCCTGCTTGTGTACAAGGCACAAGTTGGCACCTCGACAGAGTGTAGTTTTAGTTATTATAAGGCTGGCAGAGCGGTTTTGCACTCTATGAAGTACTGGCACAGAGGCACCCGTGCATTCAGTCTCATGCCATAGTTCCTTTACAAGATAACGGTAAAGTGGGTTCCAGAAGATACGTGGTCACCGCCTCCTAGTAATTTCAATGAGAGGCGGGCGACTTTTTCTGCCGTGCAGCGAAGTTTTGAGGCGGCGAGTGGGCGCAGTCCTGTGAAAATCCCCACGAGCGTGCTCGTTTGTGCATGCGTACATAAGCAGTGAGAGATGGATTGTGTTCATCTTTGTGAAATACCGTGTGGCGTTTACTCACTGTGCGAGTGTGTTTGTGTCTCACCGCGGTGCGGTAACCGCTGACCAGAGCGGCAGCCATAGCGGTGATCGCGTATCGTGTGGAAGGCACTTCTGACCTGAGCTCTCACACACTGGCACACAGTGGTAAACATTTAGGCTGCCTGCTCAAAACAACCACCATAGTATAGTCAATTTAAGTGCCTTCCACACGATACGCGGTCACCGATATGGCTTCCGCTTGGCTCCGGTTGGTGACGCCCCAAAACTTCTCCGCACAGCCAAAATAGCCGCCCGCCTCCCATTGAAAATGAATTACTAGGAGGCGGTGACCGCGTATTGTCTGGAAGGCACTTTATTCTTAAAAATTTGGACGGGCAATTCATTTAATACTTGGCAGTCAATCTATAACATTACTAATCACTACATCAATTTTTATAAAAAGTATTTATGTATTTTCAAAATACAAAATACGTATTTGAATCTTAAATACATTTCTCTGGCCTGTATTTATATTTTGTATTTTGATACATTTTTTGACCCAGTATTTGTATTTTGTATCAAAATACTTTTCAATGTATTTTCGCCCATCTCTGGGTAGCATGTATACACTGTCAATGTGTAATTATTTCACTTATATACAACCTTGTAGAACATAGTCTGAATGAATTCTCTTTGACTGCAGCTGTCAATCCAACAACCCCCATGGACTGGACACTGGCAGCATGATCTGTTTTATCGTAGGCTAAATAAATAAATTGTATCCGGGGCCGACTGGACCCGAGCTAGTATTAGAAATCTGCTCCTGTTTTAATTGATGAAGGTTGCTCCACTGCCGACATTAACGGGCTCCGACGCCGGCACGAAGCCGTCTTTTTGGTGGAGTTTGAGGTACCTGTACTTTAGTATTTCCAATTCTTTTACTTCTACTCCACTACCTCTCAGATCCAAATATTGTACTTTTACTCCACTACATTTATTTTAAAACTTTAGTTACTAGTTACTTCGCAGATATACATTATAATATATTTAAAAAATATATACTTTAACCACTTTAGCCTTATGTTATCCCTTGGCTATTTGAAAATAGCCGATCTACAAGCTCACAACGCGTTGCGATGCGACACGTCATACTGTGCATCTGCTCCAATGCTGATCAATTGATCAGTTTTGATCACATTGAAACAACAACAAATACAAAGTCTTCCCAACTCAATTAGCATGTGTCAAATTGAATTTGCATGTCTCTGATCTTGGGTCATCTAAAAATCATCAATTTAGTGTGAGCTTTTGAATGTGACTTCCAAATCCATTCTTCATGGATTTGGGACAGGTTCCAAGTCTTTGTCATCCCAGTTATAGTCAGTGAATAACAACCCCTTGTTGGCTCTCGGTCACGCAGTGATATTGTCTGGCTTCAGTGGTGTAAAGTATAACTAAGTACATTTACTTAAGTACTGTACTTATGTACAGTTTTGAGGTATTTGTACTTTACTTGAGTATTTCCAGTTTTCAGTACTTTCACTTCTACTCCACTACATCTGGGATTCAAATATTGTACTTTTAGGGTGCCCTCACACCAAAATACCTACGGTATGAGAGTGGAATCCGCGTTCCGCCAATGCATTTCAATGAGAGTGAAGCGGTTTCATGCCATCAGAGGATTTCTGCAAAAAAACACTCCCTTCTCATTGAAATGCATTGGCGGAACGCGGATTCCACTCTCATAGGTATTTTGGTCTGAGGGCACCCTTACTCCACTACACTTATTTGAAAACTATAGTTACTAGTTAATTTGCTGATATACATCATAATATGACCAGTAAGACTCCCTAATCGGGAGATAAGCGACCGTTGGTCGCTTATCTCCTGTCACACTGCTGACATCAGTATGACATCACACCGTACACAAATGACCCTTATATAAGACCGGCATTATCTACCGACAGATTAGTAACAAGATGTCAAAATCATTGAAGGTTTACCCTACTAACCAACTGTTTACCATAGCAACCATGTTTTTTACCTTAGCAACCAACTGTTTACCCTAGCAACCAACTGTTTACCCTAGCAACCAATTGTTTACCATAGCAACCATGTTTTCTTACCCTAGCAACCAACTGTTTACCCTAGCAACCAACTGTTTACCATAGCAACCATGTTTTTTACAGGGCCTGGGATTGATGACATCAGAAATCTCCATATATGGGCATGAAAGGGATTTTGTTTCTGGAAATATGTCTGTGGGGTGCCACATTTGGAATAAAACACTTACATCACACATCTGGATATCCATACAGCCCATCTAGTTTGCCTGTGTCCATTTATGCCCATATATCTGATGACATTGGGACAATGATCTCCATATATGGGCATAAAACTTATGTTAATTAGTAAAGCCTGGGGATCTCCATATATGGGCATGAGGGGTACCCTAAAAGGGCATCATCTGGGAATAGCAAATATAGTTATCCTAGAAAGTGAAAATCTTACATCAAAGGCCATAACTACCTACCTACCACCATACTGCATTCCTCATTAAACTACCTACCAGTAAGATGCCTAAGGGAGAAAAGCAAAGGGCGAGGTTGCACCATTTCTTGGTCTTCTGGCCAGTGATGTATATCGGACCATTTAACCATATATGGAGACATCTGGTACCCAAAGATATTCACAGATATGGGCTTAATATTGATGACATAAGGGATCTCCATATATGGGCGTAAAAGGGATTTGGTTCCCCTGGCATCACAGGGATCTCCATATATGGGCATAAAATGGATTTGGTTACCCTGGCAACACGGGGATCTCCATATCTCCATATATGGGCATAAAAGGGATTTGGTTCCCCTGGCATCACAGGGATCTCCATATATGGGCATAAAAGGGATTTGGTTCCCCTGACATTACAGTGATGTCAGTGGCTGGTTCTACAGAGGGGATCTCCATTTATGGGCATAAAAGGGAATGTATGTATGATGATGTCAGATATCATAGACGTCATAGGACTTTCACATAACGAATAACTGAGTAAGCATGTAAACCCGTAAAATCTATATTTGGGCATGGCTGATTTATGACCTCATCATGATGACACGAGCAAACACAGCTGAATTGTATAAATGATCAGTGCAGAAACCAACAGAAGTATTTGACCAAGACTCTTCGATTTAAACATCAACAAAGGTGTGACGTTTGTTGATGGTCACGTGTGACGTGTGACGGACGGACGGACGGACGGACGGCCGGTGGAGGTTTTCATAGTAAACTGCTCCCTGACGGTCGCAATAAAACATACATAAACCACTTTAGCCCTATTTTATACCTTGGCTATTTGAAAATAGTCGATCTCACAACGCGTCGCATCGTGACGCGTTGTGAGCTTGTAGATCTGCTATTTTCAAACATTTTGTACTTTTACTTTTAGTACTTTAAGTACATTTTAATGCCAATACTTTTTCCACCACTGGTCTGGCTATGCGAGGCTATTGTAGATCTGCTATTTTTGAAAAGAACACACACACATAAATTATATTTTTTAACTCAAATATTCTGGAGGTCGCTGGTACAAAATATTTTGAGATGGGTGGTCTGCAGCCAAACACATATCATTTTGGGGGTCCTTTGACTTCCAAACCCACTGGTATACGGAACCTCCAGCAGCCTGCTGCTGTCAGACGTCCCGTTACTGTAAATCCCAGCTCCTGCGCGTGGTTAGGCGCGGCTCCCAATCCAAAGGGCAATCAGGGTTAACTGTTAATTACAAAGTGCGTGGTCACCTCGTCCATCTTCCCAGGCGGAGGGTTGGGGATATACATTGTGCTTACCGCCAGGTTTTGTAATTGAATCCAGATTGGCTCTTTTGTGTAAAGGATGATATATCCCGGGCGGCATTAGGCGCTCCCTGGATTGGATCAAGGGGAAAATAAGGCACTGCATTGTGAACAACAAGGTGGCATGCAGGCCATGTGATTTAGCCACAGCTAAGTTTAACCAGGCCATAAACATCCATCTCTGAACAAAAAAAACAAAAAACATTTGAGGCGGAGGAGCCTATAAGAGATAAGATGGTTGGGATGCTACAGCCAGGGTGCGTCACACCAAACTCTGGGCCCTGGGTACAAGGATTCACTGCGGGCCCCCCATGAATGTTAACTATTGAAAAATAGCAGATATACAAGCTCACAGCGCGGCACCGAGTGCCGCGCTGCGAGCTTGTAGATCTGCTATTTTTGAAAAATCGTGAAAATGTGTGCAAGAAACCTATGTTTCCATGTCAGTGGTGCTGGTGCTAAAACCTTTTCATGTCAAGGACCCCCAAGATGATATGTATTTGGCCAAGGACCCCCATCTCAAAATATTTAGTTCCAGGGACCCCCCAGAAGCAAAATTTGAGTTACAAATGTTTGCTTAATAAATAGATATATTCAAAGATTTTCACACATTTTCACGACTTTTCAAAAATAGCAGATCTACAAGCTTGTGAGCTTGTATATCTGCTATTTTTCAATAGCCAAAGTTACTAGGGCCCCTCCACCTTGGGCCCTAGTAACTCAGTCCCACTCCCCCCCTTGTGACACCCTATATTTTCACACTGCAAGCTTGGTGGCACCACAGCAAATAATGTGGTGCGCTGTCACTTCCTTGTTTAAGCCTCCAGTCTAAATTACATGCTGGAGTCACAATTCATAAAGTTAACGACTACTGGGCTGAGCTGACACTTGGCATTATACAGTACAGTGCACAGCACCAGCACAAAGAGCTCTTATGTGTAATAAGTTTGTAATATTGGGATCATTATAAGTGCTTTATAGAGCAACGCAACAGTAGTTCTGGCTCTTTCCAATCTTCTGCAGAGGTCAAGGAAACTTAATTTTGTTTTTCCAACATAAAATGATCAGACCTGCACAGATCTTAAATTATTCTTTATGGTGGACCGGTGGTTCTCAAGGTGGGATCTGGGAACCCACAGTGGTCTTTGAGGGGGTTCCAGGGGGTCCCCGGCAAAATGTGTCAATGCAGCATTACAATCATTTAACAACTTTATCCATTTATACGTTGGTATAAAAAAATAGCAGATAATATAATGCGAGGGTGTACATCTGCTATTTTTGAGAATGCTTGAAAAATATCGAAAATGTTGGAACATTTTGAATAATATAGCATTTTGTTTTGAACACAAATCTATTCTGGGGGTCCTCGCTCCTCCACACAAAAAAAAAGAAAAGAAAGAAAAGTGTGAGAACTACTGTACAATGGGTATTCTGTAACAGAGAGCATGTTTAACGGATGCCTCTCATCACCAACACATTTTACACATCATTTGGTGTTTATATAATGTTATAATTTGTCCTGGGTATTTCCAGAGTTAACAAACCAGAATTAAAGTCCTACGGGTTTCACTAATCCTCTCCAGCTGACACATTTTTGGGGTGCATCTGCAACTGCCAATATATACAGTAGAAGGATAAATTGGTGATTGTGATGCTTAACTACTTTTGCTGGGGACTCCCTGGACCCCCCCCCCCCTCCCCCCCCCCTCCTCCCTCCTCCCCACCTCGAACCCACCTCGAGAAACAAGGTGCTATAGTACCTGCATTATGTCGCAAAACAGAATATCCTTCAGGTCACGAAGGCCTCAAGTTCTTTGTGAAATAAAAGTGAAATATGAGAAGAGCGTGAATATATACTATTATGTACAGTACATGCTCATTGCTGGAAATACACAGCTATTTGTGGGCACATTATCTTTGAATACATTTTGAATACATTAATTTGTAATGAGGAAATTACACAGGCTACTATCTGAAAGCCGCCTCAACTGTACAATATGACACAGAATATGTCGGGATGATTGTTAACAAGCACATACACGCACCCAGAACGTGTTTCATTTGTCACACACACACACATACAGTTTACACATATCCTTGCTGTCAGGTCAGAAACCTCTTATCTCCATATTGTAACTTATTGTGTTTTTCGTAAATGGATGCCCTACTTGATCATACTACAGCCTCACACAAAAGAATCCAAAGTATTAGAACTGCAAGCGACATGTTTTGAGCTTGTAGATCTGCTACTTTTGAATTAAAATCCTAACAAGTAACTGTTTTGGACACACACACACACACACACACACACACACACACACACACACACACACACACACACACACACACACACACACACACACACACACACACACACACACACACACACACACACACACACACACACACACGCAGCAGTGCAGTGACAGTAATTGGAATTCTTCAAAGTAAGAGGGTATCCACTGTTACGGCTCCTTGTCAAGCAGTTATATTTAGAAAGACACAGCGCTGCCACTGCGTTTGCTCAAGTTAATATTTAAAGCCCAGGAGGGACAAGAGGAAACTTCAAAGGCTGCAACACAAACACAGGTAATGACATTTGTTCTTTGCGTTCGCACGTTTCCCAGGCTTAGTGATGCCAGCAAACCTCCCGCACATTTCTAAACAGCTTGGTAATAGGATGGCGGAGCATGAGCCATGATTAATGAAGCCAAATCAGATTGAACTGGATTGAACGTGTCTGTAGGAGTGTTAGCCTCGCATAGCCAGGCTTACTCATCTGCAAAGAGAAACGCCTGGTTACGACCATAGGGCATTGAACGGTGCTACTTCCGCCAGGAGAATTTCACCGGATGGTATTGTTTTTTCAGTGTGGTGTATTGCGCTGGCGAAAAAAAAAAAAAAAAACGGCAGGGTGGCCAGGGTGGTAGGAGTGTGTGTATAGCAGTGCTTCTCAAACTTTTCACGTCAAGGAACCGCAATATGATATGTATTATTTGGTTATACGGACCCCCGCATATCAAAATATGTTGAGTCAGGGACTCCCAGAAGCAAAGATTAGTGTTGCATTTTTAGTATCCAAAAATAGCAGATCTCCTAAATGGGAATAAAAGGAACAATGACTGACAAATACAGAGATCTCCTATATGGGCATAAAGGGGACAAGGTCTGACTGATCTCGGTACAGTATGGTGGGAATATCAGTGGGATCGGCGGTGCAGCGTACAGTAGGTGTGAGGACCGTATAGAACCTCTAGTATATGGTATATAATGTATAGTATACAGTAGCATGGAATTAGACCACCATGATGGTCTACACCAGTGGTTCTAAAAGTGGGGTACAATAAATCCCAACTCCCAAAGTAATGAGGGCCACAGGAAGCTGTGACCCAGAGGGAAAAAGGCCTATGGTTTACAGTAGCTTAGTTGAGATGCTGTCGCCCACCAACATATAGCAGATCTACAAGCTCACACAAGGCATCACTATATGCAACACATGGTCACTGTGAGCTCGTAGACTGGCCATTTTCGAAGTGTATTTCAAAATTAGGTAGCATTTTGTAGAATCGGCCTGCAGGTTTAAACGGGTTTTTAAGAAGCACGTGGAAGGGCCAGATCAACAGCAGCATGTTGTGTAGACCCTCCCCCTCTTGTGAAAGAAATACTGATTTCCAAATATCATATGCTTTCCAATACACAGAACATAATCAGAAGATGGTATCTCATCATAAAATAAGATTGTTTTTATTGACCCACAAACAAGGTAGCCTATGTATGGTATGCATTAATTCATGTTCAAGACAGTATGCAGTCGAGTATACACCCTGTATGTATGGGTGTTGAAATTCTATACTTGTGGGGACTTCACAAGGATAGTAATACGACACACACACACACACACACACACACACACACACACACACACACACACACACACACACACACAGAGAGAGAACGACTTCTCCTTTCCAATGTTGCAGTCGCCTCCTGATGGAGGTCAGCACAACTATACCTGTACATAGCAGGGATCCATTTACTGTGTTTTATTATGCATTGGGACCCTGTCATGGAGGAACAATGTTCTATAAATACAGTGGAACAGTGCAAGGGCTCGGCTGTCGGGACGGGAGAACATAGCAAAGCATAATAAGAAAGAAAATAAATATTATATGGATCTTATATGAATCTTGTATGCCGTTTTCCCTCGCCAAAAGATAGTCGGGTACCGTATATCCTCTGTTGTGATATCAATGCAGAGGTGAGTTGATGCAAGAGAGAAATACAAGAACGCTTGCTCCAAAACATGCTCGCCCCGGGTCAACTCTGGTGATCTCAAAACGTTCTGAACCTAACCTTATTCCTAAACTTAACCAGTGTGCACTGGTCATCGCCATGTTTGTGGCGTGGTGGACATTTTTGCAAAAAAATTAATTTTGCCACAGACATACAAAATGAGCAGACAATATTATTATTACCAGAAACACATAAAGAGCTAGCCCATAATGACATTAACAGGTCTGTAACTCTGAGAATGTACAAATGGAACCAAATGGACACTTACGGGGCCATTTGTGCAATCTCAGGGTTAAGGGGGTCCTTGAAAATACAACATTTGAGAACCACTAGCATAGTTAGACTCCAATTTTGCCATAGTCGCAGTAAATCAGTGTCATACATACAGTATTCTGAAGAGAACCTTGAGACTGACATTCAGTAACTGGGTCTTATGATAAAATCACACCCGTGTGAACTGAGCGGTGGTGGTGGTGGGGGGGGGGGGGGGTGCCTGTGTGTGTGTGTGTGTGTGTGTGTGTGTGTGTGTGTGTGTGTGTGTGTGTGTGTGTGTGTATTGCAGTTGATGCTCAGGGCAGGCTAGACTCAACAGCACCTCTCTGGTCACCCAGGGTACTCAGGCTACACCAGAGGCTACATACAGACAGACACACACACACACACACATACATACATACATACACACACGGCCACGCTATGGAGACGGTGTGACCACCGCTCAAAAATAAGAACATTATAAGGGTGTGTAAAACTGAAAATCTAAAATGTGCCATGGACAAGACCAAGTTGCCACAGACACATTTGTCTGTGTACGTACGGACATACTGATGACCCTTGCCACTGTGTTTGGCGGCGAGCGTTTCGGTTACCCAAGAGAGAGATGGGCAACATTTTGAATACAATACTATAACTCTCAAGAGTTATAGAGGTCCTTTCAATTAGTTTGAGAACCACTGGTTTAGACAGCCACATACAGTTCAACACAGCTATAGCTCGACAGGTTGAGAGAGCCAGTCGCTTTGATTCAACGTCATCTTCTTTGCTTCACAGTTTTTAGTTCTCACCTACAGCCTTGCCTGTCCGTTTGGATCCGTAGATCACAGCTGAGTCACTGCGGTGCAAAGGTAACAGCTCAACCACCTGGCAATGAGTGGTGGAAGAAGTACTTAGATGTTGGACTTGAGTGAAAGTAGCAATAATACCACAGTGTACTTTCTTACGAGGCCATACTGTAAGTCAAAGTACCAAAGTATTATCGTCAAAATACACTTAATGTAGCAAATTAGCTCATTATGCAGATTGTCCATTTCAGAATAATATATATCATGTTATAGGACTATAATTATTGATCATTAACCACTTAAGCCCTATTTTACACTAATGGTAGCCTATGGTAAGTGATTTTCTTTGATTAAAGTAAGTGTTAAATATCCCTACAGTGTATTGTCATAGTACTCGTTGCTATAGGGTGTTTGTTCAGGAGTCTCCATGTCTATCCAGACCTTTATTAAACAGAAAATGCATTTTCAGGTGGGGATACCAATTGTATGCCAAATACATATAATTTTAATGAACTTGAGATGAAAAAGTTTGAGCACCACTGATATAGACAGTAACATAGGTTTTTCAGATTCAGAAAGCAATTTTAGAATCGGTCTCAGGTCTTAAATACATTTTGAAGATTTTGATTCATAATTTGATCAATGAATATAATAATGAATCAATTAAAGCTGTCACATAAATGTAGAGGAGTAAAAGCTACACCATTGCCTCTGCTTTGAGTTGTAGTGGAGCAGAAGCATATTAAAACTCAATTAGTGCCGCCGACATGAAACAGTTAATTGTTCAGCGTGCCGGTCGCTTTCTCCGTCCACGGCCAGTCTCTTATTTTGAAGGCTGGAAGTAGATCGAGCTAACAATTCCTACTTGACGATGTTCAAGATTGACTCGGAACTAGTTCTGGTCCGAAACGTAAACAATGAACAAAACAAGAAGATGGATGCCTTTATGCTTGTGCTATTTTAGCGAGAATCCAATGCCATCCTTGGCATCAAAAGTGTTTTTTGGAGAAAATGGACGGTAAAGATGAGAAAGACCGTTGGTTTCTATGGTATGGGATAACTATTGTGTGCACGTGGATGAGCGATGATGATGAATCGGCGACTTCAAACGTGCCAGCGTATTTCAACGGACGGTAGGTAGCCAGGCCAGCTTTACTGTATATATATACAGTATATTTCGCGAGTCATCCCGTGATCGGCACTCTAGATACCTTTTAATATTTCGCGAGATATCGTGGGATCGGCACTAAATCGGAAGATGTAACTTTCCTCTTCTATAATGGTTTCCTGTGCAAGTGCTGATTTTTTACCATTGAGCTATAGAGCCTGCTGCTTGCTCAGGGGATAAATTACATCTTGATCATCAGGTCAAAATTGATGTCAGATCCTGTGTCATGCCAGACATGACCTTGGACAAGATTACAGGACCACAATAGAACAAAGCTTTTTGTGTTATCATGGTATAACCGTATACTAATGTATTCTTTTGAGAATCAGCTCACAACGTGTCGCAATAATTTTAGGCGAGTTTAAATATGGCTGAAGTGGTTAATTCATGTTTTGTATTAATAATTAAAATCTACTAAAGTTTTCATATAATTGTAGTTGAGTAAAATTATTGAAAATTACAGAACTTGAGTACATGTACTTAGTTACGTTACACCACCGGTCTGCAGGGACAGGGGACATTGCAGCACGCAAGCATGTGCGCTCGTGCGTACACACACACACACACACACACACACACACACACACACACACACACACACACACACACACACACACACACACACACACACACACACACACACACGTCTCCAGTGGAGTGGGGACAGACACAAGTTCTCACCCCCACATAGTGCTCCTGGTTACATGATAAGCCTCTTTCTTGAACCCCCACCCCCTCCCCCCCCCAACCCCATTCTGCCAGGCCTGGTGTCCAAGAAGTCACTCTGAGCCTCCATTACGCAGCAGATAGCCTCAGTAGGACATGCACTGGTGGTGTCACTCAAATCCCTCAAAGCACATTTGGATTGTTGGGGCGAACGGCAAACATGGTGTCACTACAGTGTTTAAATTGGTGTGTGTGTGTGTGTGTGTGTGTGTGTGTGTGTGTGTGTGTGTGTGTGTGTGTGTGTGTGTGTGTGTGTGTGTGTGTGTATGTGTGTGTGTGTGTGTGTGTGTGCATGTGCGTGTAGGCGTTTGGCGGGTCCAGAATGGGGGTCCTCCATGGCATTTCAAACTGGGGGAATCATAATTGTGGCGTGTGTACACGGGGGGGGAATCACCCACAACCTGTGATGTGACAAATAAAGCAGATTCTGATTCTTGAAATGACAAAGTTTGTTGCGACCATAAGGTCGCATGTTACTATATGAAAATCTCCACCGGCTGTCCCTCCGTCACTTAGTCCCTCTGTCTGTCTGTCACGTCACACTTTTGGCCCTATACTCTTATCTCCGGCACAGTTGACCCTATCCATGCCAAACTTTGCACACTCACTCCTTGGCTGGCAAACCACAACCGCCCCTGATTTCTCACATGCCCCTCTTCTAGCGCCACCATGAGGATGTGTATACATGCGACCGTCAGGTCGCTTATCTCCCGATTAGGTAGTCTCACTGGTATGTAGTATTTGTGATGCAAGTGTGACACACGGCACCTGTACTGCATTGTGTGTGTGTGTGTGTGTGTGTGTGTGTGTGTGTGTGTGTGTGTGTGTGTGTGTGTGTGTGTGTGTGTGTGTGTTTTGCATATATCTATCGGAGCATTATATGCGTGGCACGTAGGCTGTTTGGGCTTCACCTGCAGGGCGCTGTCTCTACCTGTTGGCCTCCACGCTGGGGAAAGTGACAGCGAAGCAGGTCGCTCGTCTGTCATGTCGCCGACAGCTGGCAGACAGCGCTATTGAACACTACCTCCCATCCACCTGCGTGGCAATGACTGAATGGGAACGGCACAACAACAGTGGGTGCCCCCATCTTCACTTCCCTCTGCGGAGCAATGGCAACAAAACACAGAAACAACGAAACAACAACATCTGGTCATTTGTGTCGTTTGTGTCGGTGATTGAATGCAAATGTTAACTTATGGCTCATGAAATCTCACGTTAAAAAAACCTTTGATCCTATGTGAAAATATATTTTTTATATTAAATTATTTGATATACTACATTTAATAACTACCCTTTGTTTAGCGATTTTCAAAATGTTCTCTTCATAAAAACAAAGGTTGTATGGTCATGATTCACTGCCATCCTGGATTGCTTGGTTATTTTTGTAAAAGTCTATGGGGAAAATGAATGACGATCTTTAAGTGGCACCAGTAAACCACTTCCGCTGCGTAAACACACACACACACACACACACACACACACACACACACACACACACACACACACACACACACACACACACACACACACACACACACACACACACACACACACACACACACACACACACGTCCCAGCGGATTAGACAGCAGGACATGCGTAAAAGTGTCCTCTAGGGGTGCAACAATACTGAAGCGAACCGGTGTACCGAACCAAATGGCCCTGTCCAGAACCGAACAGCCCATATCGAAACATAATTTTAACTCTTTCTGTACACTTTTTTGGAGAAAGTCTTCCTCCTAGTATTATCATAATACCTGATTATCATGTTTTAGGGGGGAAACAAATCATGGCACCCCATCTTTAAAATAAATTGAACATTTTGGAAATATTTGTTTTACTGAACCAAAACTGAACCGAAACTGTGAGCCAAAAACCGAGGTTCGAACCGAACCGTGGGCTGACTGAACCGTTGCACCCACAGAGCACAGGAGGAGAAAGTTAGACCTTCTGCCGGCTTGTTTGAAGAGGACTTAATCTATAATCTATAATCTATAATCTAGTTTAAAATGTTGTTATCAGAATAAGCAATTCACAGCGGTCAGCTTTTTGTGGTGTAGTGGATAACCACGCCTACATTTTATTTTCAAATCAGAATTCTGATAAAATAAATAAAAAGATAGGGTGTCCTGACCCTTTAAGTACAGTACTTGAGTACTGTAAATGTACTTTACACCACCGTTTAACAGGATAGCACACAGTGAGGTACCCACGTATCTAGTACGGTTTTGTGAAGGTCAGGGACACCCATAGGTATTTTACCAGAGGGAGCTCTACAGACTTACAGTACCATGCTGATTTAACAGCTGTAAGGGCAAGAGCACGTTGATACGCTCAGCAGCTGTCATGTGGAATGGGCTTCCTAAAAGTCTAATGTCCATGGTCTCAAAGGCCAATTGTAAATCTTCACACAAGAGATGGCTGAACGACCTATTCATAACTACGCTCTAATTGTAACATCATCCAGATATAGATATATACCCTTTTTATATACGTTATTGTGTGTTGAACCATCTTTCGAAAGGACCACAATGGAAACAAGCCTTCAAGCTTTTTTTGTGTTTATCCTTTTGACTATTGCATGCACGTGTCGTTTTTACTCGTACATACAAATATGTCAATAAAGAATGCAATTAATCTACAAAAAGAAGAATGCCGGGTCCAATGTTAAGGAATCTTTTTGACTTCACATCCGACCCAGATGTGAAGTCATATACTGTCATTATATACTGTCTGGGTATCTCTCTCTTTCTACGTCATCCTCAGACGAGACCTCCAGCGGCGTCTCCAGTCATCTCGGTTCTCCATACATCTGGCCAGCTCATTTGTGCTTTCTGCACAAATGAGCTACAAACTACGTCTCAGTTGGTAGAGCAATACCGACATACCGACAATAAGCCTCTCTGACCTACTTAGGCTACTTACTTACTTATATATACTCTCTTTATTTACAGTCTTTATATAGCTTACTGTCTTATAGACAGTATACACCGTCTTTATATTGTTACCGGTGTTAATGCTTATCTGCACTTGTTCTCTACCCGTACCTGTATCCTTTGTCTCATCCTTACTGCAACACTACTATGCCAACTCAATTTCCCTTTGGATTAATAAAGGTCTGTCTGTCTGTCTGTCTGTCTGTCTGTCTGTCTGTCTGTCTGTCTGTCTGTCTGTCTGTCTGACACAAATTTGACTAATGTTGAAAAATGTAGGCCTAAGCCCTATATACTTCATCATATGACAAATTGCAAAAATAGTCGATCTACAAGCTTGCATCGTGACACGTTGAGAGATTGTAGATTTATTTATGTTCCTTATGATTTTCTTTTTTCTATATTTTGGACATTTTGATGACATGCCAAAAATAGCAAGTGGTGTACAGTATATTTATATGCTCAGTTGTACAGCGAAGCATTAATCAAGCTTAAGTGAGGATTCACGGCTGATTGAGTGATTGAGGTTTATCTGTTTATGAATATGAAACGCTTCCCACTTTGAATAATTCATTTGCTTGCTTCGTGCCTGTGTTTTTCTTTTCCTTCCCCTTCCTCTCCAGTCTCAGAAGGGCTGCCTTAGTTCTGACAGGGGGGGGTCACATGCAGATATACTGACTCACTAGACTATCAAATCAAACATTATTTATATAGCACATTTCAAAACGTTAAAAACAATACAACAAAACAATCAAATCAAATACAATCAAACAAAATGTAATGAAATAAATATTAAACTCAGCTTTGATTGAAAGCCAAGTCGGTGGAACAGCATGAGACATGGCAGGTCCTTTGTGTCAGTAGCTTTGAGGATTTACAACGAGACACACAATGGTCGCTCTGCCAGGTAAACCGTAACATAACTTGGAATAATAGATGTTAACGCAGGGAATGTTCCCTTTTTAATCAATGAAAGGTGCTCCATTGCCGATGTCCAACCTCAAAATTCGCCCTGGTTCATTTTTTGATGGCGTCCGACGCTGACGCGATGCGCGATGGCTGCAGTGGAGCTTTGGTGTGACCTTGTGTTGTTGTTTTTCTGCATAGTGCAGTTGTACAGTATAGGTGTTCGATTTTCCCTGTGAAATCCCAGGGAAATATGGGTCTCATGCTTAGTCTTGTTATATGAGCAGACGGCGTGTGACCTGTATTTAGGGAGAGGGTGTGCCCTTGTGTCAGAAGCAGGGATGTACACACAGGGTCTATATGCATTTGTGTTACGAGTGTGTGATGGGGAGTATTTATATGATGCGCTGAGTACGTTGTACGCATGCGTGGAGTCGATTTGCCTACCATTTAACTACTGCTGCAAGTGCAACAAAGACTGTTAGCATACGCCGAGCTGGCTTGTTGATTTTATTATAGAAAGTTTAGTCAGTGGTGTGTTTGTACGTGTCTGTGTGTGAGTGCGGCATATAAACATCAAAAGACATTTTTTGTTGTGGTCTGGTTTATTTCATGTTGTTGTTTGGTTGAGTGATTGCACTGTTTCGTCCATGCCAATGGTCCCTGTCAGAGGGTGAATTGTGTTAATAACCGTGTTGTTGAACAATTTTCTGAACAATAGGTGTATACTATTTAGACATTTTGTTCTGAATTGACGGTGCTTTTTGTTTTTCTTACCTTATATTGCTGTATACAGTACTTTCCTTAATGTAACTCTGTAACTTTTAACTGCTGTGCTGCCTCTGAGCAACTGAACCTACGGTACCAACCTACCTACTTACCTACCTACCTAGCTACCTACCTAGCAACCTACCTACCTACCTACCTACCGTGAAGTGGAATGGGATAATACAACCCAAACGGAACCAGAGAGGCAACACATTCCCCTCTCCCCCTCCGACAGGCATCAAACAATGTCTTTGATGCTTTCATTGTTTAGAGAGATCTCTAACGAGCACTTGACACGTTAATGGCCTAATCAATCAACTCAGTGCACAGCCCCTTTGAAGTTCAAAGAGAGCAATTAAGAGCTCTGGCCGAGCTCCCCCTCCCCTCGCAGACTTTTCTGTCCCTGCAAGGGATGAATGTCAACATTTAAACAGTGGAACAGGACTAAAATACAGCCAGGGGGATGTGTCTTTCTGCAAGGAAAAACCCCAGCACAATTATAAGAGTGGCTGATAATGAGAAATTACTGCTAAAAAATGTATATACACATAAAAAATAGTCTTAAAGTTACCTAGTTTCCCTTTAAAGACTTCTGGACAGAACATAAATAAACATGACTACAAAACAGAAAACACTACATCACGCCACTGCTCCTGAATAACTTATCAAGCAAATGTGGCCACAACAGTGTCGAGGAGTACATAAGAAAGGGTTAAAAGGTTTAATCCTATTACCGTGGGCGACCGCTCCAATGAACTGTCATAAAGACACTGTCTTTTGCTTAGCACGGCCGACAGGCACACTGTGAGCTCATCAATAACACTGGTGATGTGCAGTCACAGGGGCCTGTATTTGGGTGAAGTCAGGTGTCCTTTTTTTTCATCAATTATCTCGCTCCCTGCCAATTAAATATGGGCTTTTTGGCTAATATTGCCATAAATCTCCATAGACTTCCATGTAATTTATAGTGCACAGATCATGCACGCCCATGCACAGATCATGCACCATGTTTGTGCAGGCTGTTCACAGCTTTCAAACAAAAAAATCAGATTGGAAATCCGTTCAGGCATTCTTGAGAAAATAGCCATTACTGTATGTTTTACATGTTATGTAAGCAAAGATGGCTGCCCTGTATGAAAGATGGGGTTGTATGGGGGGTGGAACATACAAAATCGCTATTGAAATCATGTTTACTAGATTTAATGGGGTCAAAAAAAAAAAAAAAAATCACAAATCAAAAAAAAAAAAATCTTTTTTTGTTTTTTTTCTAAGTAAAAGTCGATTTAAGTCGTTTGGCAGGGAAGTCCATAGTGAGATAGTTGATCTGAAAGTCGTTTGGCACTGAACTAGTTATAAGCCGAGAAGATTTGCTCAGAGGGAGAGAAAAGCTTATAACCTCGACAAGGCACAAGGGACAAAGGATTGGGTTTACTAACCAACACGTAAAATACAAGGAATGGACCCAACAGTGCTTACAATGTTCATTATGATCACTGACATCCCTATTTTTGGGGCGAACATCAGGTGAAAATGGCAGATCTACAAGTTCACAGTTTCTATGTGCGTTGTGAGCTTATAGATCGGCTAATTCAGTTGTCAGAGGGAACTATGTGCTATGATGTACGCCGTAACTTAGTGCAGTACCCACATCAGAGTACCCGAGGCCAGTCTATGACGTCCTTATAAGGGCATAAAGGGACATAGACAGACACAATGACGACGTCCTTTGCCTAAATCGTGTCATTCGTGTCATTCACGGGTGAGGTCTGGTGTGAATCTGTGTATTCATCTTTGCATTGACTTTGCATGTAATCACAGTGCACAGCCGGATCTGGAGAATTGATCTGACCGACACTGCACCCTTGTGCTGTCTGCAATACACACCCAATGTGAAGTAGGACTGCCAACGAATATTCCATATTCGAATATTCCTTAGAATATTAAAAATAAAAGAATATTCGACTTTGACAGTGCCGCGTGCAAACACGAGCAGATGTTTAAAAATGTCATACATAAATGTATGAACATTTTACAAAATGTTCAAAAAGTACATGTTGACAATGACAACGTTTTTGTAATCAGGGGGCATCAACAGCAGTATCGACCATTTTATTCTTGGTTGTAGTTTGGATTTTTTTTGCAATTATCTCTCTCCATCAGACTTGGGAGACAACAACAGACAACTTACGGATAGCTTTTAAACTTCCATTCATCACAGAGTGTGCAATCAAGCAATCAGAATAACTACTCTTCTGTGGATTAGTAAACAGTAGTGATCAGGCTTCTGCTGTGTGTGGGGAGAGAGAAAGAGACAGAAAGAGGGACAGAAAGAGAGAGAGAGATTGAAAGAGAGAGATAGAGATAGTAGTCTCGCGTAGCCATACAACTATTCCACAATCTCCAAATGCTATATACTGTAGCTGGAACTACACCTCCCAAAATATGAGCACGGAAGTTGGCATCTGTTCGTCATTTCCATTCTAAAAATAATAATAAAATAAAATAAAATACCTTTTACATTTTTTTTTAATTTCCATTTCTGCAAAGCAGAAGCTATATGCTTGGATGTTTTAAGATTTATATTAGGACAAATTTGCTGTATGACTGTAAGGACACACGGAAGTGGGGAGTATAGGCTTCGCATCCTCTTTATCATTTTGCTCATGATCAGAGCTTCCGTGCTCCAGACTGTATGACCGGAAGCATTTGAAAATTGTGGGAGGCAACGGTCTCGCCATGCGAGACTAGAGAGAGAGAGATAGACAGATAGAGATGGAGAGACAGACAGACAGACAGACAGACAGACAGACAGACAGACAGAGAGAGAGAGAGAGACAGAGAGACAGAGAGAGAGCGTGAGTGAGAGCGAGCGAGATAGAGATTACAAAAGAGGAGGAGTATCTCCTATCTCCTTGTTCTATCGAAAGAGAGTTTCTTTTTGTTTAGGTTGTTTCCCCCGCCTGGCGCCACTACTAGAGGCGAGGCAGAATGTCCCCTGTCCTCGTCACCACAGCCCGCAGAGGGGTGAGAATGTCCTTGTTACCACAGAATGTCTGTCCTTGTTACCACAGAATGTCCCCTGTCCTCGTTACCACAGAATGTCTGTCCTTGTTACCACAGAATGTCTGTCCTTGTTACCACAGAATGTCCCTGTCCTTGTTACCACAGAATGTCTGTCCTTGTTACCACAGAATGTCCCTGTCCTCGTTACCACAGAATGTCCCTGTCCTTGTTACCACAGAATGTCCCTGTCCTCGTTACCACAGAATGTCCCCTGTCCTTGTTACCACAGAATGTCTGTCCTCGTTACCACAGAATGTCCCTGTCCTTGTTACCACAGAATGTCCCCTGTCCTCGTTACCACAGAATGTCCCTGTCCTTGTTACCACAGAATGTCCCCTGTCCTCGTTACCACAGAATGTCCCTGTCCTTGTTACCACAGAATGTCTGTCCTTGTTACCACAGAATGTCCCTGTCCTTGTTACCACAGAATGTCCCCTGTCCTTGTTACCACAGAATGTCTGTCCTCGTTACCACAGAATGTCCCTGTCCTTGTTACCACAGAATGTCCCCTGTCCTCGTTACCACAGAATGTCCCCTGTCCTTGTTACCACAGAATGTCCCTGTCCTTGTTACCACAGAATGTCCCCTGTCCTTGTTACCACAGAATGTCTGTCCTCGTTACCACAGAATGTCCCCTGTCCTTGTTACCACAGAATGTCTGTCCTCGTTACCACAGAATGTCCCCTGTCCTTGTTACCACAGAATGTCCCCTGTCCTTGTTACCACAGAATGTCTGTCCTCGTTACCACAGAATGTCCCCTGTCCTTGTTACCACAGAATGTCCCCTGTCCTTGTTACCACAGAATGTCCCTGTCCTTGTTACCACAGAATGTCTGTCCTCGTTACCACAGAATGTCCCCTGTCCTTGTTACCACAGAATGTCCCCTGTCCTTGTTACCACAGAATGTCCCCTGTCCTTGCACAGCCCACAGAGAAGGCAGAATGTCCCCTTTCCTTGTCACCACAGCCCGTAGTGTCCTTCACAGTCTCACAGCGCATAACCCCTTGCCAAGCTAACCGCTTGCACGGTTGCCAGATTTGGCGAGAGAAACAAGCCAGTCGACCAGGTCTATGAAAAGAAGCCCAAAGGAAGCGTCCAGTTGCTATTTGAAAATAGCTGATCTACAAGCTCACCGTGCAAGCTTGTTAGATCTGCAATTTTCAAATAGAATCTTGAAAGAACTGTGAAAACGTTTAACAAGATCAATGTTGTATGGGGTCCCTGGTACAAAATCTTTTTATATGGGGGTCTGCGGACACATACATATTCATTTGGGCCTGGGGATATGAACATTTAGGATGCAAGCTCCAAATAAACAACTACACTACAAAAGAAACGCAACCACCTATATTTACAAACAACAGGAAAACAAGCCCAAAGTCGCTTATAATAAGCAGACCAGGCAACACTGCTAGCCGCATGGCGACTACACAAGAATAATCCACAGTCAGCGGCAGAATGTACCGTCCACGGGGGGAAATAACACGTACGTACGTACGTACGTACGCATGCACGCACGCATGCACGCACGCACGCACACACACACAAAGGGGGGCGAGACACGATGCGTTATAACCAAGTATAAATCAGTCTTCAGATACAGGCTGGCGTCAGCCATCAGCTTGCACTTATCCGGAGCAGAGCAGCAGCACGCGTCAGTATCTGCACTCTGTCTCTGTGGCGCGGTCCTTCTGGAACTAATTGCATCCATGTTTTATCATGATGCCTCGTTATCTCTCGGGAGGTCCCTGATGCCGTGTCACAGGGTCCCCTATCACTCCCAGACACAGAGAGAGAGAGAGAGTGGCTGAGGAAGAGGAACAGTGTCAGTATATCTCAGCGTCAGAGAGACAGTATACTGTACCATACAGAGACAGTCAGTATAACCTAAAGAGACAGTCAGTATACCATACAGAGACAGCCAGTATAACCTACAGAGACAGTCAGTATAACCTACAGAGACAGTCAGTATACCATACAGAGACACCCAGTATAACCTAAAAGAGACAGTCAGTATAACCTAAAAGAGACAGTCAGTATAACCTACAGAGACAGCCAGTATAACCTACAGAGACAGTCAGTATAACCTACAGAGACAGCCAGTATAACCTAAAGAGACAGTCAGTATAACCTACAGAGACAGTCAGTATACCATACAGAGACAGTCAGTATAACCTAAAGAGACAGTCAGTATAACCTACAGAGACAGTCAGTATAACCTAAAGAGACAGTCAGTATAACCTAAAGAGACAGTCAGTATAACCTACAGAGACAGTCAGTATACCATACAGAGACAGTCAGTATAACCTAAAGAGACAGTCAGTATAACCTAAAGAGACAGTCAGTATAACCTAAAGAGACAGTCAGTATAACCTACAGAGACAGTCAGTATAACCTAAAGAGACAGTCAGTATAACCTAAAGAGACAGTCAGTATAACCTACAGAGACAGTCAGTATAACCTAAAGAGACAGTCAGTATAACCCAAAGAGACAGTCAGTATAACCTAAAGAGACAGTCAGTATAACCTACAGAGACAGTCAGTATACCATACAGAGACAGTCAGTATAACCTAAAGATACAGCCAGTATAACCTAAAAGAGACAGTCAGTATAACCTAAAGAGACAGTCAGTATAACCTACAGAGACAGTCAGTATACCATACAGAGGCAGTCAGTATAACCTAAAGAGACAGTCAGTATAACCTACAGAGACAGCCAGTATATACAGTCAGTATAGCATACAGAGACAGTATACTGTACCATACAGAGACAGTCAGTATAACCTACAGAGACAGTCAGTATATACAGTCAGTATAGCATACAGAGACAGTCAGTATATAGTCAGTATAGCATACAGAGACAGTCAGTATATAGTCAGTATACCATACAGAGACAGTCAGTATATACTGTACAGTCAGTATTAAGTCAGTATATACAGTCAGTATAACATACAGAGACAGTCAGTATACCATAAGGAGACTCCCTAATCGGGAGGTAAGCGAACGTCAAGTCGCATACACGCAGCCTCATCATGGCGCCAGAACAGGGGCATGTGAGAAATGAGGGGCAGAGGTTGTGGTTTGCCAGCCAAGGAGTGTGTGTGCAAAGTTTGGCATGGATAGGGGCAACGGTGCCGGAGACAGTGTTGGGAAAGTTCACTTTAAAAACGAACTAGTTCAAGTTCAAGTTCAGAACTTCTAAAATGAACTAGTTCATTTCATAGTTCATAATTCTATATTTTGAACTAAGTTCATGGTTCCCCAAAACTAACTTAGTTCTTTTTCGTTCTTTTTTTAACCATATTTTTTTTTATACTTTGGCTATTCAAAAAAAAAGAAAAAAAAAAAATATAGCCTAGGTCTATATATATATATTATATAAATGTTTAGACGTTGCTGCATGCTATTATTTGTCAAAATTATTGACACAGCCCATATAGAACCACACACAGCAATAATTTCATCCAACTTAACATTGAGGTGCCCACAATATTTATGTGCCCACTGCCTAGTTCCCAGTCTTCCTGCACCCTTATTGTGAAGGGCTGAATGTAATAACCATGTTATTGTCTCATTGTGTGAAATATCATAATATTCAAAACAAATATTTGACTCCAATTGATTCCCCACACAGTATTGACTTGATATAGCAATAAAAAATATATATTACACAGCAGTTGTGGGAAAACTAAGACATTGTTCAAAAAACACAATTCCGATTTTGGTCATTTTGGAAATAGGGCAAAAAATATATTTTTCTTCAATCCACTGTCTTGACACTCAAACCAAAATTGTTCTATAGACCATAATCTACAAATTGGAAGTGAAAAATAAACTTTAACACACATTTGAAATCAAAACAAAAAATTACATGTACAAGGAACCCCACTAGAAGGCATACGTTTCTAAACCTCGCGCACAGCATGTTTCCGCGTTGGTTAAAATAGCTGATCTACAAGCTCACGTTGTCTCGTGGATGCGACGCGTTGTGAGCTTGCAGATCAGCTATTTTCGCCGTGCAACACACATAGGACAAAGTATAGTCAGGCTTGCGAGACACGTAACGAGGAGGAGATTAACAGTGCAGCTGCAGAGTGCAGACAGCACATATCAACGTTCACGAGGGGCTGCGTGCAGTGTGTGCTATTGGAGCATGTGAATGAAAAGAGGGACGAGAGGACAGACGACCGCGGAGGCGCGGACCGCCGCATGAACGGCCGACGAACGCCGACGAACTCCGTTCACGGGCGTCAGAATGACCGCGTTCGACAATATCGTTCATCAAGCGAAAACAATTACGTTCAGTTCACGTTCGCCCAAAATATGAACGTGTTCATGAACGATCGTTCTTTGAACGCGTTCGGGTACAACACTGGCCGGAGATAAGAGTAGGGCCAAAAGTGTGACGTGATGTGACGAGACAGACTGACGGAGGGACTGACTGACAGACAGCCGGTGGAGGTTTTCATAGTAACTTGCGACCGGCAGGTCTTGCGACCGTTTTTTCGTTAATTAACGCCCCTACTACTTGATCATACTAGTGTCACACAAAAGCATCAAAAGTAGCAGATCCGCGAGCTCCTCCGTGCCGTGTTTCTTTCAAGCTTGTCGATCTTCTACTTTTTGCTGTTTTTGTTTATTTGAATCCTGAAAAGTATAACATTTTTGGACATATGAGGTTTCCACAAGACAGAGACAATGTACTGTAAAAAGACGAGAAAACGAGAGAGAGAGAGAGAGAGAGAGAGAGAGAGAGAGAGAGAGAGAGTGTGAGAGAAAGGTCAACAGAGACATACTAAGCCTGACAGGAAAGTGAAGGAGAGAATGACAGAGAGAGGATGGAGAGCTTTTCTCCTATAAAGCAAAGGAAGGGATAAGGTAATGTATTGTCTCTATGATAACCCCTCCTCCCCCTCTGCAGGGCTCCCTGGCCATTATCTTCTCTGACCAGGTGATGTAATCAGCAAATGGAACAGCCCGGAATGAAAGCCCATTCTTTATTCGTCTCCAAAAAATGTTGATCACGAACCAGCGGTCAAGGGGTGAGAGAGAGAGAGAAAGACTCACTCACTCACTCACTCACTCACTCACTCACTCACTCACTCACGTGTGTGTGTGTGTGTGTGTGTGTGTGTGTGTGTGTGTGTGTGTGTGTGCGCGCACGCGCTGTCCCCACAAGTATAGTAGAATATGAGAAATAGATGTTGTGAGGGTTGTTTCATGGTTAAAAAAGACTTTATAATTATAAAAAGATTCAGGTTGGGGTTCATGGCTAGGGTTAGACATTAAAAGGTTGGATTCAGAGGGTGGGATAAGAGTTAAAAATGATTTATACTTACTGTAGTAGTTTCATGCCAGGGTTATGCACCCAAAAAATAGCAAATCTATGAGCTCAAGCTGTGAGCTTATAGATCTGCTATTCTCCGGCTTTAGGCTCGCGGTTTACAAAATGTAATAAAAGTAGCATTCTTAAAACGGTTGCCCCAAAATGTTGATAAGTATGGTAAAGCAAACCTGTGTGTGTGCGTGTGTGTGCGCGAGCGAGCGAGCGAGGAAGAAAGTGAGTGAGAAAGTGAGAACGCGAAGAGAGAGAGAGGAGCGAGGGGGTGGGGGGGGGGGGGGGGGGGGAGAGCGGAGAGAAAACAAGACTGCAATATACGACAGTTAGACGAGAATCATTGAGGGGAGAAAAGATAGTGAGAAGAGAGGGGGCGGGGTGGGGGTGGGGGGAGCATCTGCCGTCTGGATAACAGAAAAAGTAAATCTCTTCCTCTTGCTAGACTATATACCTGAGCTGCACCATTCATTTACTAGCGTAACGTGGGGGCTTTGTAGCATCTCTCTTGTGGTGGTGGTGGGGGGTGTGTGAGGGGGGAGAATAAAACCTAAATGAATGCTTAATGCTTAAAAGCCGGCCTTGATAGAAAACCCACCCGTAAGAAGTAGTCATTTTAAGCGTAAAATGATATCCCAATGCACAGAGGAGGAGGAGGAGGTGCAGAGTTTATCTGGCTCCGCGTGAGTAAGCAAAAGCGTGAGGATTATCTGACAGTTAAACCAAATTGGTCGTATTTATCTTGTTTACTTGCTAGTTCTATAATTTCTCAGTCACTGGGACGGCTTCTGCAGCGGGTGTTTGATCAAAAAAAAAGAAGAAGAAAAGGCTTGATCAGGACCGTTCACTTAAAATTCAGAAGGCACAGTGTAAGTAGCCAGCATGGCTGATATACCAGAGTGGAGGGACGGATGCCGCTGCCGTCTTTGGGAGATGGCGAAGATAACGGGGGAGTTCCCTTTCCCCGGCTCTCTCTCTCACGCCCCTCATAATCTGTCCATTTGTCTGAGTGTTCCAAGACGCCCAGCATGCGGTGTGGCCAGGCCAAACACATTGATTGAAGGTGTACCTCCTCTGAATCATGGCAGCCGCCACACACAGAGCTGTTTATTGTGAGGGCTGCTCCTGTACCCAGCAGGAGCCCGCACTGACTTCCAAGAGGCTAAAGTGCGCCATACTGTGCTACATTGTGAAGAGGTTCTCAGCAATGGCATCCTCAAAACAACCATGGCTGGAGAGGGATGTTCTAACCAAAGATGAATTTTAAGCACTGAATTAAACGTCTATTAGTTAGGCAAGCCATTTGAAGAGACATGTTTAATAGTAATTGCGACTGTAGGTCGCAGTTTACTATGAAAACCGGCAGATCCTGTCCGTCAGTGACTCAGTCAGTCCGTAACGCCTCAATGTCTATAGTTGACCTGTTCTGACATCACATTGTTGACTGTCACGCTCCATATACGACCAAGAAATCCTGTTCTGGCAATCACATTATGAAGATCAATATTAAGCCCATATTTGGCAATTACCATATGCTCCATATGACCAAGACAGAATTAATTTGCAAATCAAGATTGCTTACCATCATCACTGGCTATCCATACATGAAGATCACAACACTGACCTCATTAAACCCTGGATATCCATACATGGAAATGACTGGATCATCACCTATATCTCCATATATGGAGCAGACCTCTACATCTGTTTCCCAGATTATGCCATATTAGGGTAACCACACTAATAGAATCCCTTTTATGCCCATCAATATTAAGCCCATATCTGGGAATGCCCATAGAATCCCTTATATGCCCATCGATATTAAAGGAGTAGTTCACCCCCAAAATGACTTTTTTTCTATTGATTACTCATGCCATGGAGACTAGAGTTCAATAATATTTTTAGTTTTTTGTTGCATTCCTAAGACAAAAATGTGATAACAATAAATGTACCCCCATTCGTTCCGGATGGGGGTAAATTTACTCGAATCAAATTTTTGTCTTAGGAATGTGAAGAATACCAAAAAATATTATTGAACTCTACTCTCCATGGCATGAGTAATCAATAGAAAAAAGGTCATTTTGGGGGTGAACTAGTCCTTTAAGCCCATATCTGGGAATGCACATATATGGACATATTGGGCGCGTTCGGAAATGCGCACTCAACGCACTGGTGTGCCATGTTGTCGTTCGTTTATTCGGTGCACTTGGTGCGTTGTCGTTCGGAAATCCAGTGCGCGGCGCACTGGTGTGTTGAGTGCACGCACTCACCAACCCTACTCAGAAGATGGGGTTAGGCGGTGTGGTGCGTCAGTGTGGTGTTTTGATTGGTTGGTTTTCATCGCCGTGTCTCGAGCGCTTCTCAGCTGTGAACAATGGAGGAAATGACCGCAAATGCAGCATTTACAGCTTTATTGGTCGTTTGGGCTTGATAGTTTCACAGAATTCACACGCATCAACATGTAAACTAACAGCAGGTATGCCAATATTATGAATTACATCTCCTTTCAATATCAACGTTACGTTAGCAACTGCTGCTTTTAAGGAAGTTTACCTTCAGAGTTCAGAGTGAAAAAGCACACAGCTGACTCTTAACTGGTCGTTCGTAAATAAGCCACACTGAACGCACTCTCCAACGCCACGCCCACTGCACTCACTACACTGAGCACACACCCGGTGCGGGTTTCCGAACGCACCCAACGTGTCAGTCTAACCAGTAGTCATGTGAAGGTTTGATTTTTTTTAAAACCGGTTCAGTAATCAATTAAAAAAAAATGGACCGAACCGGTAATACCGGATGATGACCACTTGGGGGCGCAGATAAAGAGGTGGACAGATTTATGGTCCTGAGTTAGCCATAAATTATAACTCTTGTAGAGAACTTTTACAGAGTCTTCATAATAAACAGCCACCTGTTATTTACATCTACTAGCCCTTACCCGTTCAAAGATATGAGCTCCAAAATGATGTGCAGTGTGTGGGTTATGGGATGTGCACTGTGCACACAGTATATGAGGGATGGAAAGTAACTTTAACTGGTGCTTGCATGATGTACTGTAGGAGCATCAATGTAAGAAACCCGTTTCGTTTAATGGCTACAGAGATACTGTCGTCGTCGTCCCCCCCCCCCCCCCCCCCCCCCCCCCCGCCCCAGCCCGCCCGCCCACCCGCCTGCACACACACCCGCCTGCCTGCCTGCCTGCACACACACACACACACACACACACACACACACACACACACACACACACACACACACACACACACACACACACACACACACACACAGCTGGTTAAACATTTTGCCTCATGCTAGATGCAGAATAGATGTGCCTCAAGCTAGATGCAGAATAGATAGTAGATACACCATAAAAATGCTAATATACAGCATATGATTTGTGAAAGTGACAAACGGGCTTCACAGTTATGTCAGGTGTGTTCATATGCTTATGGTGATGCGATTTCAGATCAATTGCTCCAGCCACTGAGGAGAAACGCTGTGACAGACACTCAGACACTCACTCAGACATTCGCAAAATTATAGTATAGATATGGATCTTCTCAGTGAAATGTCTCCTGTTTGTACTGTTACTGCTTCTGTGGAATGGGGGAAATGCTCTCTGCTTTTTTTGTGTTTGCTCTGCTGTACAGAGAACCAGTGGATTGGGTCAAAACGAGTGCTAATGTAGATCGGCTACTTTTGTTTTGGTTAAACGGCCATCTGAACGGTTGGTCGTAGAGGGACGTGGAGCCCCTCTACGGATCCGGGAGGGCAAGGCACAGGCGGCCGTGGGGACAGCGCCGCCACGAAAACGCTATAAAACAGCATGCTAGGCTAGCTTTCGTCCTCATTGTTGTAGTTTAGCCAATAAAGGTTATTTGACCATGTTCACCACAACGTTAATCGTCGCTATTGTTGTAAAGACGCGATGAAGACCTGTGTGGCTTCTAAAACGGTGTCAAATGTCCACCACATCTATGGGGTCCGCTCAATATGCCAACGGGCCACTGTTCCGACTAGCGTCGGCAGGTTAGTTACTCGTCACGGTTACTGAGGTTAGGTTTAGGCCCAGACTACTATTTGAAATAATATGTTGTATAAGTAATATGAACCACTTTCACCATTTCATTTTGGGCATGTCATTGCCCATAGATCAACATTTTCCAAAATGTTAAGAGATTGCCAAAGATTTTCCCAAATGGCAAAACTACAATGTGTTGCAACCATGCGCCCAGAACCACGGAGGAGCATTGAAGCAGCCTTAAGCCCCTATCAGAGTCAGTACTAGGCCTGGGGCGGTATCGACATTTTGTTACCGCGATTACCGTCTTCCCATTTACCGCCGGTACTGCGGTAATTACCGCACCCCCGTATCTATTAATTAAGGTTCGGCGATAAGCCAAAATATTGCAATCATCTTCCCAAAAGTCGCCTCTCCACAGCCTGACTGCCCGAGTTATACTTCTCCGTACAGCACAGCGGGTATGGCTTTGAAAGGAGCAGATCTACAAGCTCACAACACATCGCATCCGCGACGCGTTCTGAGCTTTTAGATCTGCACTGTCGGGTTACCATAGTAACGTAGGCTAGCTACTTGGGCTTTGCTTTTCAGACACAAACAGCTGTGTGAACAAACCAGAAGAGGACGGGTAGTCAGATCGTGTACAGTGATTCTGTAAACTCACGTCACGTCTCAACTCTCAAATCGCAGTGATTGAGTGCTGCTGCTATATACAGGTTTTAGTTACAAGACTTGACAGAAAAGGTTATAAAATCGCCGACGCGCCGCCGGACGGGGCACAACGTGCGACGCGGTGGAAAAAGTAAAATAGTTTCATTTTCGGTTTTAGTCCACGCGGCCTGCGCTCCGCCAGTAATCCGTATGAATAAAAAAATCACACCCGTGTGAACTGAGCGGTGGTTTACCCACCAACCCCCCCCCCCCTGGCCTGAAACAGCGCCCCTCCCTTAACATGTGTGGTCATAAAAGGTACTGTAGGCTACATACGGACGCACCCACCCACATACACTGTAGGCTACATACGGACCCACATACATACACACACGGCCACGCTATGGAGACGGTGTGACCACCGCTCAAAAAGATATGCCACAACACAAGGCATGTATTAACATCCTTGTGTCGTGTGGATTACAGAGAAAGTTTACGCTGCTCTGCATTCCTCTACGTAGCTGCTGTGCTGCCCTGTGTAGGTCTGACTGTCTGTGTCTCTGAGAGTGAGAGTGACGTACGGTATGTGGCTTCCAAACATGTGGTACACAGCCCAGAGCAGAGCGGCATGGAGCGCATGCGGTCCTCGCTTCTCCCCTGTTTTAAAACTTGCTTGTTTTCCAATAAAAAATAGACTTTTTTTTGTCTTTTTTTACCGCGGTAAGCACACTGACACCGCGGTAGACCTCGGTTTACCGCGGTACGGCGGTTACCGTGTCCAACCCTAGTCAGTACCGCGGTGGAGAGCTATCCACCGCGGTGTAGTCTTTTTGAGTCATAAAACTACAACGTTACATCATTACTCGCGGTGAAGAGCTTTCCACCGCGAGTCCCGACACATCTCTCTGTTTTTGCTATCAGACAGATAGGCTCTTCAACCCGTTCACTGATTGGTCGATCTAGACCAGTCAGTCACGGTGAATAGGACTTCACCGTGACTGACTATGATGGCCTCCACTTATTTTCTCACTTTAGGTGGATAGCTTTACACCTAAAATTTGCAGTGAATAGCTCTTCACCCTGGACTCTGAAGTGGTCAAACCTGGGAGCGCAGTTAAACATTACTGCGCGTGCGTATGCTAACGGCTAAGGCTACTGTTTACCCTAGTGCGCCTGCTCAGTGCCTCGGCCAATCAAAAATGTGGCCTATAGACGCAGGCCAACCAATCAGCGTGCAATGTACAGTTACTTCTGGTAGTCTTCCGGGTGCTTCAAACGCCACTGAGCAACTTGCATTGAAATGAATAGCTGGGGGCGAGGCTGTCTGTCCTCTATTTATATATAGCCTAAAGGCCTCTCCATACTTCGACCGAAATGTTCGGTGAGTTGTGTTTTCCGACGTGCAAATTTCCGAACTCTCGTTCGGTCCAATGCTTTTCAGAAGTCCCGAGGGATATAATTTTATGGTAGAAAAGGACCTTTTGGCCGAAAACGGCGGTTTCGGTCGAAGTATGGAGAGGCCTTAACTCTATGGTTGCAACACGTAAGCTTGTAGAGTGTCATCTGTGAAATGTATTTGAATAGGGAGTGAGTGGTTATAGCCTACATTTATTAAGTATATATGATCAACTATGAGTTATGTGTGGTATTTATTTTATTGACACATCTACACAGTACTGTATGCAAGGTGACCTAACAGAACTACAGAACTGTGAGCAAAGCCCTTCACCCTTCTCAATCTCATCTTAACCACTTAAACCCCAGAAGGTTGAGGGGAGTCCCTCAGGGCTCTATGCTAGTGTATTCTCAGTTTTCTGTTGTGTGGGAAAGCTTTCACTGAATATAGCCGATCGATAAGCTCACAACGCGTCGTGAGCTGGAGGTTTCCCCACAATACGGATGCTGGGGTTTAAGTGGTTAACTCAAAGATGTTAAAACTGACTCCTCAAGTAAAACTCTGGCATGTATTCTTATTATTGTCATGAATATTTTGTAGAATGTGTATCTATAAGTGTAGGTTACAATTTAGGCATTTAGCAGATGCTCTTAATCCAGAGTGTCTGTATATTACTGCACAAATATTGTGTTTGTTTGAAATATAAAAGCCTGGCAGTTTTCAGCGAGTGTGAAAAAAACAGCACAGTAAGCAGTATTTCTCAAACTGCAAAGTGTTCCCCATAGGACAGTAAAATGCTCTCTTGAAAAGAACCGGTCTAACAACAACATATTTCGTATTCCTTACAATTTTTTCTTTTGATCAATAAGGACGACCAAGGAGTATCAAGTATGAGGTAGATTTTAGAATCTCCAAGAGCTTTAGAAAGTGCATTGCATTCTCCCACTCACACACAATTCACTCGCCAACGTGGGAGGAAACCATGCAAGGCACCAACCTGCTTATCGGAAGCAGTTAGTGGTCAAGTGCCTTTCTCAAGGGCACTTAGACACGCAGTCAGGGGGAGCCAGGAGATCGAACTGGCAACCTACCGATTCCAAGACTGCCACTCTACCTCCTGAGTAGGGCTGGGCAATTAACCGAAAATATATAGTTCTTGACATTTAGAACACACTTAATCTTGCTTATGTAGTTTAATTGAATAATCAAAAAATAGATTAGTTTTTTCCCCTATTATATCAACAAATCAACGTTCTTCTTTTAAATCAACTAAATTGATTAGTTGACTAATTAACCACCACCAGCCTTGTATTATGCATCAGAATGTGTAAAAGAAAAAGCTAGTAGGTCTACTATATTTTTTCTGAATGTTTGCCTATTTTTGGCAAATTATTATGACATGCCTGAATAATTTTGCTACGATCTCATCTACAATACTGACTGATCTCTCCGTCAGTATCGTAGATGAGATAGTAGCAGTGAGCTAGTATACAGTGAGTGTGCACATGTGCACATAATTGTTAATCTGATTTAATTTATAGTAAATCTAAAGCAAGTCTACTAATATTACAGCAATGAGGCGTGCCATCATCAAAGTATTTAATTCCCCTTTTCAATCTTGCTGATAACCGATGAAAGACCACACCATTTACCCGGATGGCTGCTATTAGATTCTAGATGTATTCCAAAAGAGTAGAGCAGGTGTTTCTTCTGCACACACTCAGTGTTTACCTCTCACAGCACGGAGGGGCAGTGTGTGGTAAATGAAAAGGCATTTTCTCCCACAGCTGTGGCAGGCACAGCCCAGAGGCTACGGTTTGTCCACCAGAATGCAAAGAGGGTCCTACGATGCTGTACAGTAGGTCAACCTAATGTCAAATTCAAGGCACACAGTCCTGTGGGGCGTTAAGACTTGACACAGTGGGGTTATGAATAAACAGGGTTGGATTTACTGGGGGGGAGGGGGGTGGATTCCATGCCTCTGCTTTTGAAAAATATCTATACGGTACGAGCTCAGAACGCGTCGCTTCGAGTTTGCGAATCTGCTACTTTTGATGCTTTTGTGCGACACTGTAGGTATGATCAAGTAGGGCGTTAATTTACATAAAAACACGAAGAGTTAGATTATGGAGATAAGAGGTTTCTGCGCGACAGAAACCTCTTACCTGTAGGGCTTATGTGGTGAAGAAAAATACATACCTCTGTTTATTGTTTTTTTTTACAAAATGAAACCCTGCCCACGCACCTCAGCCCTTCCCTGAAACGCTGAGATAGTGTATAGTGGAGCTGACATATTTACTACTGGTCAGCACAGCAGGACAACAATAATCACGGAGGTGTCTGGAGGCGAAGAAAAATACATTTGATGGCGAAAAGTGAAAAGTGAGAATGGACGTGTGGGGCTGACTGGGGCAGTGTGTGTATCCATCCTCCTGGAGAGATTACAAATTGATGTTTCAGCGGCGCAGAGGACGGTGGCAAGGGTGTGGAAGGACACGCCGCCAAGCCGAAGCTTGCATTTGTGAGGTGACAGAAATGCATCACAAAAATAACAGCCAGGTGACAAAATACATCACAAATAACAGCCAGGTGACACTTGGCAGGGAATGGCCTCGTGCAGCAGCCTTTTCTGCCCCCGCATTTTCAAAATGTACATGATGTCCAATCAATCAATATAATCTCGCGTTGAGATTACCATCACTTTTGCCCAAGGTTAAATTCGCCTCTCTGTCAAATACGTAGCCTATAGGGCTGAGTTAAATGACAGCAGAGTGGAGGAAAAGAATTGCACAAAATGTACAAAAAAATATATGTAGTGTCCGCCCGTCTGCTCCACTCCCGTATCGTTGCTGTCGGGCAGAAACCTATTATCTCCAATCACATATTCATTTTTTTTGTGTTAGTTAGTTGTTTTCATAAATGATTGCCTTACTTCAGTGGTTCTCAACCTGTGGGTCGGGACCCCCAGGGGCATCCACAAATAATTTTGGGGGGTCCCCAGATGATTAACTTAATGTGCAACATTGTTTTCTCACTCAACAAAAAGCCAAAATAAAATTAAAGTGTATAGAGGTTATCTGCACATGTTCTAAAGTGACAATTTAATACCTCTAAAATGACAAATTAAACATTGGACATATTGTCAAATATTAGAGGCAGAAATTGTGAAGATAGCCGGCTATTTTCACAATAGAACCGTGTTATACAAAATGGAATTCCTCAACTCTCTCTGCTCCTCAGTTAAAAGTAACATAATCTACAAGCTCTTTCGAGCTCGTTAATCTGCTGCTTTTGATATTTTTGCATTTGAATCCTGAAAACGAACAGTTTAAATTGGACATATGAGGTTTCCACCGGACAGAGACGATATATTCTGTGGATCACGTGCCCTAGTTTAAAACCCTTGAACAAGTGTGCCGAGGTCACACATGGTACATTTCAATCTCTCTGCCAGAGCCATAGGTCGAGCCCCCCCCCCCCCCCCCCCCCTCTCCCCTCTCCATGGCCCTGCCGCGATACTGTCGCCATTAACTAAATTGTAATAATCTCTCGGCTCCCGACAATCGCGGATGAGCAGCGAGCAGCAGCAGGGGCCTATTTTGATTACCCCACTTGCAGGCCTGGCCAGAGCCCTGTGTAATCCTCATGTTTTACCTTTACTCTAATTAAAGCAAGGCTTATTTCAAACAATTGAGTGTCAGGGCCTCTCCGGTGGCACGTTTCCAAAATATCCTACCTACACAGATTAGCACTGGAGCTAAAGGGAGAGGACACGTTTCATAGCAGTCAACTATTGTTGCCTTTGCCTATAGGGCCTTGATTGCGACCGTCAGGGAGCAGTTTACTATGAAAACCTCCACCGGCCGTCCGTCCGTCACACGTCACACCTTTGTTTGTGTACGGTGTGATGTCATATATCTTCAGTATGACATCACACCACATGTGTACACAAACCTTTGTGTACGTTGCTGTGGCAACAGTCTGTTGTTGCTGGTCTGTTAGTGTACGTTAGCAACCACCTTAGCAACCATGGTTTTACCCTAGCAACCAACTGTTTACCCTAGCAACCAACTGTTTACCATAGCAACCATGTTTTTTTACCCTAGCAACCAACTGGGCATAAAAGGGATTCTGTTAGGGTTCTCCATATATGGGCATAAAAGGGATTCTGTTAGGGATCTCCATATATGGGCATAAAAGGGATTCTGTTAGGGATCTCCATATATGGGCATAAAAGGGATTCTGTTAGGGATCTCCATATATGGGCATAAAAGGGATTCTGTTAGGGATCTCCATATATGGGCATAAAAGGGATTCTGTTAGCTGTTAGTGATCTCCATATATGGGCATAAAAGGGATTGTATCCCAGATGATGCCCTGTTAGGAGATCCACACTAACAGAATCCATATATGGTCCTACCGACAGCTGCTATAAGCCAACCCTGGCGATAAGGTCTGAGTCGAAGAAATGCTTCTTTCCTGGCAAGAATTGCCCCTTTATACTGTAGGGCTCGTTTGTGTATTGTATGACATCACGCCACATCATCGGCTGAGGACTGTGTGATGTCATCATATCTCCATATATGGAGACATAAGTTGCTCATGCCCAAATATGGGCTGGTGAGGTCAGACTTAGTGTGATGCGTAGGTTATCTCCATATATGGAGATTCAACTTCAATGAGTAACCATGGCAAACTGTCAACTGCCCGTATGTCTTGATAATTGGTAAAACAAACTTTTGGCCTATTTGTGGAGATAAGCGACCAACGGTCGCTTATCTCCCGATTAGGGAGTCTTACTGGTATCAATATTGTGACGCTAATGCATATTGTGACGATAACATTAACATATAGTAAGACGCCTCTGTGGGCGCTGGGGGCGTGTTCTCTCCTCTGCATCATCAGCGCCCACACCCTAGGTGGGGTTGGCAAAAGGGCCTTTCTGTGAGGAGTTTGCATGTTCTCCCCGTGTCTCCTAGGGTAGATACCCACACAAAAACATGCCGTAATCCTGGTTTCTATTCACCTCCCCCTGGCCAGCCAGGGCTCCAAAATGGGTTCCAAAATCGTGGGATAAAAATGTATTAAAATAAATAAATGACGCCTCAGGGCGACATGCGACCTCGCCCTCAGCGCCAATTCTTGGCCATCTGGCCAGTGATGTATATCGGACCAGTTACCCATATATGGAGACCCCTGGTACCCATATATGGAGACCCCTGGTACCCATATATGGAGATCCATCTACTGTATATGGTACATTCCTTTTATGCCGATACATGGAGATCCCTGCCTGAAACCAGCCACACAGATATGGGCTGTCTTCCTCCATATATGGGCATTCCCATATGAAGTCCTGTTAGATATGGGCTTAATATTGATGACATCAGGGATCTCCATATGGGCATAAAAGGGATTCTGTTAGAGTGGTTCCCATGACATCACAACATACAATCCCTTTTATGCCCATACAAGGAGATCTTTATCTGAACCAGCCTCACAGATATGGGCCATGTCTTGGCCATCTGGCCATGTATATTGATGACATCAGAGATCTTCATAAATGGGCATAAAAGGGATTCTGGGGAATACCCATATATGGACATTTACATACGGTCGCAATAATTTCGAGTGCAGTGTTCAACAACAGTTATTTGAGTGACAATTCATCTTCAGGTAAAATGTCATAATGGTGACAGCCCTATGGATATGGGCTCCTCTGTTTTCCATAGTGACTTTAAACAGCCCCAGCACCTCACCTTGATGTGCGTGGAGCCATCAGTCAAACCATGACACTCGCCACCTCCCACTGAGGAAACACCAGGCATCAGTGCCCCCCCCCCCCCCCCCCCCATCTCATTTTTCAATAAATCCACCAATGACAAGATGAAGGTCCCACCAGACCCAAACAAATCAATAACATAACAGACCCTCAAATCAGCGGTAATCAACCTGACTGAAAACAGAGAATGTTATTTGATCTGGGCTGCCTGCTTCACACACGCACGTGCACACACCACTGTTTGCATAAACAAGCTATCTTGCATGTACGCACGCACACATGCACACATGAACACGAGCATGGCATGCACAAGCATAAATCCTTAGCCTGGCTCCTTTCGCCATTGAAAATTGTATCGGGATCGGGATAATCCAGTATGAACCAATGTCCAAAGAGTCCCACTTTCACCACACCCCCATCTCAGAAAACGGCTCCACTGAGAGGGTTGTGCTTATTCAGTCAATACAGTCTATTCATAAGTGCCCCTGAGCAAGACACTTAACCTCTAACTGCTCCCCTGGTGCCATAATGGCAGCCACTGCTCCTAATAGTTAGGATAGTTAGGTAAACTAGCCCTTACCCGTTCAAAGATATGAGCTCCGAAATGATGTGCAGTGTGTGGGTTATGGGATGTGCACTGTGCACACAGTATATGAGGGATGGAAAGTAACTTTAACTGGTGCTTGCATGCTAATATGTAGGAGCATCAATGTAAGAAATACCCGTTCCATTTAACGGCTACAGAGATACTGTGTACCGATCTGCATGATTTTTGGACAACATCTGTAACAGGTGCCAGAACCCCCCCCCCCCCCGCCTGCCTGCACACCCCCGTGTGTGTGTGTGTGTGTGTGTGTGTGTGTGTGTGTGTGTGTGTGTGTTTGTGTGTGATTGTGCATGGCCTGAACAACAGCGCCCCTCCCTTAACATGTGTGGTCACAAAAGGTACTGTAGGCTAAATAGATATAGATACACCATAAAAATGCTAATATACAGCATACGATTTGTGAAAGTGACAAACGGGCTTCACAGTTATGTCAGGTGTGTTCATATGCTGATGGTGATGCGATTTCAGATCAATTGCTCCAGCCACCGAGGAGAAACGCTGTGACAGACAGACAGACACTCACTCACTCACTCACTCACTCACTCACTCACTCACTCACTCACTCAGACATTCGCAAAATTATAGTATAGATACAGAGCAGTGTTGTTTTTGACAGCAAATTTTGATTTAGTTTTAGTCAGTCTTTTGAATAAAATGTCATTTAGTTTTAGTCATAATTTACTCACCTGAAATGTTTTAGTATTAGTCTAATTTTAGTCAACTAAATATCATAAGATTTTATGGCGACTAAATCTACAGTTGATTTAGTCAACTAAAATGTATTTTGGCAGGCCTTGATGGCATCGTAATGACTTATTTTACACTTGATTGCGTGCTGAAAATAGCCGATATACAAGCGAGCTTGTAGATCTGCTATTTTCAGCACCCAACACCTGAGAGCAGCCAAACATAAAATGACTCTCTTCAGCACTAGTCCCTCCCTAATGTTTTATTCTAGTTTTTATTTTGTTGACGAAATTGTCAATATATTATTTAGTCTTAGTTTTAGTCATCACAGCTTAGTTTTTATTTAGTTTTCGTCAGTGAAAAAAACGCAGTCGACAAAAATGGGACTAAAATGATATTATCAAAATATTATATTAATGTGTTGACAAAATCTGCTCCACTTTTCTTTAATGTATTCCCCCAAAAGTTGACAGAGAAGTTGAGAGAACAAAAAAAAACTAAAACTTTTTTTCTTTTCAGGAGGATTATTTTCCCTCTCGTTTTGTCCTGCTCTGACAAGGTAAGTGTCTTTGTGGAGATGATGATCCTCCATGCTTATGCAGGGTGAATAGAATAACATACTACTGTAGAGGAAGAGGTGAAGGAGTGGAGTTTGCAGGGGGTTGTGTGTGTGTGTGTGTGTGTGTGTGTGTGTGTGTGTGTGCGTGCGTGCGTGCGTGCGTGCGTGCGTGTGTGTGCGTGCGTGACTGCATGCATGAGTGCTTGTGCGTGTGTATTCTCTCGACTACAGCAGTGTTGAGGGATTGGACTGATTGACAGAAACCGCAGGAGAGCCAACCCGGGCCCCTGATAGTGTCGGCAGCGCGCATCTCTGAACGAAAAGGGGGGGGGGGGGGGGGGGGGGGGGACACTTTAAACCTAATTTATACTCTGCAGCACGGCGGTGTTGATAAGAAGCAACATCATCGTGCAATGGTGGAGTATCCCACTCGTTCTCAAAGTGGGGACCACAAAAGGACCCCCCATGGGGTCCATGCGTGGGGGTTGCTGCTTGAGGTTAATATTTCATAGAAATCATTTTAATCACTTTATAATTGTATATGTCAGCTGGGGGGGGGGGGGGGGGTCAGTGGCCGAATACATGTCAATTCGGGGGTCTCGTGAAAAGGTTTGAGAACCACTGCTCTAAAAAGTGGGCCAATTGAGACACACACTGTTCCAGAGGCCTGGCCCTTACTTTTGAAGAGAACCAAAAAGACGCCACTTACAGAGGTACATTTTATTAACTGGCAAAGTAGGCAAACACTTGGGGCCCATAGGAATAAAGGGCTCCCAAGTAGACCTGACACAATTATTACACATTCGCCTACTCGCAAGTCGCAATTATTTGAGATAATAATCACAATTATTTTGCATGAATGATCGTGCGCTTCCGTGTGGAGAAAGGTTAATAGGTTTTGAAAAAAATTAAATAGTGTAAATAGCAGATCTACAAGCTCAGAGCATGTAGATCAGCTATGCCAATTTCCACTATTTTGTAACACATTTTGAGTATAAAATATTTTATTTTTTTAAAAGTAGCTTATGTATAAGTGAGCTTCCTAGAGAGCAATGGAAGGAAATCTGTAATCATAGACATCTACTCTCCCCTCTCACTCTCCAGGGAAATATGGGAGAACACTTTTCCAGCAGATGTGTTTTTTGGGCATTTGAAAAACACTTCTGTGTCTAGAGTGCTGCATGACAATACAGTCTGCTCAAACAGTGTTATTTCAAAACCACATACCCCATTTTAAAGTGGAACAGAAATCACCAGTTCTTCACCTGCGCACTGCTCATTCAACATCTTTGCAGCCTATTAGGATCCAGTCTAACTGTGAACATACAGTACCATTCCTTCCACTTTGAGAGCTCACACGTCATACTGTCCTTTAAAATATCTTTAATGTCATATTATTATTCCATTTTATGTCGTCAATCATTTTCTGACAGTCAGCCAAATAGTGTGATATCTCATTTTGGTGCAGTACTCTGTCGAACAATAAATACAAAAAATAAAGCGATCACACCACGCTACACAATCCTGAGTGTCAAAATGTGTGAACACTTCAACATCAAGTCATGATGTGACGTGTTGTGAGCTTGCTGATAGGCCATTTTCGCCATTTGCCACACATCGAAGTATAGGCTATATAGGGCATCACAACTTAAACCCTATATCAGGGGTCTTCAACAGGGGGTCCAGGACCCCTAGGCGGTCCTCAGAGTTACTACAGGGGGTCCTCCAAATCTTCCAATCAACTTTCCATTCCATTAATAACTTGAACCCTAGCATCCATATTCTGAGAACTGTAGCCAAAAATAGCAGATCTACAAGCTCACAATGCCTCGCAGCGAGCTTTGGTGTAGAGGGGGAAAAGAGCAGACTAAGTACAGAGTAAAAGGTCTATTAGGTAATGACAGCTCAAGTGGTTAAATATCTGAAAACACAAATTGACATGAATCCAAAATGCACTGATGATTGTGCTGTCAAACGATGAAACTATATGGAATCTATGAAAAGGTTGTGGGGGTCCCCTGCTTCATCTCTCTTTCAACTAAGGGGGGTCCTTGGCCTGAAAACGTTGAAGACCCCTGCCCTATATATTTTGTTGACCGGGATCCCCCAGGTAATACTTGGTCCCATCCTTTTCCCCCCCTCTACAACCAAAACTTGAATAATTTATTTTAATTACACAATCTTTTATTCTGGGGGGTCCGCAGACTAATTTATATATCAAGTTGGGGGTCCTTGGCACGAAGAAGTTGGAGAACCACAAATGTTGGATGCATGCTCCCAAAAACGAAGAACACTATTCAGCTCTGGATCAGGAAATGAGGCTGTAGATTGGATTAGGATGCCATTTTTAATCCTCCGTTTCCCTCGGAAAAGACCCGGCTCCTCCCCTGCTACTTAGCATTATAACAGGGACTTGACAAGAGGAAATATTGCTGAATTTTCCGAACGCCGGGTGGTGATTGCCTGACTCCTCGTCGTGACACTGTAATTTGTTCTTATAATGCCAAAAAGCTTTGATGTGGGCGACTGGGCGTCTGGCAATAACACTTTTAGTCACAGAGGCACTTCTCCCGCCGCCATGACCATTAGAAGGTCCTCCACATCGTGTCCCGTCCGCCTTTGCACACGTTAATTAACAGCCATCTTGGCCTAGTTCATCAACAGATTCCACAGCGTATAGGAATTCTCCACTACTTCATATCTGCATGCAGTGGTGTCCAGTAACTAAGTACATTTACTCGAGTAGGCCCATTGTGAAAAAGTAACCGGCCCCCTCACATATTAGGAGGGCAGTATGAGTCACCAGAACCAAGGACGGATGTTTTTGATTAATCTTTCATGGTTAAAATGCAGTTTGAAGTTACAGTGGGTTTGTATTGGAGGGGGATGTGACTGATGAAATGAATATCAAATATTTAACCCATTTAGGCCTAACATTATTTAACGCTTTAACTATTGAAAAATAGCAGATATACAAGCTCACAGCTGCGAGCTTGTAGATCTGCTATTTTTGAAAAAGTCGTGAAAATATTTGCAAATCTTTGAATATATGTCTTTTCTAAGGGAACATTTGTAACTCAAATTTTGCTTCTGGGTGGTCCCTGGAACTAAATATTTTGAGATATGGGTCCATGGCCAAATAAATATCATGTTGGGGGTCCTTGACATGAAAAGGTTTGAGAACCACTGACATAGTAGTCTCTCAAGAACAGACTAACTGAGCTCCATTTAAGTGAAAAGGACCTTTTCTTTGACGATGGCTGGCCAGATTGCTCTGGCCAGCCATTGCTCCAGAAACATAGGTTTTTAAAAAAATCTTAGAAGGATTCAAAAGACACTTATAGAATCGGGTCAAAATTCTAATTATCACGATTTTTCAAAAATAGCAGATCTACAAGCTCGCAGCGCGGCACTCGGTGCCGCGCTAATGTGTACCCGTCTTTAAATACTGAATCGAGAAACTTAAAAACTGTCTGCATGGGGCTCACAAAAGCCTGAGTAGACGATAGAATGACACCTTCTTTGGTGTGAAATATCCCTTCAAGTATAAAATGTGAGCACTTCTTCCACCACTGTCTGTATGTAACACTGCATTTATAAAGGAAGCACTATTCTTCTCCATCTGCAGTTCACACAGCAGGGGGTTTGAAATACACTGTTGTTGTACTGGGAAAACAACATGGCAGTCACTCTCTTCAACCTGGTGATGAAATGTGACAAGTAAGGCGTAAGAGTGAGTCTGTGTGTGTGTGACTGTGTGTGTGTGTGTGTGTGTGTGTGTGTGTGTGTGTGTGTGTGTGTGTGTGTGTGTGTGTGTGTGTGTGTGTGCGTGTGTGTGTGTGTGTGTGTGTGTGTGTGTGTGTGTGCGTGCGTTCAGTTGCGTTTCACAAACACATTAGTGCTCCTGAGTGCCATTCGGCTGTGACTCAGGAGGACCTGGAGTGATTTACATTTCTGGAGTTGCGTCATTACATAATCAACAGGGGCGCCCGCTGGCCTACCGGTCCAGGCACATACCACATAGGCTCAGTGTAGCTTGGATCCCGACTACCTTTGCTGCGTGTCACTCCCCATCTCTCTCCCCATTTTCTGTCAGTCTACTGTCCTATCAATAAAGGCAAAACAAAAAACACATCTTTGAGTGGCACAGTGCTAAAGCGCCTGTCACCATCACAGAGGTTGTGGGTTCTAATCCACCGTGGTGCATCCGGCATTGTCGCGAGTCTACACACAAACACAATTGGTGTTCGGGGGAAAGGAAGCCGGACGGGGAGGATGATAATTGTCCTACGGGCTGGGGCGGCACCGGTCAGCAGGGAGCGTTGGGCAGGAGGAGAAAGAAGGCGCCATGTCCTCCCGGTGGGGGCTCCTCACTGGCAGGTGAGTCAGGATACAACAGCAGTGACAACACAGAAATGTTTAGCATAATGAGCCACACATGCCGCATTATGACTAAAATCTAACTAAAATTTGGAAACTTTTTTTTTTTTTAAGATTTGTTTTTGGGCTTTTATGCCTTCATTGATAGGACAGTAGACTGACAGGAAATGGGGAGAGAGACGGGGAGCGACATGTGGCAAAGGTCGTCTGGATCGGGAATCGAACCGGCGACGCCGCCAGGCATCCATGCCTATGTGGCAAAGTGGTATGAGCCTGGACCAGTAGGCCAGCGGTCGCCCCATAATTTGGAAATGTATCCTCAAGTTTCCGACATCCCATCGTGCATTGCGCAGAAGTTGCATGGAGCTTCCGGCGCCGCAGCCGAGTGTGATCTACAAGCTCACAACGGTTGCATCTGCGACGCGACGTGAGCTTGTATGTCTGCTGTTAACCAGAAGTGTGGTGCAAAAGATTCTCCAGTAAATTCCTGCGGAAAGAGGTGGATAATGTATAAAAATTACCCTTATGGGTATCCGTGGCACAATAAATATTCAGATAGTGTTCCATGCCCAAATACATATCAATTAGACAGTGCTTGACATGGAAATGTTTGAGAACCACTCAAAGTGGAACTTTCTCCCGTATATACTGCATGCTAACTGACCATGTATTGGTCATATAGTGGTCAAACGCTGCAGCAGGCAGGGGTCCAGTGCAGAGCAGCCTGAACCGCCCACGCAGGAGTCTCTTTCATGTCGAGATGAAATAAAAAATGCCTCTTTTTTTTGTAACCCTTTTTATATCATATTTCCCGGTCATATAATGTACCTATTAAAACTGTGTGGTTCACTGGTTCTCAAACTTTTTCATGTCAAAGACCCCCAAGATCGTATTTGGCTGTATATGTGTTTACTAGTGATGCGCGGGTCAGGTTTTTTTCATAACCCGCACCGCCCACAGCCCGCACGGAATGTAACCTGCCCGCCCGCGCCGCAGAACAATATATAAATCAACGAATCCGCCCGCCCCGCAACCCGCATTTAAAAAAAAAGATGGTATATCATCTCCACAATAGCTCATCTTTATATACGGCTCTTCTAAGTACCCAAAGTCGCTTTACAGAAAGGTTTACAGTTGCACAATATTGTCATGGGCTAAATAAACAAACGTGTTGTTCAAATTGGGGTTTAGCCTAAAAGACATTCATTCAAAGACGTCCATTCTCTCTGGGGCATCGTCGGGGTAAGAATGGCGTTTCAGGTTTTAATCATATTTATACAGCGCCTCGCACTTTAAACAGACAGCAAAAGACAGACAATATTAAATCCTGTTGGTTATTGATTAATCACCAGATTGGAGAGATGGTAGCAACTCGAGTCTCGAGGTGAGCGTGGTTGGTTCATTCAGTCAAAGAATCCGAAAAGTTGTGTTTCAAATCGCATCCGTTGACTCAACCGACACAAAGTATTTATAAACAGACTTGTGTGGATGACAGAGACATATAAGTGAAATCCTGGTTCAGGATTCTTCAGCGACACGCGCTGAAGAATTGTTTGTGCATCTTCTCTGCTGTGCTCACGTTGTGTCAAATGTTGGCAAAATGTGGTTCGCGGGCCCAACAGGAGCGGAATTGGGACGGTCCTCGCACCAAGGAGCAGAGGAGTAACCTCGCTCTTCTCTGGCGCATTTTAAAACTCGCTCGCTCGTGCTCGTATTCAAACGTTGTATTCTTATTCTTATATGCCTACTCTTATTAAGAATAAAAGGCAAATAAGAACAGGTGATTATTCTTATTTATTTTTTGCACATGAGAGTGGTGATAACCCGCCCACCCGCCAATCGAGTCTGAAAACCTTGACCCACCCACCCGCATGCGGGCGGTGCATCACTAGTGCTTACAGAGTAAGCTTGAACCAACCAACCAACCAACCACCAATCAATCAATCAATCAATCAATCAATCAATCAATCATTCAATCTTCAATTGAATGTCTGTAATGACATGGCCACTTTTCAGTGTTCAAATCTAATTCCTCTCAACGCTACGTGCCTACAGTATGTGTACGTCCCACCTGCCTATCCTGTTGTCACTCAGAAATACGTCTTGTTCCAGAAGTTAGATTCTCTGGAAATGTAATTTAATCTGAACTACAGCAAGTAGACCACACAGCTACACAGGGAATTCTACATGGAGAATGGCAAGGGCCCTCAACTGTGCTTAAAACACAACCTCTCCAACTGTGGTGAAAACATACACGTCTCCAAGGGCCCTCAAATATGTCACAGTTAAACCCTGTATACTTTGTTGACCAGGGTCCTTTTACCCCTCAAAGTCAAATATCTTTGCCATAAATAGGAGATCTACAACAGGTTGTGGGCTTGCAGATCTGCAAATTTTGCTGAATGTCCGCCTATTATGACAAGCCCAGAATAGGGACGCTATAGTGGTTACTGGTTAGATTTTATAACGCTATTAATATGATAAAATATTCAGTGAGACTGTTGTAATAGGGATCAGAATTTAAAACAAAGGAGGAACGTGTTGGATACACAGTAGACCCTAGGGCTGGGTGTTAATGGCATGACAAAAATGTAACTTTCATATATACTACATGTTTCACTTTCTGGGGTTGCCCTGTCCATCTGTGCCTGGAACAGGCTGAGTTTTGTGGCATTCCTGTTGGAATAAAGTGCAGTTTTGCCAATAGTTTCTGCTAAATTCAATTTGGGAAAATAACCCCAGTAATTGAGAAGATGTGGAGCTAAAATTAACCAATCATTGAAAAGAATAATAAGTGTGACGCATTGCATACATAGACCAAGAATTGGGCCTCTGCGTGGCATATTACTGCAGCGTGCAGAGATGTTCAAACACTGCATGCTGTGTACAATATTATGGTATAATACAATCTACAGCAGGGGTCTTCAACGTTTTCAGGCAAAGGACCCCTTAGTTGAGCGAGAGATGAAGCAGGGACCCCCACAACTTTTCACAGATTCCATATAGTTTCATCGTTTGACAGCACACTCAACGGTGTATTTTGGATTCATGTCAATGTGTGTTTACAGATATTTAACCATGTGAACCGTCAATACAAAAAATAAACTTGACCTTTCACTCTGTACTTAGTCTGCTCTTTTCCCCCTCTACACCAAACCTCTTGCCGGAAATAGCCGATCTACAAGCTCACAACGCCTAACGCTGCGAGGCGTTGTGAGCTTGTAGATCTGCTATTTTTTGCTAATGTTCTCAGAATATGGATGCTAGGGTTCAAGTGGTTAATATAAAAAAAGAGAAAAAAGGTTTCTATCACACAAAGATTTGGAGGACCCCCTGAGGTAGGCTAACTCTGAGGACCCCCTAGGGGTCCCGGACCCCTGTTGAAGACCTTGTTCTACAGAATGTGTGTGTAGAATATGCATGTATCCACCAGAATACAAGACACAGATGTATCTCCTCATCATCATCAGGAGGGGGTAGGTGGAATACTAAATGTAGCCTACTAGAGGGCGACTGCAAACCAGGCAGACAAAAGCAACAACATTGATGCATGGAGTAAACAGTTATCTGTGTAAGTGTGTGTGTGACATCGTTACTGTACATACTGACATGCTAGCAACTGTGGATGGGAAAAGAGTGGTAAAAGATATAGCTGACTGCATCTGTGGATTGTGTATTGAATAAAAAGTAAGGTCAACCTATAATTTTTCCCACGGTGCTTGGAAATATCTATGGCTTTTACTATGCCCGACTGAAATGTATATAAATGTTACAAGAATGCAATTTACATTTTATACCCTCATTACACACCTGTCATTTCTTGTACTTATTCTGCCCTGTTGCTCACATGCGCGCGCGCGCGCGCGCGCTCACATGCGCGTGCGCACGCACACACACACACACACACACACACACACACACACACACACACACACACACACACACGGTTAGGATATTGTTTTATTCAAAGCCTTCTGTACTCTTGCCTATATACCTCTCTCTCAGCTGCCAGTGCTATACTGGATATACTCATTTGTCTTGCCGAGCGAGACACCTTGTTCTTGAGACTAGAGTAAAACACAGCTGCACTCATGTGGCAGGTGATAGCTTCCATATAATGTCACTGCACCGGTGAAGCCAATCGAAACCCAGACAGACTAGACAACAGTCAATGTCAAGGACATGGAGAAAGGAAAAAAAAAGAATCCAAACAGTCAGGGTCCTGCTATTGTCTTCTACGGCAACACAAACGTCTCCACATGATTTAAGGAATGAGGCAGTGACAATTTCAGTGAATGACAATAGGCTGGTATAGGCTACGCTGCCCCCCACCCACACTACATTTCTCTTACTTATTACAGAATAAGTACAAGAAATGACAGGCCCTTACAGTAATTACAAAATCTGGAACGCAGCTCACTCTTAATATCCCATATTATCTTTGATGCTGTATTCCAGGGTTAAATTAAGAAACTCAATTCATATGTATAACTTAGAACATAAACTACTGTAAGTGTGTTTAGGTTAGGGCATTCATGTATACCTTTAAATTCCATTTTAGTTACATCGTCAAAAGGAGAATGCTTTACACCTTATGCGAAGATTGAGGATTTATACAAATGTTGAGCAGCAACCAATACGCCTTTACTTTTTTTTAATTGTTTCATTAAATGTAGCCATGTACTGTATGTATAATATCATGTAACAAAACAATGTATAAAACATATTCAAATAAAGTAATTGTTTAAAACAGCTCATCGTCACCTTCCCGGTGTGATTTTCTGTTATAAAAGAAGATTTTTTTGCTTTGGGAACCACAAAATGTGTTCTCATTTAAATATCGTACCTGTACTTTAATTACATGGGTCAATTTTAGTAATTGTCTTGGGGTTTACTTTTCTGACCCAACGCATCATCCTTATAAGATATTAGACACACTGTGCTGAGCAATCCACTGCCATGCAACCTCTGGAGCCATGCATCACATGCATATGGCCAATGACACGTTCAAGGGCACGACTTAATTAATAATAACAGAAGGGATCGTCAGGAGCAGAGAAGAGTGCTAATGGACTTGCACCATTCACTTTTTGTCAAGGAGAGAGGAGAGACCCTCTAGGGCACAATATAATATGTGGTCATAATTATTTCAGATTTGATCCATATCTTTATGTAATACAACGGGGGTCTACATTTCTGTCCAGATTACAAAGTCATAATGTGAGTAGTAGCCTAATGGTCTGGCAAGTTCAGGATGAAATGCCTCAAGCCTATTGCAGTTCAAAATGTCAAGCATGAAAACTGAAAAGAATAAAAGAATATCGATATCCATGGCACTAAAGCCAGAGCCAACAATGTCTCACCATGTGTATTGACCAGTGATAAACGATGACCCTAGAGCTTTATTCTTGTCAGACATAAAGACAGAGACCACTAAAGCATTTCATTTATGTATGCATTGTGAGGTCATTTTGCCAGACAGCCTGAAATTTGGCAAGGCTTTGGCAAGGCTTTTGATGATATTGCTGCCTATTCTTTCACACAGCACTGACAGCAGTGCAGGCCTATCACCCTATTGGATAAAAATGTAGGCCGGAATTCTAAGTCTGATTAAGCTAATTAATTAGAGTAGAAGCTCTGTCAAATAAAATGAAAGATGTATTAAGGTAGCTAGACCTATAGCTATACAGTGTATCCATCATGGACAAAGCATTTGGGCGCTAAATAAAGGAAAGCTGTCTGTGTGACCATGTTGTGATGTGATCATGTAGTGATGTGAAAGCCCTAACCATGACACACATAAAATAGGCTTGTGTAAATGCATTGGGTTGTAGGCTGTACTGTAGTGCACTTGGGATACAAACAGTTGTTTGGGGAGCATTACATTACCTGAAATCACTGTAGGGGTGAATTATCCAAAATCCAGCGGATTTAACCCGCTCTTGTTCACGCTCAACAGCCTTTTCACTCCCAAACATCCTGAGGGAGAACTTGTTGACCCCCGGCTGAAGCATCGCTCCAAACTGTCTGTGCATGAATCCCGCCTGATATAACCTCTCATCGTCCGGCAGAATTTGATCAATGCCTTCCAACTTTATGAACCCTGACGGCTGGTCCGTTGGGGAACCATCTTGGGTACCACCACCGCTGGCTCCTTGCGCACCGGGGTCCAGCCCGCAGCCAATAGCCCCGGGGGGACTTTCCTCGCTCGGGGTCACATCCCCCCCGTCCCCCTCGGTGGTGATGAGGCGTCTCTCCTCCGCGGAGCCCGAGTCGTGCACATGCCGACTTGTGATGGAGGAGAGGCTGCCTCGAAACCGCCGACAGTCTCCGTTTGAGCTGGTTTTCAATGGTCTGCCGATGTCCGTCTCCATGATTAACGATTCCCCACTTTTGGTCTCCCCGATGCCTTTGCAGCTTCCTCCAGAGGTCGGCGATGGCAAAGCCTTCATCCTGATACTGCTCTTCCTCCGGGTGTCCTTGTCCCCGCCGTCTTCTCCTTCGCCCATTATTGAAGCTTTCTGTCCAATGTGCTGTGGCAAACTGTAGAGCCTTTTACGCATGGAGGAGTGCAACCTGTCCATTATGACATTGAGACAATAAAAGAAAAGGGAATCAATTAATCCAGATCGTTAGGCTGTAACGATTATTGCCACGAGCCCTGCGTGTATTGGTACCAAGCGAACAGTCTGGAGCTAATTAGAAACCCCGAGCGCCTGACACACATGACATGGACAATAACAGATACTCCTCTTCATAGTGAGGCTACCTGGCAGCTTGCTTAGGCTATTATGCCCTCACGCAGATCCTATAGGGGGTCCAGTTGACCATCACATCCCCGATACGTGCATGTCTGTGCCGCTCCGACATAGTGCGCAAAAAGTGGAAAAAACTGCTTGAAAGTCACCTTAGCGTGACACATGTGAGAGACAGACTTGCAGACGGACGCTGATACGGACGGAGGCAAGGATGTCATGCACGGCGAAGGAAAGATACTCTTTTCAGCAGAATCCTGTCAACTGTCTGTCTAACAAACAGGGCTATACAGTCACGCAAAATACAGTATAGCGTCCTAGAAGCACTGACATCACCACACTGATCCATACTGGTCCCGTGCATTGGGGTATTGTGAATATTCATGATGATGCTGATCTATTGGGTTGCCATAGAAGCCAGCAAACTGCATATAAGCTCAGCCCACCTTGGTTAAAGGAGCATGCTCTCCTCTTCCCATTCTTAAATCGTTCGCCTGTCCGTTCAGGTTAAGGCTACAGGTTGGCTAGCCCCTATAGCCTATTGTTTATGCGTGACAAGCGCAACCTTTGCTATGGCACCATGGTTGTTTAATAGAGAAGCTGATTCAGTGCGTAATGTGCGCTCCAAAATAAAATCGCCCAATTGTGGCAGACTTCCTTTGAGAATTTACAACGCGCAAAATGTTTAGCCTGTGTAGGAAAATACAACTAGGATCAGTGTACCTTTCGTTCATTTGATTTTCAAAATAAAATCCCCAAATGGATAATGGAAAAATTACTTTTTGACACAAAAGACAATTGTACTGGAAATCCTATGATATCTGCCCAAATCAACTAGGTTGAATTGCCCAATGAATTATGTGATCATGATGATGCCACAGGAAATGTGAAATTGATTATTTAGTCTATTTTTCGTATCTTTCGTATTTTTCGTAATTAGAGAAAAGAAAAGATGCTTTTGACTTGCAGTTGCTCTGTATTAGAAAGCACACATTTAATCACACAATGTAACTTTAATTGATTCAGAATGACTCGACCACCGAAAACACAATGTAAAAACTATGCATGGATTCTTGTCCCCTTTCATGTGAGCTTGTAGATCGGCTATTTTCAAACAGCAGCCAATGTAAAGTGCAAAACTTCTCAGAGACTCAGCCGCCTCCATTGCTCCAATCATTACCCACATAATAAACCTATCAATCAAACAGGGTCATGTCCCCCAGGGCTTCAAAAGTAACACCCCTGCACAAAAAGGTACCTACCAAACTAGACCCTGGCAACTATCGCCCCATTTCAATTCTTAGTTCTTAGTTTCTCTCATGGAAAAAATAGTCTCCGAACAGGTTGCAAGATATCTTGAAGAGAATAAACTGATTTATGAGTTCCAATCTGGCTTCAGAGAATCCCATTCCACTGACACATGCCTTCTCTATTTGTATGACCAAATCAAACGTGAGGTGGATTTTGACAAATATTGCGGCATGGTCATGCTAGACCTCCGGAAGGCATTTGACACTGTAGATCACTCTATTCTGATTGAGAAATTAAAAGCCATTGGTCTTGACAGTGCAGCAGTGAGCTGGATGCAATCTTACCTGGTGGGGAGAGAACAGGTGGTGGAGGTGAATGGTACCGTGCCCCCCCCCCCCCCCCCCCTCCTCCTGGTAAGCTGTGTTCCTCAAGGAAGCATACTGGACCTCTATTGTTCCTAATATATGGAAACGACATGGCATTTGCTTGCGACTGCAACCTTTTCCTGTTCGCAGATGACTCGGCTCTCCTTGTCTCGGACAGGGATAGCTTGCAGGTTGAAAAGACCCTTAGCTCTGAACTAAATAAGATCTGTACCTGGCTCAATGACAGCAAATTATCAATACACCTGGGCAAAACCGAATCCATCCTCTTTGGATCAAATCATAACCTCGGCAAGGTTGGGTTGCATCCTTGAGCCTAGCCCCATATAGAACCTCACCCTCCGCTGGCGATCTGTTGTTAGCTCCATGGTGAGGTCCTATGGACCCATCCACCCGGTGTCGAGGAACGGCTCCACGGCTGCGGGGAAAACCCCTTTCGCTGACATAAATCCATAGAATAAGGGTAGTTCCATGCTCGCCGAGTACGGTTTTCCTTCCACCGGCACAAGAAAAGTATACATCGCCTGCCATGTTTTCCCATTCAACCCAGAAACCCCCCGGGCGGCAGTTGCCAGTACTGCTCCCTATTCTGCTACAATGCGAAGGTAGCAGTACTCGCACCTGCCACGGGGGCTTTTCCAGATTTAATGAGACTAAATAAGCAATTTAAACCGTTTTCCAAGTGCCGGTGTATACTTTTCTTGTGCCGGTGGAAGGGAAACCTTACCCGGCGGGCATGGAACTATACCCTTATTTTTTTTATTTATGTCCGCGAAAGAGGTTTTCCCCCGTCGCCGTGAAGCCGTTCGACAGTGGGCGGATCACCATGGAGGTAACAACAGATCGCCAGTGGAGGGTGGGGTTCTATATGGGGCTACCTTGAGGCTAATCTATCCAGCAAAAAAGATGACTACACAAAGATAATAATAAATAAAAAATCAACCAACAAACTCGTTTCTTACAGAGGATCGCTCCAATGGTCAATAACAATACTCAGAAGACTCTAGCCTATAGCGGGTGCATTCTGCCCCTCTATGACTATGGAGTCCATCTATGGTATCACAACGGCCCAATGGCCCTGAAAACAAGGCTCCAAACAGCCCAAAACAAATTAATTAGGATCCTGCTTACCTTCCTCCTCAGACTCAACTCACCCCTATTGATTTTTTTTATTAGAAAAAAATGGAGAACAGTACAATTCACCATGTCTAGCGTGGGGTGGCTCAAAGTAGATGACAAAGTAGAGCATCTTGTAATGGGCCTGGTGTACAACATACACTACACCACTACATACCCATGTACCTGACAAAATACTTCCAAAACGTCAAGGATGTTTATGAATACAACACCAAAGGCAACGCCACAGACCATGTCCAACCCAGATTCGGCTCAAACAAATCAAATTCGTTCTCCTGCTCTACCACTAAAATGTCACAAAACATTTGTAATAGACCAAGCCTCACCTTACCCTATAGCTCCCCCTGACCCTTCTTTGTAAATACCTTTTTTTTTTTACAACTGTTTCTCTGATGATATCTAGCCTACTGCATAGTAGGCTACTGTGTTCTATTCTATCTGTATCTCATTCAATGTTAGAGAAGGATCTCAATGGAAATAAGCTTTGTCTTACACAAGTTTCCTTTTAGTTTACCTTGTACCAGTTAACTGTACTGTCATGAAACTGTACCTTTCACTATGCAAACTTCTAGTAATAAATACTTCAATCAATCAATCAATCAATCAATCAATCAATCAATCAATCAATCAATCAATCAATCAATGTTGGTTTTCAGAGACCTAGTCGCTTGTTTCTCTCGCAGTCAGAATCTGGCAACACTGACAATTGCGCAAACTCCAGAATCCAGATGCGGGCGGGCGGACCGGCGGACCCTCGACAAGCTCATCTCCCGCAAAAACCAATGCAACTAAAAAGGCCTTCCAGTAAATAAAAACATAAACTTGTTTTAATTATTATTGGGAACAATGGCCACCACTGTCATTCGACAAAAATGGAGGCTTAAAAAGTTTTCACATCTCAAGCAAGGGTCCAAAAAAGAAGCTGGCAATTGGAAGGTAGGCTATAGCGCTCACCATCATCTTGGAACTTGACTTGCTAGTTGCTAGCCAAGCTTGCCAAACAGTGTTTTTACACCCGTGTTTGTCCAAGCAGTCGTCTCTAAAGCTGGCCTTTTATGCCATTGTACCTAACCAGCTGAACAACAAAAGAAAGAAACTAAACGTATTCAAGAATAATCTCGTACTGTTCAGTATCTAAATTAGCCTACTTTAGGGGTTAGGGTAACTGATAAGTAGTAGGACCCTTTTCACTGCCAGTCTTAAATGACGTGACATATTAGGGCAGACAAAAACATACCAGTCATAATTCCAATGTGGTTTCTGTAGCTGTTTCTCTGTTCGTGTTGCTTGTCTGTGTCTCTGTTCATAACTGTTTGCGCTCCCCTCCACCACATGCCTGCATTTCCTCATTATCGCACCTGTGCCCCTAGCTCTGGTCCATCGCGTCTCCTCCCGGAGACGCTCTGACAGACCCGTCGGGAAATGGCTAGACTCGAGATTGTCGGCCCCTCCGAGCGCTCAACATCAGTCAAAATAAACTAAACTACTTCACTATTCACCAAACCAAAGGTAGTTTTGCGTTGTTGAAAGTCTATTCTCCGCGGTGGTAAACCTCTCAGCACCCCACCTACTCTGTAAAATACATTATTTTTGTCATGAAATAAAACGCACACACCTCAGGCCACCTAGCGGCCACCGCAGATACAATGGTTCACAACCCGTAACTAAGCGGCGGTCGAGTTGGATGCACTTTATTTCATGCCAAAAATAATGTATTTTACAGAGTAGGTGGGGTGCTGAGGGGTTCACCACCGCGGAGAATAGACTTTCAACAACGCAAAACTACCTTTGGTTTGGTGAGCAGAGTAGTGAAACAGTTTTGTTAATTTTGATTGATGTTTAGCGCTCGGAGGGGCCGACAATCTCGAGTCTAGCCATTTCCCGACGGGTCTGTCAGAGCGTCTCCGGGAGGAGACGCGATGGACCAGGCTCTGTCTAGGCAGCGATGAAGTACACACATGTTTTACTTGAGTGAAATGATCAATACTGCAATAGCCTATATAAATACTCTGTTACAAGTGAAGGTCCGGAATTCAAAATGTACTTCAGTAAAAGTACAAACGTATTGGCATCATATAGCCTACTTAAAGTACCAAAAGTAAAACTAGTCATGGCGCAGAATGTCCCATTTCATGTTTTCAAATTTATAAAAATCTATTGAAACTAGCAGATCTACAAAGTCACAATGCATCATGTGAGCTTGTAGATAAGCTATTTTCAAATGGCCAAAATATAGGGCTGAACTGAAGTAGTTAATGATTTGTAATAATCAAAATCTACAAAGTAAATAGTAAGTTGTCAGATAATTGTAGTGGAGTAAAAGTACAATATTTGACTCTGAGATGTAGTGGAGTAGGCTACTTGGAGTAAAAGTAAAGTAGCCTACAAATCCCTCAAAATTGTACTAAAGTAAATGTACTTAGTTACTTTACACCACCGGCTATATAGGCTACACATGCCCTGTGCTATCTATTCTAATTAATGCATGCAGGCCTTAGCTGAGAGTGAGATGAAGCAGGGAGTGGACCCCCAGGATTCATGTTAAATTAAACCTTTAAAGACTTAAAGGCGCAATGCTTTTTAAACTTGACCTTTGGCTCAGTAGCCTACTTGGTCTGCTCTTGTTTCCATACGCCAAACTTCTTCGGCTAATGTTCCCCCCAGAATGCAAGGGTTCATGTGGTTAATGTAAAATAATAATAATAATAATTAATAATAAATAAAGTCCCTATTACACAAAGATTTTGCACCCCCCTGCAGTATCTCTGGACCCCCTGGTGAAGATCCCTGTGTGTGAACCATTGATATGTATTTGGTAGGGGTGTAACGATACAGTAACTGAATGAAAAATCTATTTTAATTTGCAATGATCTACTATATCGATATGCAAACAGCTGAATATTGTACCGTTTGGCTTTGTATCGTATTGTTTTACAATGCAAATAATCGATTGTATCATGGGAACTAATCTCTGTGTTCATGTCAAGGTGCGGGTTTGTCCATATGTGTTGAAATATAATGTCCATGTATTTGCTGAGAATCACAGTGTTTACTTACATCCATAATAATAGTATTTGGCCAAGGATCCCACCAGGCCACCATGGACCCCATCTGAAAAGATTTAGGCCTATGTTGAAGAAATTCAAAATTATTCAACATTTTCCAAACATTTTTGATATTTTTCAATAAATCAGACATGTACAAGCACACAGTTCAGCATGAAGTGACGCACTACGAGTTTGTGCATCTCCTATTTTGAATAGCCACCATATGAATGGATAAAGTGGTTAAAATTATTGTGATGCTACATTAGCTACTTTAGCTGGGGACCCTCTAGTCTAGAATCCCCCCAAGGACCACTGGGGTTCCCTGGACCCCACTTTGAGGACCACTGTACCAAGCTACTAATCAGTCTGAACTTTACACCAGTTACCCACCACTCTCAGTAGGTACAGTGGTGTTTCTTTCAGCAATTAAAATCACATAGATGCTCCGTAATAATAACTGTATTACCCCACCTCCTTATCAAAATAACCCCATCTGAATAAAGCTTTAGCTTCAAAGGTTTCTCATGATATTTGTAGATAAAATAATGATATTCAGTGTCTCAAAATCTATTGGTCGGGCGTTCCAATTATACCACAAATGTTGTAGAAAGGTCAGGCAGCATCAACAGCTTCTTAAGCTTTTTGATGTCATTTCTGCTGTTCTTTTTGTTGACCCTCAACCGCACACATTTGCTGACAAGGGCTGTGTTTTTTTTCACCTCCTCTCTAGCACTTTGAGGCTGTTGATGGCAAAACTGAACTGATGTTCAATATTGGAGGACATGGAAATGCCTGGGTCACTCAAAGTCAGGAGCTCCTGGTAAGTAGACAGTGCTGCTGTTTATTTACTTTCTTCTTCCTTTAGATTTTCTAGCTTGAAGTGTGAATTTCTAAGAAAGTTTGCATGGCGAGGTTTTATCAATCGGTCGAATGAAGTCAATCTGTAAGATCCCAAGGAGTGCACTGACTCGTACGAGGTAGAAAGCGTGGTGACTTGCTATCTCAATCCCTTTTTATCCTAGTCTTGTAATGTACACACTTTCTGATGAGCCCAGTGGTGAAAGTGGTTTGAAATTCTTGCCGGAACTGTCCCAAAATTGGCCGCGCGGCGAAGCTGCGCGGCCGGAAAAAATTGGGAGGCTCTAACCCCCCAAAACCCCTGAAATGCATAGAAAACTGCATTTTGGCATAGTTATACACACAATAAAACACTACAGGTCCTACACCTGAAAGGCAACGGCATTACACTAACTGTAACATGATTGAAATCCTAAAGGAAATATGCCTATCTATAATAAGACTCTTCATATTGTTCATTGTTCCATACAGAAGGGTAAGCAGTAGGGCTAGCAGAATCACCTAATATAAGATAAGATGTTTATGGTCACTGTACAACAACATTTTGTTTAGTATATCCACATAAACACTTACAGTATAGCAGCATCAACAAAGAAAGAAATGCTGATAGAGCAACATTATTCTATCCTGTCACAATATCCTGCTCTCTTATTTGTTGTCTCCCCAGGCCCCCACACACATGTAAAGCATGTTTGAAAGCTCTATACATTCCAGATAATATAATATATTATTATTAATATTATTATAACCAGTTATCTAAAGTAACTAAGTAGTCTACATTTACTAAAGTACTGTATTTAAGTACAGGTTTTAAGTATAGCCTAGCCTACTTTACTGGGGTATTTCCAAAGATGCAGAATAGAATCATTTTGGTCTATTCTGCAGCTTAAGGCTGCATCGCATGCAGGCACCATGGCAGGCACAGTGCCACAGACACGAGTCTCTCCTAGAGATGGGATTTATGGCTCTTTGAAGTGAGCCGGATCTCTAGGATCCGTTCCTTTCAAAGAGCCGTTCAAAAGACTGGCTCATTCGAAGGAACGGCTCCCTACTGTGAACCGAATCCTATATCGTTCATTTCAAAGAGCCGTTCAAACGACTCGATTCGTTCACGAACGTCCCACCTCTACCCGCTCCGTGTCAAACACTGAAACAAACCGAATCGATTACACTGACCTACACAAACCCACGGGAATAATTTAGAAGCACTTTATCAGAAAATATAGTCTAACTAGTAACACTTGTGTGTAGCCTACTGTATGTTAATCTGACTTTAGTATAGGCTATTGTTTTCTTCCTGGACGTGCGTTTGTGGCAGGTTATATAACATGGGATTTTGACAGCTGGCTTCTCCTTTTCTTAACGGAACTCCGTTCCGGCCCCAAATGTTTTAACGGAACGGGGGTTCCGGCCGTTCCGGCTCACTTTCACCACTGGATGAGCCTGTGTGTGGCCTGTGTGAAGTTGCATCCTGTCCCACACTAATAGTTAGTGGCCACAGTTTGGCTTAGATTAGAGCAGTGGTTTTCAAAACTTCTGTGCCCAAGGCAAACCAAAGGGCACTTCTCACATAAACACCAGATTATTAAGAAGAGTAAGAGTATTAACTGCATCTCTTATGTCCTCCCAAGCTAATTGTCTCCCACAGGCCGAATGGCCAGATGACCCGAGACTATCTCTTTGCCCCTGTCTGTCCATTTGTGTGTGTGTGTGTGTGTGTGTGTGTGTGTGTGTGTGTGTGTGTGTGTGTGTGTGTGTGTGTGTGTGTGTGTGTGTGGTGTAAATGGTACATTTATATAGCACTTTTTTATCCAAATCACATTACATGGATTGTGCATTACATTCACCCATTCACACACACATTCATACACCGATGGCGGAGGAAACCATGCAAAGCCTGCTCATTCATCCCCAACCGCTCATCAGGAGCAATTAGGGGTTCAGAGTCTTGCTCAAGGACACTAACTCTGGGGGAGCCCGGGATTGAACTGGGAGCCTCACGATTGCCATCCGGCCACTCTATCGGCCAGTCTACCCCTGAGCCACTGCCGCTGTGCGTGTGCGTGTGTGTGTGCCAAACATAAATGTAATTTGTATTCATATGTTGCAGTGTTCAATGACAAAAAACACAATTAAATTGTTATTCACGTTATGTGACAATTAATCGTGTGTGAGTCTGTGAACAATTAATATCCGGCACATTTTGATCGATCGGGGTGAAACTGTTCATGCACACTCACTGGAGGCCAGAGCAGAACCTCTGTCCTGCATTTTTCACATTGGCCTGTTATAGCGCCACCAGGAGGCCAACCTTTGTTAAACACATTTTCAGATATTACTCCGGGAGATTTTATCTCTATAGCCATGTGATCAACACGTATCTGTCCAATGTTTTATATTCCGTCCTGGTTGGCTAAGATTGGTTTCCAAAGCTTGCAGCAGTGGCCCGTTTTGAACAAAATGCTACAAATCTTGAACACAGCTTCCGATTGCCATGAAACCTTGCACGCACATTCCCTCTAGGGCAAGGAAGAAATGCCACCCTAGACTTCTCAAATCGGCCTCATGGTGGCACTATAAAGGGCTGATTATGCATCATATCTGCACTTGGCAGTCTGTTTGTGGTGCTGTATATTTGTTGTTGGCTCTACACCTCCTGCACAAGGACATCAGATTTCTCATGGGAGAAGTTAACTATTATCAGGCTGGTCTTCTAAAACACTGCCAATGCATAATACAGATTATACAGTATGTATAATGTATATTTTTCCTGGAGGGACAATGAGTCTGATTCTGATATTATGAATTCCCAATATAGTTGTTGGTGACAGATGTAAAAATGTTTAGTTCCTTGGCAATATGCTGGACTGGCAACATGCACATGTAATTTGACGCTGATCGGTGTGGTTGTGAGATTAGCCATGGACTCTCTCACACACGCGTGCATGCACACACACACTCAACCCACACAGGAGTGAAAACAGCTATCGCTGCTGCTTTCGGTCTGGCAGAGATAAAGAACAAGAACAGATCATCATCATTGTGATGTGATTTGATACAAATTTCAGGCCCCAGTCTGGTTCAAACTCATTAATACAGTATGGAAATGATCCAATCCCAGGAAAAGCTGAAGCCATCAAGTTTAGTTTAATTTCAGACAGAACAAGGCAATATTAACTCGAATTTTCCCCAAACGAGTCAAGCTGTACTTATGTCCTTATGTTTTGTCATCATGATTTTGTTCTAATCCTCCTTGATGTTTGCCAGCTTATTTGGAGCAGTTACTTACGGTAGGTATCTAAATTCTAGTTCAACATCATAATTTAAACCATAAAAGCCATACCAGTAAGACTCCTTAATCGGGAGATAAGCGACCGTCAGGCAAAAAAGGGAGCAATCCGGCAAACTTTAGAAGGCAATCGTAGCCTATATGTGGTTGTAATATGGGAAATGGGACAGTATGTTGATGACATGCGAGATACTGTGTCCCGCTGTGTGTGATCTTTAGGCAACATCTGTAGGAGCAGTGTCCATTAATGTTGTCTGCAAAAAGCAACCTCATGGTGGCGCTAGAAGAGGGTCATGTGAGAAATCAGGGGCAGAGGTTGTTGTTTGCCAGCCAAGGAGTGTGTGTGCAAAGTGTGGCATGGATAGGGGCAACAGTGCCGGAGTAAAGAGTAGGGCAAAAAGTGTGACGTGACGTGGGACGGAGGGACTGACAGACAGCCAGTGGAGATTTTGATAGTAACTGCGACCTGACGGTCGCAACAATCTTTGTTTTTTTTCTTGACCTTTCTCTCTGTTTTAAAAGAGAGTGGGAAGTCTGCCCTCTCTGTTAGTTTCCTATTGCCCTAAGGTGTGGTGGAGGCACACACACACACACGCGCGCACACACGCACGCACGCACGCACGCACGCACGCACGCACGCACGCACACACACACACGACGCACACTGCCACACACACACACTTGTGTCAGTAATCCACTGTTGCATCATATTTTCTGATATATCATAAATGACGTTTGGGCCATATGGCCAGACCCTCTCCAGCAGCAGCAGAGCAGCCTATGCTGGCATGTGAGACATTGCTAGCAGAGGGAGGGGGGGGGGCTACTCAGTGGCTCATTAAAGGCAGTGTGACAGGAGACACAGCTATCTTAGCCGGGCCGTGCCGTGCCGTGCCGTGCCCAGCCAGCCAGACAAGATATCGTTGCTGTCGGGCCAGAAAACTCTTATCTCCATATTCTAACTTTGTGTGTTTTTCTTTGGTCATTTAATGCCCTTCTTCAACAGGGTCTTCAACGTTTTCAGGCCAAGGACCCCTTAGTTGAGAGAGAGATGAAGCAGGGACCCCCACAACCTTTTCATAGATTCCATTTAGTTTCATCGTTTGACAGCACAATCATCAGTGTATTTTGGTTTCATGTCAATTTGTGTTTTCAGATATTTAACCACTTGAAACGTCAATACTTAAACTTGACCTTTCACTCTGTACTTGGTCTGCTCTTTTTCCCCTCTACACCAAAGCTCCTTGCCAAAAATAGCCAATCTGGCTAACTGTTCTGATAATGTGGAAGGTGATGTTATGAATGCAATGATTGTCCTCTCGTGAATTTGCCTAGCCCTAGACCTTGTATTTTGTACACCTGTATTTATTTTACTCTTGAAATAAGTGTGAATAAGTGAAAGCTCTCCCCGCTCATTGTAACTGCCCTGCTGCTGCTTTTTTATTTTTTTTATTTGTTGGTTAATTATTTGTATGATTGTTGAAAGATTGGTCATCAAATAATCTGTAATTTGTGAAATATTGAAGTTATAAAGGAATGTTACGATGATCAAAATAAAAACAGAATAAAAACAAAAGAAGAAAATAGCCGATCTACATGCTCACAACTTGTAGATCTGCTATTTTTGGCTAAAGTTCTCCGAATATGGACGCTAGGGTTCAAGTGGTTAATATAAAAAAGGAGAAAAAAAAGTTTCTATCACTCAAAGATTTGGTGGACCTCCTGTAGTAACTCTGAGGACACCCCTAGGGGTCCCGGACCCTCTGTTGAAGACCCTTGCTCTACTTGATCACACTACCGCGTCACACAAAAGCATACAAAGTTGTGCAGATCCACAGAGCTTGTAGATCTGCTACTTTCGCTATTTATTTTTTAATTTGAAGTATAACAGCTGTGGACAGGGGCGTCACACCAAATTCTGGGCCCTGGGTACAAGGATTCATGGCGGGCCCCCCATGAATGTTAACTATTGAAAAACCGTGAAAATGTGTGCCAAGAAACCTATGTTTTCATGTCAGTGATGCTCAAACTTTTTCATGTGAAGGACCCCCCCATCTCAAAATATTTAGTTCCAGGGACCCCCCAGAAGCAAAATTTGAGTTACAAATGTTCACTTAAAAAAATACATATATTCAAAGATTTGCGCACATTTTCACGACAAAAATAGCAGATCTACAAGCTCGCAGCGCGGCACTCGGTGCCGCGCTGTGAGCTTGTATATCTGCTATTTTTCAGTAGCTAAAGTTACTAGGGCCCCTCCACCTTGGGCCCTGGTAACTCAGTCCCACTTCTTTCCTACCCCTTGTGACGCCCCTGGCTGTGGAGTGGTGTGTGGACATAGGTGTTTTCCAGCCGACATATAGAGACAAGAATATTCAGGTCAGAGAGCTTTCCACGGAGGATGACAGACAGACCGGCGGTTCATTATAGATTGGAGTTGGGAATGCTCAGGATGTTCATACAATTATTGAGAGCTTAGCCCCATAAGCTACAACACAGATGCTGAAGGGGGGATTTGTGTGTGTGTGTGTGTGTGTGTGTGTGTGTGTGTGTGTGTGTGTGTGTGTGTGTGTGTGTGTGTGTGTGTGTGTGTGTGTGTGTGTGTGTGTGGGGGTGTGTGGAGGGGAGGGGGGGGGGGGTAATAATAAATGAAAGGGAATTAATTAATGTCATCACTGATATTGACCCTTTTGTGCTCTTGCAACAATAGGTAATAGCTCTTCATTTTGAGTGCAAGGTTATGTACAGTAAAAAAAAAAGAGAATACTAGTAAGACGCCTCAGGGCGACATGCAACCTCGCTCAAAGACAATAGAGTAACACATCATCAACAAACTTAAAATGACCTTTTTTGCTTCAAGATTTATTTATTTTTTCTCTATCATGAAAGCGCTGTGAGCAGCAGAGACGATCGTAACGCCGTCCTCAAGAAATGCTTGGAGACAAATGGATTCATAATGTACATTTAACAAGCCACAATGTGCTTCAGAGAGCATCAAAGGACAGCAATACAGATAAAAAACTAGGGAACAACCCAACGTGATATGAGGTCAGCGTGTGTCTACATGTGTGTGCATGGCAGTGATGGAAGAAGTACTCACAAGTCCCGTATCAAACATGTACTTAGGTAAAAGTACAAACCTAACCCTACTTATTAAAGTTGTTAAAGTTCAAAGTTTATAAAAAAAAAAAAAGATTTTGAAAATAGCCGATCTACAAGGTCAGAATGCGTCGCATCCCGACACGTTGTGAGCTTGTAGATCTGCTATTTTAAAACGGACTAAATATATATAGGGGCTGAAGTGGTTTGTGTATTTTATTTATAATAATAATATAATAATCTGAATCTACAAAGTAACTAGTAACTAAAGTTTTCATAATTGTAGTGGAGTAAAAGTACAATATTTTCCTCTGAGAATTTAATTGTCCATGAATTGAATACCAAGGACCTCCAATGTAAACATTCTAAACAAGACCGTAAAGGGCTTATTTGGGGTGTTCCTTTTAGACAGGGTGTTTAAAGTACAGTACGTGAATAAATGTGTCAATGCTTATAATCAGCCATAATAGTGGCCCTGAGGTTACTGAGTAAATAGAGCCCCCTGCAGACAGCTTATTGTAACTTGTATCTGTTAGTTTCATGGCATGCCTAGATACTGCAACAGCCTATTTTCTCCAGGAATTGGAACATGCTGTTGTTTTTAATTTGGCATGCTGTTTTCATACTGATGAAGTTTATTCTCTTTTATGTGCTCAGGAATTTGCGTCATTGGGAACTGCTGGCTCTGTCAAAGTACAACAGAATTCAGAGGTCCTGGTGATTCGTAGTTCTGTTCAGGTAAGTACTGTACATACATACAGTATAGATGATCATCTGGGCATTGGTTGTTGTCTGAGCTGTATAGTGGCTGGGCTCTAAGGATGGCAATGTCTGCCCCTCAGTCCATCCAGCTCAAAAGGTACTAGCTGCAGGGTCAGATCCCTGTATATGTCTTCTATTTGATCTTCTATTTTCAAGTTATTCAAATCAGCCAAAATTACGCTAAATTTCAAGGGGAAAAAAAGATTCACTTTATTACTCTAGCTGAGATGTAGTTTAACAGACATCAGTAATCTGGTGACGGGTGGGCTTGTTATGGATGTTGGATGTGGCATAACATAATGCATCAGCTGATTGGAGAACACATTCAGTGCTAGATGGGAGTGGGGTGGGCAGGTACAGTATGGCATCTGGCATCTGTTGACAACAGGATTAACAAGAAAGATGCAATTCTGGGACATTGAAAGTGTGGTTGACGTTTTTGTATTTTCCCATTCAAGCCAATGGGGAAAATGAATTAAAAAATAGATTATTAGTATTATTATTAACATATCTCTTAGCAAAATGCAAGCACACAATTATCGATGAAGCCTGTCTATTTGACATATGACTTGTGTGTGTGCTGCCAAAACTGTGTGACAAGTAGTCCGGAAAACATTTGGGGTTACATTATAAAGAATAAAAGTACTTTAGTGTGTTGCCTATGGCAACTACACTAATGACATTGTTTGGAGCAGGGATCTTCAACAGGGGGTCCGGGGACCCCTAGGGGGTCCTCAAAGTTACTACAGGGCAGCCACCAAATCTTTGTGTGATTTATTTGACCACTTCAACCAATGGAATCACTGTATCATTTTCTGAACATTAGCCAACAAAAATCAGACCTGCTATTTATGAGTTAATTTCATTAAGCTTCCAAACTGCGCGCTTTGTTCCAAGAGGTAGGCCAGTCTTCATGACCCCGGACAACAAACTTTGAGCGATTTGTGCCAAGATGTAGGCCAGATGTAGGCCACGCTTCGAACCTGGACAAAGCCAGATGTTGGAGCTTAGCTACTTCCAGGAGAACCGCTCAAAAAATAGCTGATCTACAAGCACGTAGTGCAAGGCTATTTTGGTGTAAACTGTAGAGGGAAAAAGTAGCAAGCAGATCAAGTAAAGACCCAATGCTCAAGTTTACACACTAAGTATTGAGGGTTTCAGTGGTTAAATGTCTGAAAATGCACTTTAACATGAATCCAAGATGATTGTGCTATCAAACAAGTCTATGAAGCTATCTATGGAAAGTTGAATCTGCAACATAATTGTATACAATATGTAGTGGGGGTCTCTACTTCATATCTCTCTCAGCATATTTTAAAACTTTAGTCACAAGTTACTTAATAGATTTTGACTGTCATTTCAAAACCTACATTAACTACTTCAGCCTATACATATTTCGGCCATTTGAAAATAGCCGATCTAAAAGCTCACAATTCAAGCTTGTAGATCTGCTATTTTCAAAAGATTAACTTGAAATGGGACAATCTGCATAATTAGTGCTTTTTACTTTTGGTACATTTTGATGCCAATACCTTTATACTTTTACACAAGTACATTTTGAATTCCGGACTTTTACTTTTACTCATAGCAGTGGTAGTATTCACTGTCAAAATGACTCAGTGAATGCCATTAACAGTAATAAAGGCACAATAAATAATACCTAAATGAGCAAAGGCTGACCAACGTATATGGAAAAGACTCCTGCACTCGGTCACATGCAAAGTGCAAGGGGAATCACAACGTTTCGGTCCTCATAACAAGGTTATCCTGCTGCAGGCTTTCATTCCAACGCTACTGTAAACCAGGTAGTGGTTCAGCTAAGTAGAACACACACACATTCAACTAATTAGTGAAATCCCCCTGGTGCGACTGTTGTTGGGTTGAACCAAAAACTGCACCCACTCCATTGGACATGATTAGGGACCTCTCTGCACTATATTGGTAACAAGGAGGGTATGAAAGATTGAGGAGACATAGCTCTGGTCCATCGCGTCTCCTCCCGGAGACGCTCTGACAGACCCGTCGGGAAATGGCTAGACTCAAGATTGTCGGCCCCTCCGAGCGCTCAACATCAGTCAAAATAAACAAAACTATTTCACTACTCACCAAACCAAAGGTAGTTTTGCGTTGTTGAAAGTATATTCTCTGCGGTGGTGAACCCCTCAGCACCCCACCTACTCTGTAAAATACATTATTTTTGGCATGAAATAAAGTGCATCCAACTCGACCGCCGCTTATTTCCGGGTTGTGAACCATTGTATCTGCGGTGGCCGCTAGGTGGCCTGAGGTGTGTGCGTTTTATTTCATGACAAAAATAATGTATTTTACAGAGTAGGTGGGGTGCTGAGAGGTTTACCACCGCGGAGAATAGACTTTCAACAACGCAAAACTACCTTTGGTTTGGTGAGTAGTGAAGTAGTTTAGTTTATTTTGACTGATGTTGAGCGCTCGGAGGGGCCGACAATCTCGAGTCTAGCCATTTCCCGACGGGTCTGTCAGAGCGTCTCCGGGAGGAGACGCGATGGACCAGAGCTAGAGGAGACATAGACCACACAATCTACCTACACATACAGGTCCTATGCCATAGCATGTGCCATAGAGCAGTGGTTCTATCTCAAACCTTTTCATGTCAAGGACCCCCAAATTGATATTTTTATGACCACAGACCCCCATCTGAAAAGGGGGGTAGAGAAGAAGTGACTTGTTGTTAGCCTGGAAACCAGAAGAATCTGCCATTGCAAAAAATAATTGCCCCAAGCAGTGATATTAAGCGAGGCTAACTCGTTGTGAGCTTGTAGATGTGCACACTATATCATTTGATTGAGGCGTCGGATGGTGAGACGAGACAATTAGTGAGCCTTTCTTCATCTTGACTGCTAAGAAAGTGAAGTTACGGTCTTTTATTTCATTCACAGCCTTGAGTGGTAACAGGAAGCTTTCAATTTTTCGATAACCGCATGAATCCTAGCATCCACTGAGTTGTTCCGATACCGATACCGGCATCGGAAAAGCTGCCAATGCTACCTGAAATGCTGGTATCGGTATCTGTGAGTATGCCAGTCAATGCCATTCCCATACCACGTAATTCATGTATTCATTACATGATATGTAATTTACAGTAAATTCATTATTTTGTATTTTGAATGCTTCAGTTGCACTACTGTTTTTATTATTGTTATAAATCTTTTATTCTTAGATCAGTCTTTCGCAAACCTTGTAATTTGAGAGTTCATAAATGGAACCAATGTGTACAGTCTCAGAGTTACAGACATGTAAGGGTCCATTTGGAACCCCCTCAAGGAACCATGAGAGTCCCTGGACCCCACTTTGAGAACCACTGTCCTAGATCTTGTTTTAAATTACATGCTGGTATCGAATCGGTCCTCTGTATCGAGGAAGGAACAATGTGTATCAGTACATCTCCAGCATCCAGCCCAGAAGTGTCCTTGACCCACACATTGAATTCCCTCCAGCATGAGGGGCTGGGTTATCTCTCTCTGTGGCTAGGACAGGCCAAAATATCACATTCCCCAATGAGGATTAATAGACTAGCTGCACACACACACACACACACACACACACACACACACACACACACACACACACACACACACACACACACACACACACACACACACACACACACACACACACACACAGATCCAATATACAGAACTTAACACACCGGATATACAGTTGTATGTGTAAAATATGTAGATCATTTGTTTTAATTAATCTTTCTCTCTCTTCCCCTTGCCCTTCTTCCCTTTCTCTTCTTATGGAAATAACAAAAAACGATGGAGCTTGCACAAAAAATATATATATATATTTTTTGTGCAAGCACTGTTTTACACCTGAAAACCTGTGATGTGGCAACCAGTGGTGTAAAGTAACTAAGTATTGTAGATGTTCTTGGCACAACATATTGTCGGATGGAAGTCTGCCAGCCAGGCCAGCCCAATACATATTTTATTGTATTTATTTATTTGGTCGTCAGGGAGAGGTTCGTATCATGAGGATGATGTTTGCTGGGGGGAGCAGGGAGGAGGCGGTGGAGCAGTGCTCCAGAGCTGCAGCTAAACTGAAGCAGTTTGCTGTGACCTCTCCTCCCCCAGCAGCACCCAGCTGCACCCCACCACCTCCTCCTCCTCATCAGAGCCCCGCAGGGCCCAGCGCTGCAGGCGAGCAGGTATCCAACCCATCATGTCACAACCAGGGACGTGCTGCTGGCCATTGGGAAAAGCGGAACAACTCCCGAACGGCCGGTTCTAAATAAAATGTCGGCCTTCGTTCCATTTTGGGGGCTGGGCGGCCAACAAAGTAAATCGTCATTGTCGGGCAGAAACCTTGTATCTCCAAGTTTCAATCAAATTTGTAAATTTTTTCGCAAAGCAAAGCCCTGCTTCATCATACAAGGCCGTCGCACAAAAGTAGTGAAAACAGCAGATCTACAAGCACACAACGCCTCGCGTTGCGAGGCGTTGTGTGCTTGTAGATCGGCTGTTTTCACTAGTTTAAATCATTTTTAAAATGATAAATACAAAACACATGGTTTTGGACATACAAGGTTTCCAACCGACAACGACGAAATATAACTCATGTACAGTAATTTGGCTTTTCACTTGTCATGATCTGAAATGGCAAATCTTTGAGTAGCAGCAGCAGCACTATAGAGAGAGATCTCTCTCTATAGCGTGCAATGAGGGCCTCTCCAACTCTTTTTTCCCGGGCTGAATCATGGGCCCAGCACGTCCCTGGTCACAACTCACTAAACTGCAATGCCTTCTGTATTATTTATATCCTTGCTGTCAGGCAGAAACCTCTTATCTACATGTTTTCAAAAGTGTATGCCCTGCTCCTACTTGATCATACTAGCGGTGCCATGGCATTGGTCCGAAGGTTCATTAGTCCGAATTTGTTAAGAATACTATGCCTAACTCTAACCATAACCCTAACCTTGACCTCAGTAACCCTAGCTAAATTCGGACTAATGAACCTTCGGACTAATGAACCTTCCAAAACTTTGGAGGGTACGGGTGCGTAGTCGGTAATGCTGTCGCCTCTCCCCAGGTTGGCAGAGGGAATGTAGCGCCCAGGATTACATTAGATAATTGACACTGTGTGGAAAAATTGCGTTACAAAAATCGTGGGATAAAGATTTAGCTTAAAAATAAGTTTCTAAAATGGCAGATCTACAACCTCGACACCTGACGTAAAGCGATGCATTTTGAGCTTGTCGATTGCTATTTTTGCTATTTTAGTCGCAAACTCTGCCTTTTATATTATTTATATTGTTGCTGTCAGGCAGAAACCTCTTATGTCCATATTTTAAATGTTTTGGCCGGGCTACACCAGAACACGCGCACGCACACGTGTGCTGACCAGGGAGTTTATGTACAAAACGCATACGCGCACACAAAATAGAACCGATCCTATTTTTACAGCATGCGTATCCGGGGCCTGCGCTATCCGTGAGCCTGGTGTAGCCGATATCATTGATATATATTGGATATTTCCAAAATGCGCATATGCGCGTGTGAAAAGGCTTGGTGTAGCCCGGCCGTTTTGTGTCCCCCCCCTCCCTTGTAAAGTAATGCCCTACTACAATACTTGATCATACTCCAGCGTCACACCAAAATAGTAGATCTACGTTCTGAGCTTGTCGATCTGCTTCTTTTTGCTATTTTGTCATTTGAATCCTGAAAGGTAACAGAAGTTTCCACCTGACAGAGACGATACTCATAATAAAACCCCAAATTTCACTGTGAACATGCCTAATGCCTCATTCACACTACAGATATATAGTTGAACGTTTAGCTTGGTAATTCAATGTAATCTCAATGGAAACCAGCTTTAAAGCTTTCAAAGCTTCGTTCTCAGGATGGCCTGTATCTTTAAAGCTGGTTTCCATTGAGATTACATTGAATTACCAAGCAAAACGTTCAACTATATATCTGTAGTGTGAATGCAGCTTAAGGATATTGTTTTGAAATGTCTGGGCATTCCTTATAATTATTTCAACTTGATTTTTGATTTTGTAAGATTTCGTCAATAAAGTCCCAGTCAATAAGATGCTAATCATACAATCAAAATGTTATTCCTGCTTAAGCGTGGACATTATAAATGTATATAATGTATGTTAATAACATTGTTAAATGAGATAATACCATCTATCAGTTAAAAATGTTCCCTTTTATTTTTGAAAGATGTTCACATGTGTGCTCACTAGATGGCACTGTTGACAACAAGTCCTGTAAATCCTTTGGCTTGTTCATGGGTGAGAGTGAATGTAGTTGAGTTGAGGGAATCGCATGACCAATTACATCAAGGTACATTGTGCAACGTACCGTATACAATATGGGTTGTGAGCTGTAAGTAATATTTTGCACCTGCTGCAGACAGAAAAATGAAATACAACTTCAGACATACAGGGATGCACACAATATAATATGTAATAGTGTGTGTGTGTGTGTGTGTGTGTGTGTGTGTGTGTGTGTGTGTGTGTGGGTGTGGGTGTGGGTGTGTGCACGTGCACATCATTTGGAGCATTGCAATACTTCCACTGCAGACAAGTTTTTAATTTAAAGAGAGATGGGTAATAAATATCACAGCAGGGATGGTCACTGATTGTGAGGGTTGCTGAACCTGAGACCTTTAGCAGTGTTGAACCTTGTGACCTTTAGCAGGGCTGAACCTTAGTGCCCTTTAGCAAACAGACTCAGTGAAAAGGGCTTCACGGGAAGATAAAAGACCTCTCTGATGGAGGGATGTCTTTGAATTAATAATGAAACAATTGATTAGTCTGTTAACCCTGTTGGTGTTATACAGAGTTTATCAAGCCTTGTCTCTTGCCTGTGCAATCGTCTTGTGTTACCAGACTGGACCAGTGGACGAAGTGATGGACACTGAATCAGAGGTGGCTGAAGGATCGCTGTCCATCCGGCACCTTGCTCAGGTATCAAAGTCATACAGTATAAGTTGGAGGGAGCTGAAGGCTTCAGAGAAAACAAAACCTTGAGAAGATACAGAGACCAGTAAGACACCCTAAGGTCGAGAAGCATATATGGGCATTCACAGATATGGCCTATGTCCATATATGGGCATTCCCAGATATGGGCTTAATATTGATGACATCAGGGATCTCCATATATGGGCATAAAAGGGATTGTATTAGTCTGGTTGACCTAACAGGGCATCATCTGGGAATGCCCATATATGGACTTAATATTGACGTTTTCGGGCCGGGTAGGGTGTAAAATGTATGCTAATCAGTAAGGCCAGAGGGGGCCTCGGGCCGGCCCAGTTAGGGCACAGTTAGTACCAGGTCTTAATATTGAGGTGTGAACTTAATGGTTGTTTTACATCGATGCATGTCCGTGCGTGTGTTTCTGCTGAAAAAGATTCAGGACGGCGTGTACGCGCTTGACACGACCAATGCAACGCTGTCCCTATGTATTAGTTGATCGGGTCCTCCAGCGCTCTCTTCTTAGTCCACTCCTTTTTTCCTCTGAGTTTACACCAATGCTGTGTGAGTATTCTTTCCCCCCGCCCCAAAATAGACAATCTACAAGCTCACAGCAGAATGTTCAGAATTTGGAATACTGAAGTCATCATTAGTGTAGTTGGATTTGCCAATAACACGTTTACATTTTCTGAAGATTATCTCCTTGGCATTCCTGTTTCATTGGATAGGATGGAAAAGGGTAGAGTAACAGAAGGGATGAGACGCTTCACAGTCCAGGGGCCTTAATTGAACCCAGGATGTTGCAATTAACCAAGCAGCCACATTAACCTACTAAGATCTGAGGTCCATTCTACAAAATGTCTTCTAAATCCTAACATTTTTCAGAAAAACGTTTATTTCTATATCAGTGGTGCTCAAACCTTTTCATGTCAAGGACCCCCAAAATGATATGTATTTGGCCACAGACCTTCCCATCTCAAAATATTTACTTCCAGGGACCCCACAGAAGCAAAGATTTGAGTTAAAAATGTTCGCTTTAAACATATTCAAAGATTTGCACAAATTTCCACGACTTTTCAAAAATAGCAGATGTACAAGCTCATAGCGTGTCACTTTGTGCCGCGCTATGAGCTTGTAGATCTGCTATTTTTGAATAGTCAACCAATGTGCTATATAGTATATACACTGTAGCTAAACTCTAAAATGACACAGATGTTTTCCCGGTTTGAACGGGCTATAAGTGGCTAAGCCACACCAGCAGAGCACTAAAAGCATGTGTCGACAGCGACCCAGATGAGCTGTCATCGCTCAGACGTTCGGCGCTGGAATATTAATTGTAATAAGCATCCTCAAGTGATACAGATTAAATACTGCCAAGCTGGCCCAGCCGGCCGGCGCTGCAGCTAAGTTAATTTACTCCAAAGTGAGAAGATAAGTGGAAAATGACTGCTTTTTCAATTTATCCCATTAAAATCTGGAAAGACTTTTTGCCATATTTAATTATAGCAACATAGGTTTTTCTGAAAACTCTTAGAATTTAGAACAGTGGTTCTCAAAAATAGCAGACATACAAGCTCACAGCGCGTACATCGGCTATTTTTGAACATTTTTGTTTGAAAAATATAGAATTCTTTGGGGGTTGGATCCGCGGTCAAATACATATCATCTTCGGGTCCTTGGCACTAAAAAGTTTCAGAACTACTGATATAGAATGAAGGCATCTGTAGAATGGGGTCCTCGGGTCTTAGGGGTCATTGGCAGGGACGTGCTGGGCCCCTGATTCAGCCCGGGAAAAAGAGTTGGAGAGGCCCTCATTATGCGCTATAGAGAGAGATCTCTCTCCATAGCGGTGCTGCTACTCAAAAGATTTGCCATTTCAGATCATGACAAGTGACAAGCCAGTGGGCTAATTACATGAGTTATATTTCGTCGTTGTCGGGTGGAAACCTTGTATGTCCAAAACTGTTTGTTTTGTATTTATCATTTAAAAAATGATTTAAACTAGCACACAACGCCTCGCGGTGCGAGGCGTTGTGTGCTTGTAGATCGGCTGTTTTCACTACTTTTGTGCGACGGCATTGTATGATGAAGCAGGGCTTTGCTTTGCGAGAAAATTTACAAATTTGAAACTTGGAGATACAAGGTTTCTGCCCGACAGTGACGATTTACTTTTTTGGCCGCCCAGCCCCCAAAATGGAACGAAGGCCATCATTTTATTTAATTTTTTTTCCTAATGACCGGCCGGGAATGAACCGGCCGTTCGGGAGTTGTCCCGCTTTTCCCAATGGCCAGCACGTCCCTGCTCATTGGTATCATGCCTGTTCATCCACACAGAGCCTCCTGGGACAGCGCACACTGTCTCTGCCTGAGATGTACCAGCACTTGTCCCAGCCAGCAGGAGACGACCTGGGGCCCTTCGTCCGCATGTGCCTGCTGGACCCCAGCTTCCCTGCCTATGTGGAGGAGGTGGAGGCCGAGCTGAAGAAACTCACGCACGACTGAGAGAAATCACAACACGTTGGTTGGAGTTAAAGGTCAAATCGATTAACTAAACTTCCTGCCGCCTACGCATGTTTTGAAAAGATTTTTGTTCAGGAAAACACGGGGAAAAAAACACATTTTTTAAATATTTTTATTCAGAAAAAATTATTGGTCTCATGTTCGAGGCTATTATACTCAGGTCCCTCCATATGATCAGACCTCTCGCAGGTCCATTCGCACTGCAACACACATGGACACACTGTACTGATAGAACATGCAGCTACTGCAGTGTATTTCGCTATACCAGCTTTCCAAGTGATCCCACAATATTAAAGCTTGACTGAGTAAAACAAACTGCCCTCAATATATCTATTTATGAATACATATTGCATAGGATTATAGCCATGCTGTACAGTTTAAGAGAGAAAGAGAAAAAAATAAATACATTGGGAAATATAAAAATTATTATTTTTTTTTACAGGTTTGCTATCATTTGAACACTCATACACACACATACAAGACATCTAAGTTACTTTGAAAAAAAAAAAGAAAATAATACACTGTATTTGTTGAACTATTTGAACACACAGTACTGTAGTCGTTTTCTGTAATCACTCTTGAATTAAAATACTGCCAGTCGTCGAAGCCCTTTGCTTCACAAGAAAAGAGTTCTGTTAAAACGTCCGTCTTAAAATCAAACATCGTTTTAAATAACGTGATATGCTGTACAAATTCCACAAGATTTTAAACAATATCATATTTTCTTTCATTTAGGATGATTTCCATAAAAAAACATAGGTAATCTTTTGGACGGCACAAAACAATAAAAATAAAATAGAAATAAGAGACAAAAGAAAAATGCCACTGACTCTGACATGGGGATAACAACAGAAAATGTCTATTCTGAGTATCCTATTTCGTTAATTATCTTGCATGCATTTTACATGATATGTAATACAAAAAGGAATGACCTTGTCTTGAGGACATGATAAAATCAGTAAAGGAGACATCAACTGCACATTTAGAAAATGTGTACACCTTCTGTGGCGATTTTCTATATATATTTTTTTCTTCTTTTTTTATAAGTCTTTCTCATCATCCGGAACTCTTCATGGAAAGACTGAATAAGGCATGCTTAAGACAGCCATTCATCATCTTCTTCTGTTGTTGTCGTCGTCGTTGTTGTTTGCCAGTGTTACGCTGATAATAGTTTCTCACAAAAAGAGACGAGATATGCTTTGTTTTGAAAACGACCCCGGCAGGTATATCCTCCTCTCCACCTCTTCCTCCTCCTCTCTGTTACCTTCATGTGTGTTCAAATTGTGCCGTTTAGTCATCTCATCTGAAAAAAAAAACAAGAAACAAGTGCAGTTTAGGCGACTATTGGTTACTACAATGTAGGCGTATTTTGCTGTCTTTGCTGCCTACTGTGCCCCTGCAATACTTACTTCAACAAGTAAAATCGCTTATTTTTTATTCCTCTGGCGCATGTTTTTGTCTTTATGGTTGTTTGTGGAATTTGTTTTCCTGGTGAATAAAAAAAGATCATAATTCAATGACCCCAGAATTCAGTGTATTGTTGTATGTACTGTAGTAGTATCATCTGGTTTGTTCATAATAACATCATCCAAAATGCCGTACTTACATTTGCCCTACTGGTTCGTCGTCTATAAGACAAAGAAAGGAGAGGAAAGAGAAATGGAGGAAAAAGAAAGGGAAGGTAGACGTAATTAATATTAGACACAGGCTTATAGGCAGCCATCGGTTTTAGCAGCAAGCCTTCTAAACATACACTCACAACTCAAGCCAACTGAATCGCATCAGAATGATACCCTTTAACTCAAATCCTGATTAGTTGCACAACGTGTCTCGCACCAGGGGAAAAGAAATGACGATCTACAAGCACACAACGCGTCGCAAGTAGATCGTCTGTTATTGTTTCTTACTTTTCTTCAGTGCAAGGCAGCGGCGCGCAACTAAGTATAAATCGGGCGTCACAGAACTCATTACGATGGAAACCATGAGCAGGGGCGTCACAAGGGGTAGGAAAGTGGGACTGAGTTACCAGGGCCCAAGGTGGAGGGACCCTATAGTAACTTTAGCTATTGAAAAATAGCAGATATACAAGCTCACAGCGCGGCACCGAGTGCCGCGCTGCGAGCTTGTAGATCTGCTATTTTTGAAAAGTCGTAAAAATGTGCGCAAATCTTTGAATATGTATTTCTTTAAGCGAACATTTGTAACTCAAATCTTGCTTCCGGGGAGGGGTCCCTGGAACTAAATATTTGGAGATGGGGGTCTAGCTGTGGCCAAATACATATCATCTTGGGGGTCCTTCACATGAAAACGTTTGAGCACCACTGACATAGAAACATAAGTTTCTTGCACACATTTTCACGATTTTTCAAAAATAGCAGATCTACAAGCTCGCAGCGCGGCACTCAGTGCCGCAGCCACGCTGTGAGCTTGTATAATCTGCTATTTTTCAATAGTTAACATTCATGGGGGGCCCGCAGAGAATCCTTGTACCCAGGGCCCAGAATTTGGTGTGACGCCCCTGACCATGAGATGGAGATGGCTCAACACAGTCATTCAAAACCATGCCTTTCAATTACTGTCAGCGATGGCATAACATTATCAGTCGGCCATGAAATGGCCTATCACATTGTGTAGAATTATGATTGACTTGGTGTGCCATCTATCAATCTCTCAGTCATCTATTTATTACTTCCCACTTCAAAGATGGTGTGTTAATTAAATAAAGGAAGGACACTACATGTCATAATTATTTAAACCGATATTTTTACACTAAGGTAATGGTATAGTAATGTTATTATTCCCCCTGCACAAATACCTATAATAGAATCTTATCCCCTAAAATCCATTAGCCACTTTAAACCCTTGGCATCTCAATTTTCCCTGGCATTCCCTGACATCTCCTACTATTTTAGAGTCAAAGAGTAGGAGACCCAAGAGTCTACCGAGTGTCTGTCATCAAATTATTGGTTTAGGACAATGGTCAATGCGACAAAAACAAAAAAGGAAATCTCCATGAATTCAAGGCACCTTTAAGTGGTTAATTATTAACTCAATTAATCATCCATAAAATAGATGTGTGCAACTGTAGTTAAGGGTTTCCAGAAGGTGGCATGTATCTGTTTCCTTTTCCTGTTCAGTTTCTCATAACGTCTTCGTTTGATTGGCTCTGCAGTGGATGGGAACCGTGAACACACGTGAAGGTGTCGTTTTGACCTTTTCTGGATCGGAGCCCACTTGAAAAACTCGAAAGTGCTCGCTTGGTGGTTCAGAAATACACTCTCTGAACGACCACAGAGCACATGGGTTGCACTCTGGCACACTCTGAGCATATATATACCGTATATACTGTATAGCTGAACACACCCACAGGACGTAAGTCTCTTAATTCCAATGCAGATGTGGAGTGGCCATGTATTTGGCCACTTATTTGTGTACCATTTTTTCATACTAGTGGCGCGGGAGCAGGACTGGCTATTAACTGGATCTTTGGTTCCAATAACGCTGCCGATGCTGATCAACCAAAGCTTTGGGAAACTGATCAGAGCAGGACCTAATAGGTGTGCCACCTTCTGGGAAAACCAGGACTAGGCCTATATACACATAAATGTACAGAGAGCCTGTTCCACAACGTGCTGTAGGAGAAGTGAACGTCACAGGTTAGTTCAAAGACCCACAGTCTGAGGTAGATGAGAATGTGTCAAAAGATAGCAGTCAGTAAGCATTCACTGTGACATTACATTATATCTTAACATGCAGCCATAGGTTGGAGAGCAGCAGCAGCAGCAGCATTCCACTGTTTTTGAATATGGAACTGTTTATGGCAGTTAGAGTGTTTATGGCAATTATTAGACAAGGCAACATGGTTGTGTGGTCATTCCGTCAGCAGCACATCTCTCCATGCATACATCCCTTTTTTGCAATAGATATCGGTCAAGCAAAAGCTGTTTAACCACATGAACCCTTGTGGTGTTCCTTTTCTGGGGTGAAATTCTGTAAAGATAGCAGACACGCTCATGTGTCGTGGGCTTGTACATCAGCTATTTTCTTTAGTATCCAGAGGGAAAAACTTAAGTAGGGGGCCTAGTCAGTGTAGACCCCTGGGGGACACTGGTCAAAAGTATATTAGTGTTTATGTGTAAAAGAATTAACTTGCAAGCACAGCAAAAATATAGCCTTTAAATGTGTGGGAACAGCAATAGGCCTGTATAGCAAACCTAACAACTGCTACAGTGTGTGATACACAATAGCCAATTATGCCGCACCTACAGTATGTATCACTATATTCACTTAGTTTGCCCTTCACAACATAATGCATAACGTTGCTGTTGGGAAGAATCCTCTTATCTCTGTATCCTAACTTTTTGTGTATTTTTGGAAATGAATGCCCGACTTGATCACACTACAGTGTCACGCAAAAGCATCAAAAGTTGCAGATCTGCAAGCCAGTAGATCTGCTACTTTTGCAATTGTTGAATTTGAATCCTGAAATGTAACAGTTTTGGACATATGAGGTTTCCAGAGACTATATTAGACTATTATACATCTCCTTAAAATTGTCTTGACATTATATAACCTGCTCATACAGTTGAGTCATCGAACACAGCAAGAAAAATCCCCCAAAACATTTCAGCAAAATACAAGTAAGCGATTAGAAACGGAAGATACAACGTTTTCAACTTCCGTCTTGGAGCCCCTCAGCTAAGCTGTCCAAAAGTGTTCAAACACAAGCTAAGCCACGGTGAGGGCAGAATGCATAATGCGTACAGACACGGGACAAACGCCCCCGGGGGAAAACGGAAGACTAAAAGGAGGTTTTACAGAGAACAGTGGCAGAGCGAGTGAGGAGAGAGGAGTCCTCCTTTCTGATTTAAATGGAGTAAACATGGCAAATATAATCCACGTTAATCTCCTCTCTCTCTCTCTCTCTCTCTCTCTCTCTCTCTCTCTCTCTCTCTCTCTCTCTCTCTCTCTCTCTCTCTCTCTCTCTCTCTCTCTCTCTCTCGTGGAGATCAAACCACTAAACTAAAGAACTGTGCTTACCTAAGGCAGCAGTGCATAAATACACTGCGACGCGTATACGTATATTAGTTCTCTTTCATTATCAATTGAATGGCGGTGACAGTGTTTGTTTGTACACAGCAGGGTTATAATACTGAAGACAGGTAGCTGCTATAGGGGTAAGAAAATAGGTTCCTTGTGCTTCTTGTGCCTGGCTACTCATCAATATATTGGGAATGAATCATTTTGTATATAAAAAAAGAAATACTGTCACAGTATAAACTTTTACAAGACCAACAACCTGTGTTGTGTGTTGTTTGTGACAATTTTACAATAACTCCATTTATAATATATTTGAATATCAAAAAGGGTTTTCCATATTATTCCATATTACTGTAGTTTTTGTTCGCAGCAGAACCAATATGATGATAGATAAAATAGAACACAAAAGACGTTTGTCCACACTGGCTATCTTTTGTGGAAACCGCATCAGCCTTACCCAATGTGAAGGAAGACATTATGTAATTGCAGCATCATTTGTACAACAACTAAAAAACGTAATAAATGACCCTCAGAACATGACAGAAGTGAAGATTAGAATGGTCTTGGATGGATTGTTGGCCGGTAGAAACAGATAATAAATTGGCAGTGTGGGAATATAAGAAACGTCTCTGAAAGCATGCAAGCAGTATCTCTCACTTACCACCCATTTAGATTATGATGCCATTTGGGAAAGAGGGGGAAAGAATATAATGAATTAAGTCATATCATTGAGTATGATATTTTCTATTGCCACAGCCTCTAAATTTATGAACGCAGACGGCCCCTTTTCAATATCATAAAACAATTTGAAGCCTTATCATGGCTATTAGTTCAGCACAGCAACGTCAAACATTACAAAAAGTCAAGCCATGATGACCCGCTTGCTGTTTGCCCAGTGTGTCTCTGTGTAAAGGTCATATTAGCATGCATCCATATAATGTGTGGCTTGTGGCTTATGTGCTACAATCTCCCTCCTTTCTCTCCACACAGATCAAGTGGTGAGGAAGTCCCTGGGTAAGAGGTCAATTATTCGCTGCAGGCCTGCGCGGCGGCTGGAGGAGTTATAAGCTCATGAATATTCACAAGTGGCAGCTCTCCTATATTTCTTTCTTGTGAGCATAAGATCTGATAAGCTCTCGACGGCTGTTGACCTTATTTCCTAGCTGCCGTGGCGATATGAGAGTTATTGTTTAACTTGGCTGAGATCGTTGCGCTGTCGAGACACAACAGTACGGTAGCAGTGCAGTTGTCCAGGCTCAGTCTGGACAGGAGATTATCCTATGTTAGGCCCATCCTCACTGCTTGTTCTCAGATAAACCAAAGCAAGCGAGGATGCTTTCAAACCACATGAACCCCAGTATCCCTGTATCCTGGGGCAAACATCGTCAAAAAAGATTTGTTGTAGAGGGAAAAAAGTAGGGGGGCTAGTGTAGACCCTGGTGGACTCCGGTCAATGAGGTTTTAAGTGGTTCATGTTGATGTTTTGATTGATATACAATATCTGCAGTGGGTCACTGGGGCCATAAATGAGCTCAAATAGGCATACAGTATACTATACTATACTGTATGATATCAGCATATACCCAGAGAGAGATAGAAAATATTTTACACATCTGAAACAAAATCATGTAATTTCGTATAATACAATGTCTTTCAAAAAATATTTGATAAGATCAGATTTCTCAACGAGACAGGAAAGACAAACAGACCTCTTTTACTATTTCCAAATCCACTTCTCACATAGCAAAGTGTAATGTAATAGCTCACTATTCAGACAGTCAGGGGGGGAACACACGGATCAAATGTGTATATCACAAAGCGTCAGCAATGGCCCAAACATAAATTATATTTATGAGCCAAGGAGACTGGAAGGGCAGATTGCACCAGATGCCCTGTACAAGGGATATCTAGTCTTTAGCCGCATGTCCTGAAGTCATAGGGTGCTACCAGGAGCATGAGCCAGCATTATCGTTGCCATCAGAGCAGAAACCTCTTATCTCCCTCCATCTTCTAACTTTTTGTGTTTTTTCATAAATGAATGCTCTACTTGATCATACTACAGCGTCACACAAAAGCATAAAAAGTAGTAGATCTGCAAGCTCCAAACGCTGCGCGAAGTGACGCGTTTCTGAGCTTGTCGATCTGCGTTTCGATCTGGACATATGAGGTTTCCATCCGACAGAGACAATTATCGTTGCTGCGGGCAAACACCTCATAACTCCATATTTAAACTTTGTTATTTTTTCACCCTTTTTTATATCCATGAACCCATTCAGGACGGGAACACATTTTAGCACATACTGTGCGTACAAGCACAGTATGTAGCAACATATTTGTTTTTGTAGGCTAATTTCTGATTTAGGCCTAACTATAGGTTAGGCCTAAATGGGTTAAAATATCCTATTTTTAGAGTCGGCCGTATGGTTTTGGACATACAAGGTTTCTGCCCCCGACGACAGCAACAATATGCTTCTTTAAAGAAAATGTTCTGACATTTCGACTCTTTTAGTCAACTTCTTGTTGTGCTACAAGAAGCTCGATACAGAATGATTATAGAATGGTTTGTTTTTTATAAAGGTTAACCTAAAGGAATGGCTGCTTTAGCCTATTTCACAGTTCAGCAGGCCGAGAGTGGGGGAGGGGACACACAGGTCCTGACCCAGATCTGACCTTGGCAACAATAAAAGTGCACAGATTGGTTGAGCTACCAGGGGCCTCAGGTTAAAGGATAACTGAGTTCCACTCTTTTGAAATGAAATTTGATCATGCTGACCAGCGGTCCAAATGGTTAATCACCAGTGCAACCTTTATGTTTTGGAAATAGAGTAGTACATCAAAACCAAAACATTTTATTTGTATTTTCTTACCTTCCATCACATCGTCTGGCCTCTTGCGTTTTTCGTACACGACGATGATGACCACTAGGATTATGATTTCTGCAAGCACCCCCAGGAAGGGCCAGAGCGGTGCCAGATGGCTGCGCACCCTCAGAATGGAAGTTATGGCTTTGGAACCGATGACGTTGGTGGCGTTGCACTGGTATTCACCCGGATCTACGGCTATGTCCAACTGCAGTATGTTCAGCTCTGTGTAGTTTTCTCTGCTGGTGATGAAAACCCGTCCGGAGGAGTTGTCGATGTCCTAGCAACAGTCCAAGCATTTCTCACAGTTAATTACAGTGAAGATGATGATGATCAGGGGCCATTGTCATGTTGGCTTGAATTCAGTTTTTGTCACGGACATACAAAGTGAACAGACAATAATATTACCAGAAACATTCAGATAGCACTGAATGACCATAACGGGTCTGTAACTCAGAGAGTGTACAAATGGAACCAAATGGATCCTACGGGTCCATTTGGTTCCATTTGTACACTCTCAGAGTTAAGGGGGTCCTTGCAAATAAAACGATTGAGAACCACTAGTACTAAGAAATCTTGTGAAATACAATGTTGTCAACCAATCATCAAGGACGATGATACACGAAAGAAGAAGAAGTACTAATGGACTAATGTGCCATATTGTCATAATAAGTCAGTGTCATACATATTCTGAAGAAAACCTGGATACTTGACAGTCAGTAATTGGGTATTATGAAATAAAAATAAGAACCGTAGTTATAATGGTGTGTAAAACAGAAATCTGGAGCTAGCTCAAGCAGGGTTGAGGAGATGACTTCTAGGGAACACAATTGGGCATCAAACTCTGCAGGAAAAAAGGCCAAACTAGCTGGCAATCAAAAGGTTCTATGTGTGTGTGTGTGTGTGTGTGTGTGTGTGTGTGTGTGTGTGTGTGTGTGTGTGTGTGTGTGTGTGTGTGTGTGTGTGTGTGTGTGTGTGCGTGTGTGTGTGTGTGTGTGTGTGTGTGTGTGTGTGTGAGTGTGTGTGTGTGTGTGTGCGTGCGTGCGTGCGAGCACGATTTGGTTGTTGTGTTTTGAGGCCACAAACGATCTTGCTTAGGGACACCAGAATTCTAGGGCCGGCCCTGTTTGCAGCTGGTGTGACTCGGCCGTAAAACTTAGATTTGAGTACTTCTCTGTGTTTTATAGAAAAGGATTCTGTTCATTTCACAGTTAAAATGATGTTGTGGAACTTCATTTCAACATTTTCTCCAGGAGTATCTGTAGTCAGATGACAACCAGTTACCTAGTTAGCAGACCACTGCTAACTAAACACACCTGTGGGCTACATTTACAGTAAATGTTACAAAACATACAAGATCCTAGTAAGTAACTAAGAAGATACTTACCACGTACTGTGTGCCTTCCAGTTTGCGCCATGTCCAGACAGGGTATGGGTAGCCAACAGATTTACAGTACAGCATCCCGTCTTCTCCCTCTTTTTTATTGTCACTCCGCTTGTGGCCAGTGATATCGGGTACAGCTGTAAAGTTAAAATAGAAATAGTCACATAATCATCCGAGTTGGCAGCAGTTTAGTTACACCTTCAAAGGTACAATTTAGCTCTTGCCAGATGACATGAGTACGGTAAGTTCTGAGTTCTGACGATAATTATATTGCAAAGCTGAGCTGTTGACTGGATAGTGATTAATTTGTGTTTTGTTTTTTTCACACATTTAATTTGTTGATCGCAACCTTGATTTTCACAGAGAAGTGAGAACATGTTCAGTGACATCTGAGGGGGTGTTGGGTCTATTATAAGGCATTGGTATAAAGATGGTTTTCTATACATTTCTGCAAGGGAAAACAAAGGAAAGATCACTGTACAGTTAATACACATATTATTTAAAATGCTGAAAAAAAGCAGTGATTATATTTCAAAATGCACACTCACAAGCATGTCAGTAGGGCAGAATTAGGTCTTAACAGTTTACCCAAAACCAGGTCATATTATAACAAAGGGGATTTCAATTTAACACGAGTGACCTGAAGTTCTAAATGTGTCCAGATGTACAACTGTACCACAATGTAGGTCCATACAGTACGGATTAATTGATAATTATTATGTAATTAATCTGGATCACATATGAAAGAGGGGGGAAAAAAGTATCAGCCTAGAGGCTACCAATTCACACAGCCGCCGCATATTCACTGAACACAGTGACTATGAGCACGATGACCCAGAGGTGAAATTTAAGTGACTGTGTTTAAGACAAAGAATCCCCCCTTTTAACTTTGCACAGCAGCAGCATAAGATAACTGCTGCAGCTTTTACCTAATCCGCGAAATTACGCTAATTCCTTCCATGCAATTAAGCAGGATCAAGCAGAGAGGGGCCTGCAGCAAGCTTTTTTTCCCCCCTGCCTCCCCATCAGCTGTGTGTGTGTGTGCGTGTAGCTGTGAGAAGTACAGTAGTAGTGGCCGCTGAGCGTTCAGTGACATCACCCCTCACTCTAATTATGGGTGTGCAGCACGTGCTTTCTAGCGCGGAGGAGGGGCTCCACGCGCTCATCCCTCTGCCCCCTGTCTAACGCTGCACTATTGCATCCTGACTGACAGCGAGGAGGCTGCCCTCTTACTGAGTGACGACAAAACAGCCTGAAACCTCCATTTCACACTCCTGACAGCACGGTGATTACTAATCCCCTCTGTGTTGGGAGAGGGGAGGGAATGTGCTGCTGTGTGAGTGTGGGAGAGAGGTGGGGGTAGTCGATAAATTCACACAAAAAGCTGATTATGATGATGTCACACGTTGAAGAGTCTGCAGATGATGAATTCCTTTCATTAGTTGCTTTGCCCCCCCCCCCCGTCCCCCCGTCCCAACACCGAAAACTGTAAGCAGTATAAATCAGTATTTCTTTTAGGGTTGTTCTTGTTGAATCACATGCATTAGCATTTGGACCCAAATACTATCTTTCACATTATATTTCAAATAATCAATATCCCAAGCCAAAACTAAACATTATGAGTTGTTTTGTTGCGTAAACAGCACATACAATATACAATATGACCAAAAAATGAGACATAAAAGGTACAAAATATCTATCTCCTGCGAAGCTTAGTATCGCAGACAATAAACACCATTCCAGCCATAGTGATGGCTGGGACCGGATTCAGAGCCTTAATCCCACAACATCACACAACCCTCCATCTGTTGCCTCTGAGCCGAGTCCCTGCAAGGATGGGAGTGCCAAGGACACTGTAGGCGAGGGAGACTGCTGCCAAGAGCACACACTGCAAAGATGGCCCTGTGTAAATAACGACCGAAACCCGCAACCTAGGTCACAAAACAAGTGGAGCACCTTTGAGAAAAGAGCAAGGACATGTAAACACAGTGCAAAATGGTCAAGATTTGTCATTTTATATGGCACAAACAGTCACTTTTAAAGAGACACGTATACCGGTACGTCCTCTGAATAAGATGCTACAGTGGGAAGCGGGAACTACTGTAAGTGGGAAGCGGGAACTACTGTAGATTATCAAGCATGCTGCATGCCTGAAAATGGAGGGGGGGGGGGGGGGAATCATGTTTCATTTTAGTTTGGGAAGAAAGAAACAGAAAACAAGAAAAGTTTAGTTTAGGGAAGAAAGGGACACAAAAAAGGAAATTAAATAAATTAAATCCAGGGAGCACCAAAGAGCAAGCTTGGCGCGGCCGCAGGCCTGCAGAAGGCCCCATGACCCTGTTTGAATAGAGATGATCTCCGTCTTCACTCAAGCTAAAGCAGAACACACGGTCATCACCCATGTTACGCAATCAGACAGCCATGAAATAAGAGGCAGGGCATGCTCAGTATGCACCGCGGCCATGCAAAGGCAAATTGGCTTAAGCGCTAGGCACAGGCAAGCTTCTCTTGAACAGGGTTTCACTTGCCCTTACTCGCTAGAGAAGATTCCTTATTCAAGACGACGCCTGAGCTGTCAGCTTGAATGAAACCAAAGCGGCACAGTTAGCATCTTTAACACATCATAAATGAAAGCACACACACACTGTACAACCAATAATTACAGTCAAGATGATGTGAAATAAGATGATTGGGGAATGGTTAGAATGCCTAGATAATGGGACCAAATCTCTTGTAATTATTGGTTGCATCCTTTTTCCTGTACCTCAAAATCCAGTGTGTTTTTTGTTTCCGTTTTTTTATTTCTTTTACGTTCTTATGTTTGTCTGTTTGTCATAAATGTAGAAATATGTGTCTATGAAGTTACTGGCAGCAGGATCTTGCATCATACTTGTGTATTTTCGTGAAGTCGTGTGTGCAGTGGCTGTCTCTTTATTAGCCTGTCCTCTCTAAGCCTGAAAGCCTAGAGTGACAACAGGCTCCGGATTGCTCCCTGTCGTCACCGCTGGGCGGTCCCAAACACTCTGTGACAGCCAGGACTCCCTCCACATCGCTGGAGGATGATGTTAGCTTTCATAGGACACATTTAGCCACCTGTCTTTCTCTTTATAGAATGCCACATTCAGTTGACATGAAATACGTAAGAATTATAACAATATTACCAAAAACAATTGCCTGCCTAATAGACCTTTTAGAGTAGACTGTCAAATTAACCCTTGGTTCAGTCAACATTGGCCTGGTGTCCCGATTTGTAGTGAAAATAGTATCATTGCAATATGATGCCTTATGAGCTTTTGGAATTTCACGCCACACAATCCTATGGCAAAGTTTAAATCAAGGCTTAAGTTGACATGAGGGTGTACAGTGCAGTACGTATTCTTATTGCGAGCTGTGTTTCTGCAGGAAGATCTAGCTATCGACAACAACGTTTTGTTGTTATTGTAGCTTTTTCACTGTCCAATACAGCAACAAATACTGTATATTTGTAGCTGGAAAATACATACAGTCTATGGAAAATATGTATTTTCCACTTTATGAAAAAGAGGGGGGGATCCTATTCCTAATAAGATTAACACAGCTTTTACATTTTATTTATAAATGTGAAGAAAAACATAAATGATGTTAAACTCAGATAAGTTTGCAGCCAACAATTCCCTGCTAAGACTTTGTTTATGCAGCTGCAGCTATGGTACTGCACCCACGTACACACTGCCAAATGCCCTTGAGCAAGATACAGTGTTCTACCGTGTGTAAAGGGCATTGCACTCTGACCTCTCCCGTGAAATGCATACAAGTAATGTGTGTGTGGATACCAAGGGGTTATGAGAAAATAAGAAAAATAAAACAAATAAATAAATTCCCCCACACTGTGGCAGAGAGGAATCTTACCTTTTATTTCAATGGTGGCGTTTGCATTGGGTGCCATGTCAAATGTGTAAACACACATGTACTCCCCGGCGTCATCAGCCCTTGGTTTATTGATTCTGAAACCAAACACAAAGTATACATTTTCTTGTAAATACTGTAGGTAGTTTAGCCATTGAAAAACACTGTGTGAATGAATCTGATATAGTGCAATAATGACTACAGAATTAACATAGCCGTATGATAGATAATTTATACGTTTGTTGATATGTTTATTATATACTACCGGTATACAGTATATGTTAAGGACTCTGTTCCTCTCTATGTATATTATGATCTATATTATAATTTTTTTCCACTTCTTTGAAATAAAACATTAAATCAATAAAGACCAGGAACAGATGTTCATGAGACCATGTTTAGTATAGGATGCCCCTTGTCCAGTTAATTTCATGGAATGCTTATTTGACTTAGGGAGGAGTAAATCAATCTAAAAGGTCTATGGTGACATACCAGACTGTACAGTACAGTAGCTGTAGCAAGTGTGAGGATCTATCTGTGTTCTCTTCTGTAATGGATACAAGGTGTGTAGGAAGGAGAAGATTATGGAGCCTCTATGACTAATGTTGGATATAACCCTTTTAATAGCTCATGCAGGCCTGTACTAATACAACTTATTATTGACAAGCTAAGAATGATTCCTGTCTCCTGTCTATTTGTTATCAGAACCTGACCACTAAAGTTACATAGTAGCACGTTTTGAGCGTGTAGATGCTTGTTTTGGTGAAGAGATTTTGTGTAGGTGGGGGGAAAAAGTTGTAACTTGAGTCCATTTCACTAAAACTAGAGGGTTAAATGGTTTAACAATACTGAGATAACACAACTCTATCCTTCCCTGGAGCAAGTGGGAAAAGTAGGTGTGCAGCCGTGGTCCTTGTCTGACTACAAAGGTGCAGAGCCTGCAGTCTCTCCATGTCTCTGCCTCTGTCATCAGTCCATTATAACAAGAATGATGAATACATTGCTCGGTTCAACACTTGCCTTCAGAAATGTTTGTAGGTTAGCAGACAACCAAACGTTGTTGCTGCGGAGCTATTGGTATGTTTATGAGCCTTTCAAGATTTTCCATCAATTCCACAAAGTATGAACATTTTACTGTACATTATTTTGGGTCATTGTTTTGCCGCATTATCCTCCCAGGTTGTGCTTTGAATACAGTGTGGGACAGACAAAACACCAATGAATGTCAATGTCAATGAATGTTTTTGAATCTTAATACACCGTAATTTAAAACAGTAAAAAAGGCAAGTGTATTCCCATCGGCATCCGAGTGTAAACAGAGGCATGGCAGAGGAAAATTGTCTATATTATTTACAAAGTATGTTAATACTGTATATGACTGGTCTATTGAGCTCTGTTAACATTAGTGATTTGCACTACAACTGTGCCTGACTACAGCATGATGGGCCCATCAGATGTTGTTAGTCTGTTGGTATATTTCGATAGGAAAGGTCATCGTGGGTAGAGAAGCTGGAGTCCCAGTACGTTACTGATGAAAGGTGACAAGAAAGAGACCAAGTTGGTTTTATCTGGCTGGGAAGCATCTATGATACTGTGTCTATCATCTATTTTATTTTATTTTTTGAGCGGTGGTCAGTCTGGTCACACCACTCCTATACGGAGCTGTGTGTGTAGGTATCCGTGTATCTATGTATGTATGTATGCATGTCTGTATGTAGCCTGCAATACCTCTCTTGACCACACACACACACACATGTTAAGGGAGGGGCGCTGTTGTTCAGGCCAGGCACACTCACTCTCACACACACTCACTCTCACACACACACACACACACACACACACACACACACACACACACACACACACACACATGCACACATGCAGCCTCCACCACTCAGTTCACACAAGTGTGATTTTTTAAGCTAATTTTTGAATATTTATGAACCATTTTAACAACACAAATCTTGTATAGACGGGTTTCTTGTTTACAAACATTGAGACTAAATGCACAGCTGACTGTATCAAGTAATCAATTCCGTCCAATCCCCAAACCTGTTGTTTTGAGGAGCGCTGGTTTCATTGGCTAATTTTGGTACGGACCCTGCGTGCGCATCTAGTTTTATCAGTGTAACGTGGACCAGAAACCCGTCTATTGGAGGAGTGGGGGCTCTGGCATAAAACATTGGGTCTGCGGACAAATAAATATTAATCTGGGGTCCTTGCCAAGAAAATGTTTAAGAACTATTTAAGGGTGACAGCAGCTTGCTCTCTGCGATGGCTATGCTTTGTGACAGCAGGAAGTAACAGCTAGCTACTGTGGGACTCCAGGCTGCCACCACCAGTTAAATGTGTGGTTCAAGCTCAATCATTTGTCGTCCGTACAACAGTGATGATATAATTTTCACACTTTCTGTGTGAGTAATGCTTATGGGCAACTTTACATCAATACTGTGGCATTGATTAAGTTGGACCCTCTCTTTGCCAGTCAACACTCACGTACATTAGGGCTGCATCTATAGATTATGTTCTTATAGTGAATATTATATCACTTTTTAGATTTATCGACTGAATGTGATGTTTCAAATCGACACATATCTTTGTTTTAATTTGTTTGATTTACCACTTAAAGGATGACTTTACCCATTTAATATGGTATCATTTATGTTTACTCACTCTGTGAGTAAAATAAAAACTCTGTCTAATGATGATGTCACTGGTAGGCGGGTTTCCGAACTGTCCACAGCCCTCCTCTGAGACACATACAGAGTATGATTTGTTTTTAACCTTATTATCATGAGCATTAGTTCGGGTGTTCAGACAGTCAGTGGTTCTCAAAAGTTTTCATGTCAAGGACAGTATATATACGGTATTTGACCTGTGGAACACGGAAATTATTCAAAACTTTCCAAACAATATTTTTCCAAACAATTTTGTGACTCGCTGTGAGCTTCTAGATCTGCTATTTTTGAACAGCCAACATACTGTACACATTGATAACGTGGTTACAATGATTTAGCTGGGGGACCCCCTGGAACCTCCCCCTCAAGGACCCCTTTGAGGACCACTGACATACGGTATATGCTGGTATTTCTACTACCTGTATGATGTGTTGTTGAGCTCTGTCCGCGTGTTGACGATCTCCCGTCCGTTCTTCATCCACAGGCTCTCGCGGTGGGCGTTGTGCGCGTTAGTCAGGTTACACTGCAGGGTGATGGGCCCGGGCGTGTCCAGCGGCAGCAAGATCTGATCAGTGGCATTGATCTTTGGTTCTGGAAGACAGAGACAGTCAGCCCTTATCGCACAACTGGAGGCTGGGCTAACAGTGACTGCATGAATAGCAGCAGCGTGCCGTGGTACTGTGGGGTCTGTGTGTTAGAACGACTGATGGACGGAGGACACACAGGGGCGTCACAAGGGGTAGGAAAGTGGGACTGAGTTACTAGGGCCCAAGGTGGTGGAGGGGCCTTAATTATTTTATACTTTACCTATTGAAAAATAGCAGATACACAAGCTCACAGCGCGGCACCGAGTGCCGCGCTGCGAGCTTGTAGATCTGCTATTTTTGAAAAGCCGTGAAAATGTGTGCAAATCTTTGAATATATGTATTTTTTTAAGCGAACATTTGTAACTCAAATTTTGCTTCTGGGGGGTCCCTGGAACTCAATATTTTGAGATGGGGTTCCGTGGCCAAATACATACTATTTTGGGGGTCCCTCACATGAAAAGGTTTGAGCTCCACTGACATAGAAACATAGGTTTTTCAAAAAACCTCAGAAGGATTTGAAATATTCAAAGATTTACAAGCTCTACAAGCTCTACAAGCTCGCAGCGCGGCACTCGGTGCCGCGCTGTGAGCTTGTATATCTGCTATTTTTCAATAGTTAAAGCACAGGGGCCCCGCAGTGAATCCTTGTATACCCAGGGCCCAGAATTTTGTGCGACACCCCTGAGGACACATACAGTATGAATCGTTGCTGTCGGTCAGAAACCTCTTATAGTATCTCTGTGTAGTAGCAGATCTGCAAGCTCGATGCACGTTGTGAAGCGGGGGCATTTGAGCTTGTAGATCTGCTACCTTTTGCATTTTTGTCCTGGAAAGCATAATTTTTGGACATATGAGGTTTCTACCCGACAGAGACGAAATAACAAGCACAGGGAATCACTGGAATGGAAATACCAAGTTGTAATCTTTTGAATAATTGCTTTCTGATCTGCCTTTACTGCTGAACCTTTTACTTGATTTATAGTTGCATTTCTGTGATCCCCCTCCCCCATTCTAAGCACTAGACACTGAGTACTACAGTGTAAGGCTCATTGTGTTGCTAAGCACACTGTAGTGGGATTCTATTCAAGACATAATTATATTCAAGACATTAACTCCATAACCATCATCCACACTCCACCCCCAAATTTATATTGCCTTCAAAGTCATCTGTCTTTAGTAAGAGTCAACATAGGAGGTGGATGAGTGAATTGACCAGCCAGAGTCAGTACACTAATAATAAAGACCAGCGATAACTGCAAACACTTTAGTTTAATTAAAATATTAACCTACTGTATATACTTGTTAACTAACGATGCGACAATAAGCCACACACTGTAATAGACATACTGTACAGTGGGTCATTGACACATCTACATGTTAAATTTAATGTTACATTTCTGTGCTATTAAAAGGTCAGATATGGCTCATTTAATTATTGTGCCATTCAACAAAACAATGTCAGGCTCCCTTTCTCAGGGACATTGAAGGGAGTCCGGAGATGTCATCAGAGGGTGAGGCGACCCTCCACTCCAGGGACGTGCAGAGAATGTTAGAGAGGCAGGGGCTGAAATTTCTAAAAGGGCCTTTTGGTGGAAATATCGAAAATAGCAGACCTCCAAGCTCACAAGACGTCACGTTGTGACGCGTTGTGAGCTTGGAGGTCGGCTATTTTCGGTACTTGAAACCACATTAAACTAGAAGAAGTGCTCTTGCAAGCACAGGTCTCCACCAGGCCACGCGTCCTGGTGGTGCTATAATACGCCAATGTAAAAAGGGTGGCATGTGTTCTTCACCAAACTTAGACCTTTCATGGCGCCACCATGAGGCTGATTTGAACATTTTGTAGTGTAATTTCTTCCTTGGCCTTTTGCGAATGTGCGTGCACAATTTCAATACAATTGTACGCTGTGTTTGATTTTAGGCCTTTTGTTCGAAACGGATCAATCCTGCAAAGTTTGTAGGCCAATCTTAGCCATTCAGGATGGAATATTTAATATGGGACAGATCCGTCTTGATCATATGACTGTAGAGATACTGTGTACTGATTTGTGGGTAAAATCTGAAGGAGTAATATCCACAAATGTGTCTTACATAAGTCGGCCTCCTGGTGGCGCTATAAAAGGCTGATGTGAAAAATGCAAGGAAAGGGTTTTTCCTTGGCCTATAGGGAGTGCGCTTACAAAGTTTGAAACTGATCGGTGGAGTTATAGGTAAAACCACAAATTGGCCTGTTATAGCGCCACCATGAGGCTGATTTCAAAAATTTGAAGTGGCATTTCTTCCTCGGTCTAGTGGGAACGTGTGTGCGCGATTTCATGTTAATTGCACTCTGCGTTTGTGATTTGAGGCATTTTGTCCAAAATGGACCAATCTTACAAACTTTGAAAGCCAATCTCAGCCAATCAGGATGGAATATGGACAATCAGACAGATCCACGTCGATAACATGACTGTAGAGATACTGTCTACCGATTTGCGTGATTTTTGGACAAAATCTGTAGGAGTACTGGCCAAAAGGTAGTTTTGCACAAATTGGCCTCCTGGTGGTGCTAGAACAGGCCCATGTGAAAAATGTGGGGCCGAGGTTCTGAATTGGCATCCAGGGAGTGCGCTTACAAAGTTTGAAACTGATCAGTGGAGTTATAGGTAAAACCACGAATCGGCCTGTTATAGCGCCACCATGAGGCTGATTTAAAAAATGTGAAGTTGCATTTCTTCCTCGGCCTAGTGGGAACGTGTGAGTGCGATTTCATGTTAATTGCACTCTGCGTTTGTGATTTGAGGCATTTTGTCCAAAATGGACCAATCTTACAAACTTTGAAAGCCAATATCAACCAATCAGGATGGAATATGGACAATCAGACAGATCCGTGTCGATCACATGACTGTAGAGATACTGTCTACCGATTTGCGTGATTTTTGGACAAAATCTGTAGGAGTAGTGTACAGAAATGTGTTTTGCAAACATCGGCCTCATGGTGGAGCTAGAACAGGGCCATTTGAAAAATGTGGGGCAGAGGTTCTGAATTGGCATCCAGGGAGTGTGTGTGCTCATTTTGGCAGCGACCGGGCCAACGGGGCCGGAGATTAGCTGATAACAAACTTGGAGGACGGACGCACGCACGGACGGACGGACGGACAGGGGCGAAAACATACTCTCCCCCTGCCTTCGGCTGGTGGAGAAAACTAAGTATAATCAAGTGAATACTGGACATGTGGCGTAAAGGCATGGATCTCTACACAGAGAGGGCAATTATTTCAACATAAGATGCTGCATTCAAGATCAGGAGCGTTTGGACAAGGCAATTCTCTTGAATGCCGCCTTCAGGTATGGCATGGAAAGAGGAGCATTTGCATTTCTTTCACCATAGTAAAAACTGCATTCATGGTCTGGAGAGGGCACTTTTTACAGATGGATAAAAGGGCAGGGGCTCAAGCCCCCTTTGATGTCTGTGTGTGCACGTGTTGTGAAAAGTGAGGAGGAAGGCAATTCCTTCGGCCCTCCCCCCACCTCACTACTACTGCTCCTCCTACTCCTCCTCCCCCCACCTCACCACTACTGCTCCTCCTACTCCTCCTCCCGCTACAGGGCAGGCCATCCATGGCAACCATGCAACCCCCCGAGAGGAGGGGCATGATAATCTTATGAGTGATTCATGCCTAGATGTGTCGTCGTGCACATAAAAGATAGGAGATCTACAAGCTCACAAAGCACCCGCTCCACCGTACGCCGTGACCTTGTAGATCTGCCATGTCCCGGCGCACGACACCACCACCACCGGCACGCAATCCAAGTATATAAATCAGGCATTGCTATTGGCTGCCTGCACTGACAGCCCGCTAGTAAATGCAGAGACTGGGGGGGGGGGGGGGGGGGGGGGGGGCATGTAGGGAGAAAGGCTACTGGGACGGGCAAGTGACTTCTATTAGCATTCATAGCACCTCCTTCTGCAGTTTTGTATGCCCAGTAGCCAGAGGGCACCCCCCACCCCCCTGCACCCACACACACACACACACGCAAGCACACACTCTACCACCACCCGCGCAGCAGAACGACACATTCTATTAATAGTATCATAACAACACGACGGCTACACACACGAGAAATATTAGCTACATAAATTAACGTCAGGCAAAGAAGTCACGGCAGTCCACAGGCAATTTTTTCCCCCTCCCACTGAAGGTTGTATGGAGGACACCTGCTCAGGGGAGAAATCAATGAGATAAGATAGTCTACGCACACGCACACACCCACGCACCCACACACACTCACGCACACTCTCTCTCTCTTTCTCTCTCTCTCTCTCTCTCTCTCACACACACACACACACACACACACACACACACACACACACACACACACACACACACACACACACACACACACACACACGCACACACGCACACACACACACACACATACACACACACACACACACACACACACACACACACTCACACACACACACACAGCAACCCGCTTGGCTAACTCCGTATTTAGGAGAGTGATAAGTCATTGTATTAGACACTGCAAGCAGCTTATCATTACATTGTAGTTCATTCCGGTGTGACCTGAATGTGTACGTTGAGATGGCTGTGCCAGTAATTGCTGCACTGTAAAACCCTGTGTGGTAGTTCAACTCCAGAGAGTGTACAAACACAAGCAAAACGACCCTGACCATTTACACGCATGCATGCACGCACGCACACACACACACACACACACACACACACACACACACACACACACACACACACACACACACACACACACACACACACACACACACACACACACACACACACACACACACACACTGACTTTACTGTTTTGTATGTCTCACTGACACAGATAGGATGTTTGGCCGCACGGGCATGAGGTTGAGCCAATTCAATCCACATAATACTGTAGCTTTTGGAGCCTTGCCATGTGCTCTCAAGACCACAGAGATCTGCGTAATAGGTTAGGCATACACATGAAAGTGTGAAACATAAGCAGTTCATGCAAGGTCTGTGGTAGTTTGAGAGAAAAATTTGAATTCAGTTAAAACAAACAAACAAACAAACAAACAAACACGATAAATGTTGCGTTTACAGTGTGTGGGAAAGTATAATCTCATAATGAGCTACAGCAGAGCATGTCTATACACAGTTACAAAAATAAAAAGAGCAACATTTAGAAGGCTAAAACAAGACAACATTTGAGTGCTTACAGCAGCTACAAACTATACATTCACATCAGCGGGGCCATCATATATAGCTTGTTATACACATGCAATAACCTACAACATACTACATGTATGTAAGAATGCTAAGTCTCAGTAATGACATAATACGTTCAGTGAGTTATAGGTTTGCAGATTCAGATGTTTCCATTTTAAGCTATCTCAAAAATTGCAGTGCTTCACCAGCTGATTTGACTTACAGTAAATACTTGGTGTTATAAACAGACTGTGTGAGTTACTGTAAAGCCTCCCGTACACTGCAAGACTTTGACATGATTTTGGAAATATTTTTAAAAGACTGCCCTGTCACAATATAAGATTTTAAAAATACTTTTCAAAGACTTTATAATGTTTTTTCAAAGATTTTCACTTTAGATGTGAGATGCTTCTGAAGATTTGACTTGCGACTTATCAAACCTCTTTGATATTCTCGGAACAGAATTTGAGTCTCGTGTCGGGGTAAAAATCGGATCAAACTACCACCTTGTACTTAATGATTGAGTAACGACGGGAGTGCGCCTCGTCTTGCTTGATATTATTACGACTTGACTGTGACCGTGAAATCATTTGAAAGTCTGCAGGTGTAAGGCCAGCGAAACGGACCCACAACACTATGGTATAGTGATGGTTTAGTGATGAGTCATCACTTTTCACACTTTTGTGGGGTCCATTTTTAGCCCGAGGAATGTTTTTCGTGCAAAACAAATGCTTGCAATGGATTCAGAATCATGAAAAACCCATAGTTAGACCCCTCACATGCTACTTAAAGAAGATTTTTTTAGGTCTTTTCTTTCCTGTATAGTAAGTGAGGGGACCCAAACTGGAACCCCCTGAATTTACCTTGATCCACTAAGAATATTTTGGAAGATTTTTAACATGTGTTTTGGATGACACTAAGGATCATAAAAAACCTTGAACCATTACTATTGCAATTTCTTTTGGGTCAAACCTCAGATTGACTGGGCTATAATTGCAAGTAAAAAATAAACGTGTTGCAATAACTGTTATTTTGGTCCGCGACATGGACGTATAATAAAGTATAAATTAGGCTTAATACGCAGAGAAGCCAGCAAGGAGCACGCTCTCCTCTATAAGCTTCTCAGTGCGCTTCACTGTGACTAACAACATTCCACAACTCCCTTAGCTCCAATAGGCATAAGGCACTGAAGCGTGCGCAGATTAGACGGGTCCACACTGACATTCAGCATGTTTGAATGTTTGAATGCATTTGGCAGGGGGGAATATAATGTCATTACTGATTCACAGTCACACGTTTGATGGAGAAGAAGGAGAAGGAACAAGGTTACAGTGTGTAGAGAGGAGTCTGGAGGCCCATTATTATTGGAAATGGAAACCTCTTCTCTTATCTGACAGAGGAAATACTCTTACGTGGTCTTTTCCTTTATCGGATTTGATCCATTTTACACCACACAAATTATAACCAACAAACAATGTTTGCTGGTATCGGGCAAGAGGTGAAATCACTCTTTACACATGAACAGCTCCCTCCTTGTGTCTTCGTACAATGCCATCGCTACACCTCGCCCAGGATGATAAGCCATAAATAAAATAAAAACACTGCACTACTTCAAAGCACTGCTAGCCCGTGGACAAACAGGGCTTTGAAGTAAATAAACAATCCACGTAACAAAGGGACACAACATGTGGACGCAGAAAAAACGACAACAACAAAACAACAACAGATACTGTACATCCAGGAATAAGAAGAAATGGATGAAATTAAGACACAGAGAAAGAGTGCTCAGATAATTGTTCAAAGGACAAGGCAGAGTCAGAACAGAACAGCCAGGATAGAGCACACGTAGGATGCGACAGTTTGGCGTAGCAGGACATAGGGAATGCAGACAGAGACTGGGTTTGTGGTCATCTATAACAAGGCGCCCAAGGGATTGTGGGAGAGGCAGGGACTTGACTGGATTCAGTGGCGACAATTTGGGAATCTAGCCAAAAAATAAAAATACAAAAGGCATCACTGTGTATGAAATACCCTGGGAAAAGGGCCAAGTATACATAGCAGTAAGGGAATTAGATTAGATTTCTGCCAATAAAATAAAACAAAGTAACAAACCGTTGAGAGCAAAGAAAAAGGTTTTGTAAAAAAAATATATATAAGAAAACGTTTCATTAGAATATAGTCGCAATTTGGGGGACCATGAACCGTTTTTGACACCTGTATTGAAGATAACTAACAATGTTTTATGATTCTAGTTCGACAGAGACTCATTCATTTATGGCTAAATCCTTGCCAGGCCTAGCCTGGAAACCCAAACTGTACCTAATAGTCTTCCACTATCAGAAGTGTTGTTCTGCCATTTAAAATCCAATTCTGAAGCGATGGTCTTATAAAGTAAGTAAGGTTTTATATGGAAATTGGGCAACTGCACACTTCAAAACAACACAGATAAGATGTATTTTTCTATTTATAATAAGATAAGATCATCGCTTAAGAATTGGATTTGAAACACCAGAATTCTGTAGAACGGCACTTCCTTAAAGTTCTGCTAGTGGTAGAACAAAAACGGTTTCAACAGCTCAACGAAACCTATCCACACAGTTTGGTGATGTTTGGACAAACTGTCATTGACCTGCCAAATTTCTAGATAATTTGACAAACCCATTAAAATGAACATTAAGCCATGTTTTGCAAATTTGTCAGGCCAATTTTTCAGGGTCCCCCACTACATACAGTATTGTTGTCTAAAATTGTTTTGCAGATTAAGCTTTTTTCATCGATTTCAAAGATAGCTTCATAGACTTGTTTGATAGCACTATCATCAGTCTTGACAGTGTACATTAACCCATTTAGAATGGGAACCCCAATAGGTAGGCTATACCTTTCAAGCTAGGAACCCCTATACGTAACTATAAATCTAAAAAATAAAAATAAACATATTGCAATTGTCATTTGTTTGACAATGTTAACATTTTTGTTTTGTTTTTCAAACATTTGCTCTCAGTCACAAGTGTTTGCTACCGGATATATTTTTGTTTGATTGTATTGGCAGAAATCAAATTACCATAAAACATATTAAGGAAATATCTCATAATGAACAAATAATTAATTGTTGATGACCGGTGGAGACTCAATGGAGTCTCCACCGGTCATCCAATTATTGGCTCAGGAATTCGACCAAAACAGACAAATCTCCATGAATTCAAGGCTTCATTAGCTGTGTAATTGATAGAAAGTAAGTCATTTTGGGGGTGGACTACTTCTTTAGGTCTGGCCAGTGGGCTGCTGTTTGTTGAAGTAGGCTCTGGATGTGGGTTGGGGTTTTACGGCATAATGTGGTTGGGGGCAGGTGTACTGTGGAGGTGTTATGGAGGTTTCATCAGGGACGTGCAGAGAATGTTAGAGAGGCAGGGGCTGACATTTCTAAAAGGGCCTTTTGGTGAAATATTGAAAATAGCAGACTTCCAAGCTCACAACGTGTCGCGCTGCGACGCGTTGTGAGCTTGGAGGTCGGCTGTTTTCATTGCTTGATACCACACTGAACTAAGCATAATCAAGTCAAAACGGGATAACGGTATGTGGCGTAATGGCATGGATTTCTACACAGAGAGGGCAATTATTGTCAACATAAGATGCTGCTATCAAGTTCAGGAGAGTTTGGAGAAGGCAATTCTTTTGAATGCTGCCTTCAGCTATGGCAAGGACAGAGGGCATTTGCATTTCTTTCACCATAGTAAAAACTGCCTTCATGTTCTGGAGAGGGCACTTTTTACAGATGGATAAAAGGGCAGGGGCTCAAGCCCCCTTTGATGTCTATGTGTACACGTGCCTGGGTTTCATTGGTTCGTTCACCACCTATACTACGGGATATCACAGACCTACAGGACACACTGTAGACCTACGGGGACACAGACCACTCACTCTGTAGCACCGAAATGGTGGCCTGGGCGCGGATCCATGTGATGGCGGGGTTTTGCCGGAGGTCGTTGCGCAGAGGGTTGTTGCTGGCGCGGCACTCGTACGTCCCCGAGTCCTCCAGCGTGAGCCGCGTGATTCCCAGCACGCTGACCCCGTTGGTGCCGTACGCCGTGTTGATGGACACCCGCCTCTTGCGGGCGCCGTCCCACAGCTGCTTGAAGGAGTCGGCCCGGTTGATCTCGGCGTACCACCACTGGATCTCCGGCGTGGGGTTGCCGACCACGTCGCAGTACAGCTCAAAGGTGTCCCCCGTGAGCTTAACCTCGGACATTGGCGACTTCACAAACCCAGCTGGAGAGGGAAAGGTGTAATCAGGATGGCAGGGTAAGGAAAAAAGGGGGGGGGGGGTAGAATAGGGTTAGAGTGGTATAGGAAGGAAGGTGTTGAAAAGGCCAGAGGGAGACCAAATGGGATCAGTTGGAAAAAGAAAAGAAAGGATGATTAAAAGCAAAACAAGAGATAGCGAGCCACAAAGCATACTGTAGATAGATACGTAGGTGGAAGAAACTGTTGAATATTAAAAAGGACGAGATAAAAGAACAAGAGGTAGCGAACATGAGAGAAAAGGTTAATGACCCCTCGACAGTGTGTTCAAAGTCACAGTCCCCTGGTCCACGAATAGCAGACAACCTTCAGACAAGGTCATCTCGGTCTGTGTCATGGAGTAACCAACCCCATTATCACACAAGCAATGGGAAAACAACACACTTTGAATTCATCCCGCCATAAATTGTCAACTTGACATTTACGTTAAAAGCCTTTTCATCAGACACTTTCCTCCTTGACATTCATGGAATGGAATCTATTCGTCCTCCATTGTGTTTTGTATTAGTTGATGACATGTATTATTGTTTTAATTCGTTCATGTTATGTTGATGAGTTTAATACTTAGGACCACGATTGAAACAAGTCCCCCCAGGTACTGACTGTACCGGGTGTTCTTTCACTGGTCAAATCATATCAGGGAATTCAAAAATAGCATAAATAGCTGATAGCTTGTAGATCTGCTATTTTTGATACTTTTGTGTGACGCTGTAGTAGGATCAAGTAGGGCAGGGGTGTCCAAACCTTTTTCAAAGGGGGCCACATTAGAAAATATGAAACCACTCAAGGGCCGACTCTATCTCCTGACATAATCTACTTTCAGGTGTGTGTGCTCTGAACAAAACACACATTTTTACCAAATGTAACCAGACGTGTAGGGTAAAAAATACTATATAATAGCCTTTCTTTGACCCCTTCAGAATGAGACAGTATAATCCTGACAAATTATACTCTGGGAAAATATTCTTGTTTGACGGTGCTGGCGGGCCATTTATAATACATTTTAAAGCCATAGGCAGAGAATGATGTCAGTGCAGCCATAAGAACATCATGCTTGGAACATGCTTGATCCCATGGAATGGTCACGTGATCAGTCAAAATCAGTGGCTCGGAAACGTTCCCCTTGAGCTTAACATGTCTACCATGAAACTAACAGTACACAATACAGTAAGTCAAGGTCATTTTCATTGCTTTAACTCTGCTGAACAAATGTAATGATGTATCCCAAACAGTCCTAAAATGATTTCTGATTTGTTTGTTTGTTTGTTTGTCTGTTTGTTTGTATCACTAGTATCCTTTGTCTCATATATTAAAAAGCAGATGAGCACCTCACATGTAATTAAAAAGCGAGGTATTTTAAAACCTTGACATATTTCATCCATATATGCTCATACTGTAGGTGATAACCTTAGAAATTAGGTCAGCACAACGTTGCCATGAGGATAAGCTGGACTTAAAGGGGCAATACCATTCAATTTAAAAACCCCACATATGCTAGTCCTGCTAGCATGTCTGTCCCAGGACAGTCAGCATGCAATCCAAAGAACCACCACTGCTGCCTATGACATCACCAGGATGTGCAGCACAGAAGTGCTCCTTGGTAAATATTGAATGGAAAACTGGCTAAATGAACCGGCTATGACTGTAAGCATGTATATTTTTCTATAGTTTTCATGCACCGACGGCTTTGACCTTACGTGCTCTGACAGTTCTAAATCAGAAAGTGGATCCGTATCAATGGCGAGTCTCACAGCATCTCATCACGATCACCATATCTGTTTTCATAAATCCATTTTCCAGGGGGAGAGCTGCATGTCTGTGTGTGATGTCACAGATTGAGAGGGCATGTCTCCGACAGTGAATGTCAGCAGCAGTGGTGTAAAGTAACTATGTACATTTAGTAAGTAGTAGAGATATTTTTACTTCTACTCCACTACATCTAGAGTCATGTCATCAACATGGATCTGTCCCATTTAGCGCCACCATCAGGGTGATTTTTGCTAAACATATTTTTGGACACTGCTCCGCCTCCTACAGATTTTGCCCTAAAATCACACAAAGTGGTACACACTACACAGTATGTCTACTCTAGAGTCATGTCATCAACATGGATCTGTCCCATTTAGCGCCACCATCAGGCCGATTTTTTCAAACACATTTTTGGACACTGCTCCTACAGGTTTTGGCCTAAAATCACGCAACGCGGTACACACTCTAAAGTCATGTCATCAACATGGATCTGTCCCATTTCCCATATTCCCTCCTATTGGCTGACTGCCTTCTAAAGTTTGTGTATGCGACGTGAAGGTTGCTTATCTCCCGATTAGGGAGTCTTACTGGTTACTTTTTGATTATTACTAGAAAACATGCATGAACCACTTCAGCCCTATAAATACTTAGACTATTTGAAAACAGCCGATCCACAACCTCACAATATGTGTCACTTTGCGATGCACTGTGATCTTGTATATCTGCTATTTTCAAAGCATTCATACATTTGGAAACTTGTGAAATGGGACCTTCTGCAAATTAGTACTTTTACTTTGTGTTGGTGCTTTAATAGGTATATTTTAATGTGAATACTTTTGCACATTTTGAATACGAGACTTTTATTTGAAGTTAACAGAATATTTCTACATTTTTGTATTACCAAATGTGGTACTCTGGTCAGCAGGGGAGGAAGGCAGCACCGAACGGCAGCTAAAAACAAAGGCAAATGTACCAAGGCAAGGGGGGGGTGGGGTGCAGCTATATTCCTGTTTATAAATAAGCCAATGTCTCACCGTCATTAGCACCAAAGAACCGGGAGCGCTCTCTCTCTCTCTGCTCTGCTCTGTGTATGTCGTCACTGTCGGGCAGAAACCTTGTATCTCCAAGTTTCAAATTTGTACGTTTTACATTTTTCGTAAGGTAAAGCCCTGCTTCATCACACAAGACTGTCGCACAAAACTAGTGAAAATAGCAGATCTACAAGCACACAACGCCTCGCATCGCGAGGCGTTGTGTGCTTGTAGATCAGCTATTTTCACTACATCAAATCATTTTTAAAATGATAAATACCAAACGAACGGTTTTGGACATACAAGGTTTCCACCCGACAGCAACGATGTGCAGTGTCATTGCCTGATTCATTGCCACGTTCCACATGAGTAGTTAGTCCCATACTATGTTCCTGGGCTTTAACGAAGCTTGTCTAATGACACGTCACCTGGACTACAGGCCCTGCTCTCTGCCTGTCAGCATGAAAACCACCATGTCCTCAAACCAAATAGGAAATCGTCGTTGTCGGTCTGACACCTTGTACAGTATGTCCAAAAACGTTTGTTTTGTATTTATTGTTTTAAAAACGATTTAAACTGGTGAAATAGCCGATCTACAAGCACACAATGCCCTCGCACTGCGAGGCGTTGTGTAGATCTGCTATTTTCACTAGTTTTGTGCGACAGTCTTGTGTGATGAAGCAATGCTTTACTTTACGAAAAAACGTACACATTTGAAACATCGTCGCACAGTGACGAAATGCAAGAAAACAAAACACCACGCAATATAAGCCCTCATGATTTCTTGGGTGTTTGACTGTTTCTAACTACAACCAGGGTTTGGTTTGTAAAATAGAAAACACATTAAAATAAAACAAAGAACACTGTGAGATATCTGCTATATATATACTGTATATATTGTTTGAGGTACCAGTAAGATTGGGACCGGACCGCTTGTTTTACTTCACCTTTAGGCAGTCCCTGGAAGAAGCCGATGGCATTGGGGAGCTGCTCAGTGGTAGAGCATTTGACTGCATTAGTCCCACACTGGTGAATGCTAACCTGGTGAATGCTACTATGCCTAAACCTAACCCTAACCTCAGTAAAACAATGCCTAAACCTAACCCTAATCCTAACCCTAACCTCAGTAAAACTATGCCTAAACCTAAACTGGTGAATGCTAACCAGGTGAATGTTAACCTGGTGAAATATAACCCTAACCTCAGTAAAACTATTCCTAAATCTGTAACCCTGTAAGACTAATTATTGAGTAGTTCCCCAAAGGAGGCACCGCTTGCTCCACCTTGTGCCCAAAAACGAGCGCTCCTGGATTGACTTTTACTTGTAACAGAGTATTTCAACATTGCAGTATTGATATTTTTATTTAAGTAAAAGATTTGAGTACATTTACCACCACTGCAGATAAGCTGCTGCTGCTGCTACAGCTGAGGTGCATGTGGGTTGGTGTATGTGCACGTGTACTGGGGGGGGGGGGGGGGGGGGGGGGAACTATTGTACTATGCAACAATGGGCACAGCTACAGTAGGTTTAATATTTCACTGAGAGCTTATCGGCTAGTGCAAATATCAGCATTAGCATTTAAGTCGTATATAGGGAAACCAAGTCGTTTTCCATTGGCTGTTATAGGCAATTCTCACAAGTTATGGTGCAGCTACTAATTTCCTTTCTGTTATGAGCAGTTTGCAGTGATGTCCAACAAAGACATTAAACATTCTGAACAATATGGGTGTGGTTGTGCATTGGTGCTGTCTGATGACTATAGCGATAGCTAACAACTCATAGCTCATTGCAAAATACATCGGTACAGAAAGATTGAGACTGTAACTCGATTCAGCCAAGAAAGTACAGACTCTCTGTCAGGAGACTGTGAGTGCTATACAGTAGGTATTTGCTTGTCTCTTTGCCGGAGGCCTAAACGTGTAAGCATAATTACCATTTGTGTCTTTTTTTCTCCGGAAACATCTGGGCCAATCAAGCTCTCCCTGTGATCCCCAGGGGGGGGGGAGAAATAATCCTGACCGCCCACACTGTTAAAGTGATGTTTCACTTTGGTTTAACATTTTTTAGGGCTCATGCCTATGCATGGCTTCATTAATGGTCAACCACCACAATTGGGGTATAGCTACTCTGGGGATTTATACTGTAGTCAGCAGAACCATGTACATTTGAGTCTAAAAATGGCATGCAAAACACGTATACTGTAAACAAGGAAAGGAACACTGAGGACATGCACATTTTATTTAATTCTGTGCCTTGATATAACTTTCAATGGTCTGCCTGTTTGCAGTTAATCAGAGGCCGATATACAGTATCACTCGGCCGTTTTCGTTTTATTTATTTTTTCTATTTTGAGCATGTCATTATAGGAAAATCTTCCAAAATAGCCATTCTACAAGCTCTCAGTGCATTGTCTATTTTTCTTTTTAGTGAGGCTTAAGTTGATGAATAAAATAAAGATCAGCTTTTCAATATCAATATCAATATCAGGAATCATCGGGATCGGCATCAGACCCAAAGATCTGGCATTGGTTGGGGCTCTATGATCAAAGTGTCTAGCTAGGGGGAAGGGGAATATTGATAACTGGGGAGGAAGGGAATATTGATAGCCAGGAGGAGGGGGACATTGTCAGCTGGGGGAGGGGGATCCTTGATGCCAAATGTGACAGCAGAACCCCAGCAGAGCTAGAAGACCACCTGCTCCAAAACTTGTGGCAAAATGTGCATGGTGAAGAAAGACACAGTTTGCTGCCTGCTGCACTGTAGGACACCTGCAGAGATTTGGACCATTCACTATTCCAGGGAAACAGTGAGTCTCCAAAGTACATGCTTTTATAGAGTCGCTATGTACAGTAGGTCAGTGGTTCCCAAAGTGTGGGTCGGGAATAATTCATTTAGTAGATACCCTGTATATAAGGGTATACAGAGGGTATCTACACATTTCTAAAGTTACAATTTAATGACTTTTAATATATTTTTTATACCAAATAGGCCAAATTGTCAAGTATTACATATTGTGAGAACAGTTAAACTCTCACTATGCGTGACCTGATGAGGCAGACGGGACAGGGGCTCTCCCTGTACAGAAAGTAGAGCACCACTATCACCTAAGGGTGAGTCAGCTGGCTGCTAAAACAACCTGGCTCTCATTTGGTCCATGACTCCTTAAAAAGCATCATTTATCCTTTGATGTGCACCGAAGAATCACTCCCATTTTCAAAAGTGACTGATATTCTGTGAGCCAGCGACATTTTGAGGGCTTGTGGATCGGGTAGTTGCACAATATTTATCTGTGGAACCAAGTCAAATAAATGTCATTCCTACAATTCCAGGTGCTTGTCAGCGGGGTTCCACTTATTTTTTTTGGGGGGGTCACGACCTGAAAGCATTGAGAACCACTGCAGCAGTTGAAAGTGTGTTTGTGTGTTAATAATACCTTGATCTCAAATAATTGGTATATGTATATGTAGCTTGCTAAAGGTATGGTGTTTTGACAGAGATGTGTGGAATCAGATGAAAGAATCAGCATCATCAAATTAAATAAAAAAAGAATGAGCAGAATGCTCGAACCAGTCAATTAAACAATGTGGCTCTGTCTGTGTACATAGATGTAATATTATTAGGCTCAGCCCCAGGCCTGGACTGAACTGAACTGAACTGAACTGGACTGGACTATACTGGCACTATATAGTGCTCAAGTAGTTTTGTGAGTTGTACTGTACATTGGTTGTCCCGATCTGTAATTATACTACTGTTTTAAACAAACGTCAAGTAAACAACCTTGTTTCACACACATACAGCAGGTTGTGTGACAGCATAGTCACTATGCGTGCCCTGATGAGGCAGACGGGACAGGGGCTCTCCCTATACAGAAAGTAGAGCACCACTATGGCACCTAAGGGTGAGTCAGCTGGCTGCTAAAACAACCTGGCTCTCCTTTGGTCCTTGACTCCTTAAAGCATCATTTATCCTTTGATGTGCACCGAAGAATTACTCTCATTTTCAAAGTGACTGAGGGAGCGACACGTTCATTATGATAAAGTATAAATTAGTTCAAAGTCCACACCATCGACAGAGAAAGCAAGCTAGAATTTGTCTTGGAGGACACTGAATTGGTGTGTCCCGACCGGTGTGTGTGTGTGTGTGCGTGCGTGCGTGCGTGCGTGCATGTGTGCGTGTGCGCATACGTGCGTGTACACAGTATCTGCAGGGATTTGAGAATGCATACTGTGTTGCACCTGAATACCATTTTAATGGGTATTTCACACCTTTAGAGCTGGTATCAAGTTGTGATGCTGCAGATCATGCAATTGTTTGTAATGACACACGGTTTTTTGCTCATAACACCTTTTAAACTAAGCATTGTGCGGTGAAAAAAATAAATGTATCTCCTCTGTAATGGTGTATCTAACATTTCAATGGTTTTCCAGAACAGAGTGCTAAGATGTTATAGCACCCTTTGTGCAGCAGCCATTATGAGTTATTTTTTTATGCTTTATGTAATTTCAAAAGCTCTAGATACTGATCAAAGAGAAGCCGCTACCAATTTTCTCATCAGACAGTAGGATGTGAGCCAGAAGGGTTTGAATAAGGCATTGTAATGGATTCACTCATGTGGGCTGAAACATTATATAATCAGGGACGCTGGAGACACATCGATGATTGGCTTGATAATTATCTATTCAGAAAGGTTCAAGAATAGCTTGTAGATCTGCAATTTTTTTTAAAGGAATTCTTGCCCAAAACAGGAACACCAGCCTGCCTTGTGAAAGTGGTTTAGGTTTTCCCTCATTCAGCTTCAAATATTACAGTCTGAGTGCTCGGATGGTGCAGGCATTTTATATAACAATCTGGCTTTGCAGAGCATCTATACCAGTGTCTCAAACCTTTTCATGTCAAGGACCCCCAAAATGATATGTATTTAACCGCCGACCCCCCATCTCAAAATACTTTGTTCCAGGGACACCCAGAAGCAAATGTTTCAGTAAAAAATGTTAATTTAAAAATATATACTTATACAGTATATATTCAAAGATTTGCACACATTTAAAAAAAAAAAGATTGTGCTTGTATTATATCTGCTATTTTTGAATAGCCAAAGTATATGGATAAAGTGAAATGATGGTGAGTGACGATATATTAACACATTTAGCTGGGGACCCCCTGGTACCCCCCAAGGACCCCACTTTGAGAACCAATCTATACAAACACATTTGGCCACGCTCGGGGAAGGAAGCTGGGTGGGGAGGGCGATCACTGTTGCTGCTCTAGTGACTCCTATGGGCTAGTGATGGGGTGCCTGTCAGTACCAAATCTCTGTATCTGTCTGTCTGTCTGTCTGTCTGTCTGTCTGTCTGTCTGTCTGTCTGTCTGTCTGTCTTTCTGTGTCTTCACAGCGTGGCACCGAGTGCCGCGCTGCGAGCTTGTAGATCTGCTATTTTTGAAAAAGTCGTGAAAATGTGTGCAAATCTTTGAATATATGTATTTTCAAAGCAAACGTTTGTAACTCAAATTTTGGGGGTCCCTGGAACTAAATATTTTGAGATGGGGGTCCGTGGCCAAATAAATATCATTTTGGGGGTCCTTCACATGAAAAGGTTTGAGAACCACTGACATAGTGGTCTCTCAAGAACAGACTAACTGAGCTCCAGTTAAGTGAAAAGGACCTTTTCTTTGACGATGGCTGGCCAGATTGCTGACATAGAAACATAGGTTTTTCAAAAAGACTTTAGAAGGATTCAAAAGACACTTATAGAATCGGGTCAAAATTCAAATTTTCACGATTTTTCAAAAATAGCAGATCTACAAGCTCGCAGCGCGGCACTCGGTGCCGCGCTGTGAGCTTGTATATCTGCTATTTTTCAATAGTTAAAGCATAAAATAATGATACACAAAATGTGTACCCGTTCTACCCAGTTGCCCATATATGAAGTGTTCTGATGTCATCAAATATGACTTCAAACTACTGACATCAAGAGCAGGGATTAGCCGTCTTTTACGGCCACGGCCCCTCGACTTTGGAACAGTCTGCCTTTCAATATTAGATCTGCCCCGTCAATTGGTGTTTATAAATCTTTACTAAAAACCCATTTGTTTTCCCAGGCTTTTAATTGCCTTTAAATTCAATCCGCTTTGTTGTTTTTAATTGCTTTTCATTGCATAATGTAAATCTTTGTTTTGTTGTATTTTAAATTGCCTGTGTTGTTAATGTTGTACAGCGCTTTGGTTCAGCTTGCCTGTTTGCAAACGTGCTACTGTATATAAATAAAGCTTGATTTGATTTGATTTGATTTGATTTGATTTGATCATAGACTGGCCTCCAAGCACTATGTTAAATAATGGATACTGCACTAAGGGCCTTATCTTGTCTTAACCCTTATGCCTAAACATTTTTGAGCGGTGGGTGCAAACCGCTCCTACGTTTCACTCTGTTTCTGTGTATGTCAGCCAAAAAAGATTATGAGCACGGAACACGGATCTACATACATGGAGATCCGTGTTCCGTGCTCATACGCACAAAGTAACTGACGTCACAGAGAAAACGGCCCATACAAGGAGATACTGTACCACTCAATTCGCACAGGTGCATTTTCATTTTTTTTACTATTTTGAAAAACATTTTCAAACAGCCGATCTACAGGCTCACAATGTAGATTGGCTATTTTCACTATTTTAGAAGCCTACATTTTAGGCAACCTTGAGCTGAGACTTGGATGTGCACTTTATCAAATAGCTGCTTAACTACCATATGTCACTGCACATGCTTCCTGGAAATTATGTAACGATTTAACATTTAATTTATGCCCCCCCCCCCCCCCCCAATTTATCCCAATTTCCAATTACAATTTATGCGTTTGGCAGACGCTCTTACATAGAGCGACTTACAAGCGTGAAATCAGAGTAAATGGCATGAAGCCTTGTCAACAAATGACAGTGTAAACGGGCCATGTACGGTAAGTAGAGTGCAAAGGAAAACAACTCAGTGTTTCAAAGAAACTATCAAACCTACTGTAGTATCTGCCTAAACAGTGCTTCTGAAACGTTTTCATGTCAAGGATTCCCAAAATAATATCTTATGTATTTGGCCCCCATCTGAAGATGTTTTGTGCCAGAGACCACCAGAAAAGAAGACTTGTGTTAAAAGAAACCTCAAAAGTATTCAACATTTTCAATATTGTTCAAAATGTATAAAAAAAAAAAAATAGCAGACGTACAAGCTCACACTGCTCGCAGTGAATAGCCAACCAATAAATGGATAAAATATTGTGATGCTATAGTATGTTTTTAGTATGCACTTTTGCTGGGGACCCTAAGGACCCCTTGTCACTTTGAGAACCACTGGTCTAAACAACATGCTATCCAAATTACATTTGTTATGGACTACAACTACAGTATGCAACTATGCATGGTACAGTACTGTCTACAACCTATCGACAACAGGCAAAAAAAAGGGATACAAGCTAAGAGCCAGAGGGGTCTCTCTTCCTAGTCCCATATCTGAGAGCTCCTCGGTCTATTTCTAATGTGTGTATTCTAAATACATACATATGGCAATAAAGCACTTTATTTCAAATTGATGTCACAGAAGACTCTGAGTAATGTGATTGATATTGATTTGTGTAGCAAAAGAAAGAAAGGAAAAGAAAATAACAGAAACCCCAAAATGATTGAAATGATAGTAAAAGCAACCATTGTTATTATGAAACTGTAAATACTTGCTTGCTGTCACTCAGATCATAGAAGGGAGGCAAAAGCTATTTAATGAGATTTAAATCCCAACAATCCCCATCATGCCAGGCTGAAATAGTTTAATCCCTGTACAAATCAGTAAACAGTACACCTCCGCGTTTTCCCCTTTTGGAGGTCAAGAAACAAGGTCATTAATTTATTTTTCATTAACAATTATTTGACTAGAGAGAGTTAACTGAGCATCTGTGTTGCATTAGACTTGAGCCGCTTGAACCATTATTTTATGCTATAGCTATTAAAAAAATAGCAGATATACAAGCTCATAGCGCCAAGTCTTTGAATATATTGTCTATAAATGTCTTCTAAATCCTTCTTCTAAATCAGTGGTCCTTGACTTTTTCATGTCAAGGACACCCAAAATTAGGTATGTATTCGGCCACGGACCCCCATCTCAAAATATGTTGTTGTTCCAGGGACCCCCAAAAGCAGAGATTTGAGTTACAAAAGTTTGCTTTGATAAATATATATTCAAAGATTTGCAAACATTTTCACGATTTTTCTAGCAGATCTACAAGCTCGCAGCGTGGCACTGGGTGCCACGCTACAAGCTTGTATATCTGCTATTTTTCAATAGCTAATGTATAAAATAATTCCAGATCTTAATGGGTTGATGGAGATGACCGTCAGAGTCTCCTACTTGAGAGTCTCTCGATTGAGTCTCCTATACTGACCGTGACCGAAGACCCGTTCAACTAATTATTGCTTTAGAAATGCGACAATGGGGGGCACGGTGGCGCAGTCAGTAGTGCTGTCGCCTCACAGCTAGAAGGTCCTGGGTTCGATTCCCGCCGGGGGACACTGTGGGTGCTGGGGGCGTGTTCCCTCCTCCGCGTCATCAGTGCCCACACCCTAGGTGGGGTTGGCAAAAGGGCCTTTCTGTGTGGAGTTTGCATGTTCTCCCCGTGTCTCCTAGGGTAGATACCCTCACAAAAACATGCAGTAATCCTGGTCTCTTTAAAGCCTCCCCCTGGCCAGCCGGGGCGCCTGATGGAGGGGAATGGAACTGGTTGGAATAACGTGTTCCTTCCACGCGCTACGTCCAACCGGGGAAGCTCCCCCTGTCAGGTGATATAAGAAGCGGCCTGCTCACTCCTCATGCATTGAAGGAAGCATGAGCTCAGTTCGGGGCCCTCCCCAGGTTGGCAGAGGGAGAGTAGGATCACAGCTTAGGCAATTGGCACCGGGTGAAAAAAATGGGTTACAAAAATCGTGGGATAAAAATTTTAAGATAAAAAAAAGAAATGCGACAATGACATCTCCGTGAATTCAAGGCTTCATTGGGTGTGTAATTGATAGAAAATATTATGTTTTTTGAGTGAGCTATGCTCCTTTAAGCCCTATTTCACAAATAGACGTAGATCTGTTATTTTTTAAGTTAATATTGTGGAATTTGTAGCGGCCAGCAACATTGAATGTTTGATACAAGTGATAAATCCAACAGGATAACGTTCTATTAAGTTGGATCTAGTAGGGAAGTGGTTCTACACCGGTGGTCCGAGGACCACCAGTGGTCCTTGCAGGGATTTCAGCTAAATGATGGAGAGTTGGTAACCAAATGGACCCTTATAGATCTTTAACTCTTGAGAGTGTAAAATTAAATCAAATTTGTTTCATTTTACGTGCTCCAGGGTTAATTTATTGTTAAAGATCTGCATTACTTAATCTACAAGAACACTCTACACTTAAAGTACTCATTATGCAGAAATGTTCCCATTTTCAAACGTTCTCAACAGTCGAAGTATATACGGTATGGGGGGGCTGAAGTGTGTGTGTTTAGTAATAATCAAGATCTACAAAGTAACTAGTAACTGTAGTAAGTAACATTTTCAAATAATTGTAGTGGAGTAAAAGTACAATATTTGTCCAGTAGAGTAAAATAATAATAATAATGATAAAAGAAAAAAAAGAAATACTTCAAAAGTGTGCTTAAGTTTAAGTACAGTACTTGAGTAAATGTTCTAGGTTACTTAGTTTCCACCACTGGTGCACACCTGCAATTCAGGCTGATGGTGATGTGTTATTTTCAGTACTGAATGTTCGCCTATGATGCCCAGGCCCAGAATAGGGAGACACATCGAAAGTGCTCGCTCGAGATCTTGTTGACAGTAATTCTTCAGAATGGAAGAGCTTTAGAGAGACTTTATTGTACAGAGACAGAGTGCAGTGCTGGCCTGGGGGACAATCAGACACAAATCAATAGGAATGACAGCCTTTTGCTCATGTCTCTCTACCCTGACAGCTGTGGATCAAATGTCTATTACATATCTAGACAGGTTACAATATATGGAAGATTTGATAGCCGGGCTATAAGTATTAAAAGGTGTTAACTCTGAAACGGACATCGGACTGATAAGTAACGTTATTGAATGGGAATGTGCACGTTAATGTCACACCTGTGGCACCCGCTCATCTACTCATATTGTGCTACATCACAGAATGAACTAATGGCCCACTCAGAAGGCCCACTTAGCTAACCTTCAGGCTATCACTACTTTAGTAGTCCTTGCCATGTGATGCTATAATGTCAATTATACAACTAACAGCCTCTCAGAAAAGATCTTCTCTCATTATATAAGTCAGGCTTGAATGACAAATCAACTTCCAGGGAGGCCTAACTATTTCCACTTAATTGCTGAATACGTTTTCCAAAATGGACTAGAAGATACTAGCATGTACAGTATGTGGCCACAGTCCTAAACAAGAACACACTGTACAGAGTCTACAGACCCTCAGGGACCGGATGTGTGTCAAACACATGGACAAAGCATTTTTGTTTAGTGGTGCCAGCCACTCCAACAAGTGAGCGATTGTATACTGTATGACTTTATGTCCGTATGAACACGGCCTCAACAGCTGCAATAGCGCTGGATGACGGTTGTGCAGCCGGTTGTGCAGCCTTGAAGTGAATGGACAGGGACATTGTTCCTCTAGTTCATATAGCTTAATGAAATTAACTCATCAAGGGCACCGGTCACTTCACATTTTTCTTGCCCTCTGGGCAATGGCCAGGGGCCTTTGTTAAACAAAAACAGCTGTATTCCTATCTGGTATGCTAAGCCTCTCTGAAACCTTAGCAATATGGGAAAAGAAAAATGCAATGCAAATATGTTTAATAATCTGCCTTTTGCGGATAAGCTTTTGTGCATTTATTATTCGTAAATGAACACTTTGTTCACAGTTAGCTGCGGTTAACCATGCTATGACCTCATATTTCTATACAAATTAACATTGCAGGGCACCTCACAAGCCTTTGACACTGCAAACTGCATCATTAAGTTGTATTTACTGTAGCGCAACTGATTTCACTACTTGAATGCGGCAGACGAAACCGAAGCCTACAAGGTGAACAGCTTCAAAATGAGGTTATAACCAGTCCTCTTTATGGAAATGTTTTCCGCTGTCTTGTGGTTTCCTAGCCGTCTCTTTATCAGTAAAAGCCAAGCTGTTTAAAATAAAACTGTGACTTGACTGGCGTTTATATGTAAAGCAGTCTTTCCCCTTTAACGTGTTGCTTGGTTAATGTTATAGATTTTGTGGCAGCCAACAACATTGGCTGTTTGATACATACTGAGTATGTCGGATAAATCCAACAGGATCAAGTTAACATTTTATCAGCCTGCGTCTCTGAATATAGTAGGGTCTACACTTCACTCTGGCACACGTCAGCACATTTTTTTTTTGCTTCCTGACCTAAAGTGACACCAAATGGTGTCACTTTAGGTCATCAACCCTATATACCTGAAATTCAATCCGTTGGTGGAACAAGATTAAGGGTCTGCGCTTCCACAGGAAGCGTTTTCTGAGCGGAGGAGCGCTTTAGATATTGTTGCTGTCGGGCAGAAACCTCTTATCTCCATATTCTAACTTTTTGTGTTTCTTAACACTTTGCAAGCCGGGGAGCCCCTTAATATTAAAACCGGAATATACCGGACATCTGAGCAAGGAGTCTCAGCCGCGCTGTCTTTTACCGTACTTTGTCATTAAAAACGAAATAAATTATTTTTATCCGAAAATCGGTGATCATCTAACCTTCCCTAGTCACCACTCGGCCATCGATAGCGCATGGCTCGTCTGACATGAAGCAGAAGTGACGTCAGAGTCCATTCCTTCTAGAGGCTCCCTAGCAGCCACCCATTTACTGTTTATACACGAGTGCTACTACAGCAGGAGTGCTGCGGGCTATACAAGCGAACTGTTCATATCTACTCTTGAGTCATCCATGGATTATTTGAGCAGACATTTACGTGAACGGATCGCGCACGCGAAACGCACGGGGAGAAGACACCTCGGCCAAAACAGCCACTCTATCCCAATGGAGATCCAGATAATCACGGTGAGCTAACGACCTGGGGAGTGAAAGAAAAGAAAAAACAACTGCACGGTCCAAGAAGGAGGGGTGGCGGGCTCATGTTTATAAACATAATATTATGTCTCAGATCATAATACAATAATAGAAATTTCACGGCTAATCTACAACAAGCCATTCTATTTCGGCTAGCAAAGTGTAATCTCTGTAAAAAAGAAAATACAAAAAAGAGAAGAAAGAACAAAAAGTGTGCCAACCAGGCCTGGAATTTTGTAATTTTAGGGGCATTTTTTAGTTGCCATTTTTTTTAGGGCACAAAGGCCAAATGCCAGGGCAGGAAGGCCATCAAATAAAACAAGATTTTATTCAATAGAAATAATGTTGAATTTAAGGGTTAGGGATAATAATAAATCTAATCTGCAGTGGAATAGATAAATGATGGTATTTACAATCTGATCAATGCTCAGCCCTGCTCCAATCAAAGTCACTGGATTGGTTTAAAGATGGGGACGGGGAGTTAAGATTTCAGAATCTCAACAAAAAACACTTGTATCTACATGATAAGAAAGAGACACCACTCCAGCATCTACTGTCTACATATTGACACGAAAGAGACAGAGGAGATGTGGTACAGTTACAGTCAGCTTGGGCATTAAGGCCACTGTGGCCTCAGGTCATGCCATTGGATTGAGTGGCACAAGGCCAAACTGAGGGGCAACAGCAGCCATGGCCTCCATGGACTCCATGAAATTCCTGCCCTGGTGCCAGCATTGCAAAAGTTGAAAACCCCTAGCAGCAAAAGGTGAAAAAACTGAAAAGAAGAAGAAAAAAAAAACTTATAGAACTCTGTTGAAAAGGGTATTAAAACAAGTCCCAGAGCTGTGCTGTTGCTTTGGTCGGGAATGTAAACAACGCCGCAATGCGCATGCTGCAATATTACAGTTTGCAATGTACAGGTGATACATATGCTGCAATATACAGCTTGTAGTGTACAAGTGATACAGGCTCAATTAAAATACGCCTTGATCAGCTCTGATACTGTACTGTAAATTCTGCATGCCAATCATTTTTCAAGAATCTCCTCCAGCAAAAACTAAGTCAGTAATGAGTTCCAGATTATAGCAGTATAGTATCCTATCCATGTGTCTTCAAATACCACAGTTTCACATTTCTAAACTGTTTGCCACTATTACATACTGTGTATTTCCTTTTTATTGTGTCACAGTTTAGTTATGATTAAACCCTCTGGTGTAAGTAAACAATATGTATAATGTATGCTGAATACATATACTGTACAATTAAAATAAATTAAAAATATCAATATTTATGTTTTGTTCAGAATTATGGATTCATCCCAGCCTAGGTATATGCGATGTGTGGGAGTGATGCATCTAGTAGGCTACCAAGAATGCATAGCATAAATTCAAATGAGTTCAAATTCATATGTGACACCTTCGCACCTGCTAGTTGTTGCTTAAAAGGGATAGCTGAGAGGCTTTTTTAATAACCATAACAACATTAAAGGGAGAACATTTTCACACCTGCTCAAGATTCTAAAACCTGTATTGCATTTGTGAGCGAGCTATTTGTCCCGCAGGGAAGATTTTCAGACTGCCCACTGGTATATGAAAATGTTCCATTTTACGACACGCAGGGGGCAATGATGACCCTCTGCAGACAACTGCAGAGACAATTTCCTTTGTTCCTTTTTCGAATAAGCAAATTAATTCAATGGCCAAACCCAAAATTCTATTTCTATAGAAGTGAGGGAGCACCATTCCCTTACACTCACCCCTACAACACCCCTGGCCATGACTTGCAAATTCTGAACACACTAGGCTATCATTTGAGTCGTGCAACTTAGAGGTAGTGGTGGCTGTCTTTATAGTTCCTCCGCAGTAGTCCAGTAACTGTATTTTTTTTCCTTCTCTATAGTTTCCAGTGACTGTTTTGGACACAATTTGAATTCTAAAAATAAGCATTACAATTAATCACTTCAATGAGTCAGCCTTTCAGCTGATGATGATCACGCACTCACTAGTCTGACTCTGGACTGAATCCAGTGCATATAGTAGCATGTTCTATATCTGTTATTTCTGCCTTCGCAAGACTAAACATGTAATTGTTGTACACCTTTACAGTGTGGGCCACTGCTTCAATACTCTGTCAACGCACAATCCTAAACTCAGCCACCTTGAATGCAAGATTACCTATTTGCTTTGGACCATACTAGCAAAATACACTGTGTAAATACTGTAAAACTGTGATCTGACAATAAAGTAGCAGCTAATCTGCTTCTCAATAATTATAGTGTTTAGTGTTTGAGGATTTTCCAGGTCTGCGTGCAGCTTATAATGTCCAAATAATAAAACAAATTAAAGTGGAGTTTGTCAATCCTAGACGGGAGGTTTGACGTATTCTGCTTCCATGGTGAGTATTCGGGATTGTCTGTGATTCTGTGCTAGTGCTACACCAGAAAGATGTCTAAAGCAGGGGTCTTCAACATTTTCAGGGCAAGGACCCCTTAGCTGAGAGAGAGATGAAGCAGAGACCCCCAGATTCCATATAGTTTCATCGTTTGACAGCACATTCATCAGTGTATTTTGGATTCATGTCCAATTTGTGTTATCAGATATGTAACCACTTGAACCGTCAATACTTAATAAACTTGACCTTTCACTCTGTACTTAGTGTGCTCTTTTTTCCCTTCTACACCAAAGCTCTTTGCCCCTGTTGAAGACCCCTGACCCCCTGTAGAACACCCCTGGTCTAAAATGTTATAAGGAGGAAAACACAGCTTGATCGCTGTTATCGCACTGACTGAACACTCGCACTCATTGTTAATTCCACCAACCGCAACTTCCCATTGGATGCATAACATATCGTCTCTGTTGGGTGGAAACCTCATATGTCCAAAACTGGTACTTTCAGGATTAAAACATACCGTAGCAAAAGTAGCAGATCTACAAGTTCAAAATGTGTCACTTTCGAGCTTGTGAATCTGCTACTTTTGATGTTTTTCAAGTACAGCATTCATTTACAAAAGAAATAAAACGCACACAAAGTAAAACATTATGGAGATAGGAGGTTTCTGCCCAACAAGAATGATATGCAGCTTGATAGGGTCATTACAGAATCAATGGATGTATTATTACCTGGCAAGAATCCACCAACAGTATCTACAGTAGGTTGTCTGTAATGTAATATTTGAAAAGAGGAAACGGATGGTGCATACTGCATAGACATGCTTCCCAGGCGCCGTGTTTTGAGCTTGCAGATCTGCTACTTTTGATTCTTTTCTGTGATGCTGTAAGGTAGGGGTGTAACGATATAGTAACTGTATCGAAATATCGTTTTTAACTTAAAAAATCGAAGTATATCGAAATGAAAACAGCTAAAATCGAATCGTATCGTTTTATTTTGTATCGTATCGAATCGGCAGTGCAAATAATCGATTGTATAGATACTACCTACTTGTGCATTGTATTTAGCATTTTTAAGAAGAAAAAATGAAAAGGAGGGGTTTAATTACTTTTCCTGTCCATATAGCTACACTGGTCTATCAATAAATGTGTGTAATTTCTGGGTTCATGTCAAGGTGCAGGTTTGTCAATATACAATGTCCATGTATGTGGCAGATAATCACTGTGTTTACTTATTTATATCCATAATAATACATGTTTCCTTTTAAAACCTGCACTATCCACACCTTTCACACAGATTTAATTTCTTTGCTAAATAGTTACTATATCGATTTTAAATAATTAAATCGAATCGTATCGTATCGCCATGAATTAACCAATATCTTCCATGTATCGTATCGTCAACCATGTATCGTGATATGTATCGAATCGCTATTAAAATGTATCGTTATACCCCTAGTGTAAGGGCATTCATTCATGAAAAAACTGAAGAAGTTAAGACATGGAGATAAGAGGTTTCTGCCGACAGCAACGATATATTACTACTGGGCTGGTGAATAACTGAGCGGGGGGGAAAAGAAAAAAACAGATTTGTGACCTTCCCCGTAGCACTACCATAGTACAGGAGTATGGGATCAAATTCTGTAGCTGCTACAGCACAGGTGAAACGTAGCAGTTGGCAGCACCCCTGCCTGCATATACATAGAAGGTGATGTCAAAAATTACCAGCACATACTGTACTGTACACTGCTTCTCCATGCTGAAGAGTGAGGAACTGTCAGACCCAGCCAACATTTGCATGGAAAGGCACTTTCAAAGTGTGTTGATTTACAAGCACTGTTGAAGATATATATGCCAGAAACCGACTGCCTGCAGGAACCAAATAACACAACATGCTGTGTTCTTAATCTTTCCACAGAACTATCTACATTACAAACTATTCTGTTGTTTTGCCAGGAAAAAAAGAAATGGGTCCTCTCTGCACTGCAGTTTATTTCTCCTAATACTAGCAATTTGTTTTGTCCTACAGGTAGGAGCCAGTGCAATACTTTACCATGCCTACATTGATTTCTACTGTTAATGTATGTACATATGTATGGTGGCAGATAATAGCTACAGAAAATTGTTGCTAATTTTTAATTCAAAATCGCCAAGTGAACAGCAACAGTACACTTCCCGGGGTCATCGCCATGCTGGCTTGTGGTGGACATTTTTGTCAATTTTTGCCACGGACATTAAAAATGAGTGGACAATAATATTACCAGAAATACATAAAGAGCTAACCCTGAATTACCATAACAGGTCTGTAACTCTCAGTGAACAAATGGAACCAAATGGACCCGTAAGGGTCAGAGTTAAGGGGGTCCTTGCAAATAAAACATTTGAGAACCACTACTAGTTGGACTCCTAATGTGCCAAAGTGATGAAGTAAATACATATTCTGAAGAAAGAAAAAAACTGGAGACTTGACATTCAGTAATTGGGTCTTATGCTCAAAATAAGAATATTATAACTAACGGTGTGTAAAAAAGAAAATCGGACAAGACCAAGTCTTTGCCACGGACACATTTGTCCGTGTACGGACATATTGATGACCCCTAGCCTGTAACAATGGTTCCCTGAAGTTCCCTCTCTTCCTATAGTGAACAGTTTGCGAGTTTGCCTCATAATAGTCGGAGGCCTTAGGGAGATAGAATGGTAATTTTGTGCTAATCAGTCTAAAAGCGCCAAATTTTGCACAGATGTAGCCCAGGGCATGCTCTAATGATTTAGCTAGGGCACCCGAGTCGGCGACCTTCGGGGACGCCACAGCGGCCAAATGAAGTTGGGCTCCCATCGACTTTCTATGCAGGAGGAAAATAACCAGAAAAACTTTTTTTTTCTGTATATTTAAGTAGGATGTGAGGGGTCTAACTAGGGGTTTGTCATGATTGCAAGCATTTGTTTTGCACAAAAAACATTCCTTGGGCTAGAAATGGCCCCAGAAAACGATGGTTTAGAGATGAAAAGCATGCGCGCAGGGGGTAGGGGGGGACGGGGGGGATTAACACCTCCACTTTTTTTGGGTGGGGGGGATATCCCCTCCAGTGTTCAGGTCCAAGAAAAAGCCGCAAATATGATCGATTATACTGTACACACTGAGTAGTTCTCATTTCAAGGCGTATTACTGCCCTCTAGAGGCACAGTCCCACCAGTGCAGTCACAGTGCAGTCGGCAGCTCAGCTCAGCTGTTCTGAATGAGTTTAATTAATGCAACGCGATAGTGACAAGCAGGCAGTCAGTGGCAGAAGGAGACCGTCATTGCAGGTGCTGGACCTGCTGCTGGTGTGTGTAGGCTAGTCTCACATCATTCTCAGTCAAAATGAAACGGTCAAAAAACCAAAAAACGATAACGTCGTTCTTTAAATCAAGCAACAATGTAAGTACCTTTGAACAGATGCATAATGGAAATGCAATTTCGTTTGTCAACACATTTTAAGTTACGTTTCCTCTTGTTACTGTGGTTCAATAAAAAGATCTAATATAGACTTAATGAATTCATGTGTATTTCATTTTAAAAATGCCTTGAAATCTGCGTAAAACAACTGTGTAATTCAGCTCAAGTGGAGGGGATATGTCCCCCCCTCCTCGGGGCAAAAGTGGGGGGGATATCACCAAAAGTGGGGGGGATACCCCAAAATTTTTCGCGCACATACCTCCCAGATGTGTCCCCTTCACTTTTAAAATGCCTCCTGCGCCCCTGATGAAAAGTGATGAGTCATCACTTTTCAGAGTTTTGTGGGTGTTTTCTGCAAGACTCGGGCACCCTAGCTAAATCATTAGAGCATGCCCTGGGCTACATCTGTGCAAAATTTGGCGCTTTTAGACTGATTAGCACGAAAAATAAACCCTAAGGCCTCCGACTAACATGTATGCACACCCATAACCCATGCATTGTTTTCTGAGGCCATTTATAGCCCAATGAATGTTTTTTGTGCAAAACAAATGCTTGCAATGGATTCAGCATCATGACAAACCCTTAGTTAGACCCCTCAGATCCTACTTAAATACCCTTTTCTGGGTATTTTCCTCCTGTATAGAAAGTCAATGGGAGCCCAACTTGATTTGGCCGCCGTGGCGACCCCGAAGGTCGCCGACTCGGGCGCCCTAGCTAAATCATTAGAGCATGCCCTGGGCTACATCTGTGCGAAATCTGACTGATTAGCATGAAAAAAACCTAAGGCCTCCGACCATAAGAGCAGGTACCTCCCTTTCAATTAAACTCAACTTTATTGTCACATCACATGTTTTACGGGTGTACAAAAGAGGGTGAAATTCTTTGTCGTACAAGGTCCCCACTATTTTGCAAATTTCAAAAAGGGGATGAAGAACTAAAGAAAGAAAGAAAAAGAAAAAACAGGTCAGATGTTTGTGTCACTGTACCTAATGGACGGCGCTGAAAAAGAATACATACTCAGCGAAATCCGTCCCTCTGTTTAAGAATCAAGGAAATAGAAAAATAATCACGGTACAGTGCAGGTCTGTGTCTTTTAGACTTTTAGGATGCTGCTCCCATCAATGCAGTGTATATCAGGTTTCACAGCGGGGGCAGGCGTGACTCAGTGTAAGTGCTGGCTCGGGTCCTACAGTACAGCATATTTTCCGGTCTCACCAATGTATTTTTTCCCCAGAGCCTGGATGGTAATATGATATGGATTGCAAAGGCCCACCGCCATCATAAAGCTTCATTGATTGAGTGATACGTAACTGTAAAATAAATGCCTTACGGAGCACAGAATGCTTGTGTTGGCGTTACTGCATGGCACAGGTGACTTAATAAAGGACCGTAGACAAGAACTCTGTAAATTAGTGTGGTTTCACTAACAGGGCAACCAGACTATAGTACTTGTCTGTCATGAACTGTCAAGTTTGATTTTTATGTACTTTTATTTTGTAGTATTCTCCTAGGGTTTTCATTGGGATTCGCTTGCTTGCATTTTGCTACATTTTCTCGTTTGACTTGAATGGGAAAATGCAAAAATGTAACTTTTCCCAAATATGGAGATGACTGACATCATAGATGTCTGACATCATAGACCACATGAGACTGAAACAGTATGCCCATATATGGGCATTCCAAGATATGGGCTTAATATTGATGACATCAGGGATCTCCATATATGGGCATAAAGGGACAAGGACTGACCAAGATCTCCATATATGGCCATTAATTTATTAGTGAATTAATTTTATCCATTGACTAGAATGTGGAAAATTCAAATGGTAAGACGGAATTAATTTGCATTTCATGTGTGAATTCATTAGAAGTTCATGTGTAACTCGAGTCACGGCAACTACACTTGCAATTCCCAGAATTATATCTTTCTATTATAATTATTATCTAAACTGAATAAATACCCATATGCAGCCCTCTGATTGGCTAGGGGCGTAAATACAGACAGACAACATTTGTGTAATTTATAGATAGATTATTATACTTTTCATCATTATTGTTTTTCTAAACACTGGTTGGGATGTGAATTAAAATACATGTGGGTTAATTTGGAATCAGTTTTCTTGTTCAGCACATTCAGTAACTATAACTACGCAACCCTAAAATAGATTTATTTCGCCTGCAGTGCACCTGCTGGCCTGAATAGATTAAGACATTGCTAATGACAAGAAAGACAACAACTAAAAAGTAATTAGGCACATTATTTTCAGACAAAGTCATTATTTCATCATTCTTTATAAGCCACAGGGCAAATCAAATCCAACCTTGTCAGACCTTCTATGCATAAAGTATTGGCTCAGTATAGGGGTGATGATATTGATAATTTGATGATATTGATAATGTGATGATAATTAGACACATCTGGTCAGTGGAAGGACGCCTCATAATACAGTACCTTCGCTGGTGGGAATTATATAAAGCATGTACGCGCTTCTTCAGGTCAGCCCCTACTAGCCAGCAGCACCTCCAGCTGTTACCCAGCACTTCCTTATTTCTTATGCATAAAGACCACAGCCCTTCAGAGCTTAAATAGTGTAGTTCAAGCAGCCAGCAGAAAGCCTTCAGAGAGCTGTGCAGCTGTGCGCACAACAAGGACACCGTCCATTACCAGTTAATGGATTCACTTTCACAAAAGGACCTTAAAGACACAGTCCTTACGCTGCTGTGTGTGTGTGTGTGTGTGTGTGTGTGTGTGTGTGTGTGTGTGTGTGTGTGTGTGTGTGTGTGTGTGTGTCTCCGCAGGTTAAAAATAGAACTGGGAGCAGAATGGATGGACGCTATTTACAGTAGCTTCCAAATATCTGTTGCAGAATCTGAGATTTCTCTCTCTCTCTCTCTCCATTCTCTCCCTCCCCGAGCTCGTGAGCGCGGGGGAAGTGAAGGCTCCAACTCCCTCTGCTTCACACATGCGGTGATTACATCTCACGCACTTATAATTACAATATATTCTCACCGCCAAACTCTGAAATATCTTTGAGAGAAATCTCAGGTTACATAAGGAACGAGGCATTTACTAACCCTCAACATGGATTGTGAGAGATAAATTGGGCTAAATGGCCCCAGGGGATGCATGCATGTGTGACCAAATAGCATTAATATGCTTGAATATTATACGACGACTAGAATGTCTTTTAACTGTTGGCGAGTGAGTTGGCCTGTGGGAATACTACAACCTACTTTGACCTACAAAGGTCTCTGCAAACATTGAAAAAGCAGAAGGGGATGAACCAAAATCAGAACACAGTTTGTAACTGCCAATTTTCGGCTTGAAAAAATGACTGTGTATAGGTGACCTGGAAGCACCAGTTGTGCGTTTTGTTAAGCACTTCAGCACTGCTGTCCCAATTTTGGGCTACCATTATAATGTGGGGAAATATATTCAGAAATAGCTAAAATAGCTTATCTACAAGCTGCACAACGTGTCGCATCACAATGTGTTGTGAGAATGTAGATTGGCTATTTCTGCCATGTGACACCGTCGTATGACAAAGTATAAAATAGGTCCAGATGTATCAACCTTGACACTACTGCACTACATTATCTCAAGACAGGCATGTCTGAAAAAGCTTGTAAATTTTGTTCCTGCATTTATGCTAAAGCTATCAGCGTCGGCTGAAATGGATAGGAAATAATCGGAAACTGTTAACAACCTCAGAAAATCATACTGGTGCATCGTTAAAAAGCTGTACAGCCATATCCTTACAACTAATTGACAAGCCAGCTCATGGTGGTGTTTAAGCATGTCATTGATAGACTCTCACACCACTGCTTCTACAGATTCCTCCTTTCACACATACATCGCTGCATTTTCCCCCATCATTCCTACCTGCTTTCCCTGAACGTATTGTACTTGCACGATGTACAATTAAACAAAACGTAATTTAATGCTATGACGCGAATTACATCATAGTACGTCCATTATTAACCTTCCGGCCGAAACACAGACTTACAAATAGTTCCACGGTGCAGTGTACTTATGAGTGTAGTGTAGGTCTACTGTGTCCCCTGGTGGCAGGGACAGTGTAGTGGAGACATCATCTTTCCCAGTACGGGACAGAATCACGTTTACACTGCATCTAAAGACTCCACCTTTTGCACAAAAATCGTGCAGCAGCTAACAGCGTTAACACAGCACCCGAAACACAGACCAACAATTTGATCAAATATAGAGCAGTCCTGCCTGAGCGCCCGGAGGGCGCGAAGTCCTAGGAATGGAGCGGCCGCGCAGCGGCTGCGAATTTCTAGTTACTAAAATGCAGGTGGTACAGTGCTGTCCGTATAAATTAGCTCAGAATATTCTGTCTTTTTATGAGACAGGAGGCGCAGATGCATAGAGTTGACAGGGGTGGCCCCAGTCTTTCTGCAACTGTCCCCTGGGAGTCTCCACAGAGCTGTGCGTGTGTGTGCGCGTGCGTGCCGCGTGCACACACACACATTGAGTGCATTTTGTTTGTGTGCACTCACTTATCCACTCACTCACTCATCAGTGTCTGACTGTGTACTCAGACCCAGGGAGTGAGGAGTACAGTATAGTAGCATACTGGGAACCCAGCAAGAGTTGGGAATGCCTTGAGATTTATCCAACAATAGAATGTTTTTTTTTGTTTCATTTGCTACACTTTGATTTTCCAAATCACAGCATGCGCTCATGCATGTGTGCGCCTTCACTTCAACTACTAGAGGAATTAACCACATAAACTCTGGCATCCCCATTTTTGGTCAAGATCTTGTGATCTACAAGCTCACCACAGATCGTGTTGTGAACTAATGCTCACGATTTGATGCGCTGTGAGCTTGTAGACAGGCTATTTTCACTACAATATAATGTATATATCGTAGCATACATGGGACTTGAGTGGTTAGATGTAAGAGCAGAAGGCAAGAAATATGTTTTGTTACATAACTGCATGTATGGTATTTCAGCAAATTTTCACTCCCCCACTGGTGAGTGATGTGTGAGCTGTTGCTGTGCTGTCTGTTTTGTGATGCGCTTAACCATATGGTGTTCAACTGGTCATATCGCATCACATTTAATCATATAAAACACATCAAAACTTGGTGGGGAAAATGAGTTATCGATCTAACTGTTTTAGTTTTAATTAAATAACTAAGGTATGAACATTTCATATAGAATAATCTCTTCACATCCTTCTCAAAACATCATTTAAATCTGTCTATTTGACTCATATGTGTACACATAGCCAAATGGAAAGGCGATTGACTTAGTCAATTACGCCTATATAATTTTGTCAACACAAAAAAAGGTATTGAGATTTTGATATAGGCTATAGTAGCTACTGTATGTTGTAAAAGAAGAATATTACAATCTTCTGTTTACAAAGCTATGAAATGACTATTGGAATGCCGTTTCCTTTCATGAATTGGTTAATAAAATGACGTGCCCCACCACAAATAAATCCACCAGAAAATAAACCATTGTGACTTGAACTGTACTCCGGAGAAGCACTGCAATACCAAAGATTGTTTGCTTACAACTCCCCCTTCCTTCCTCTAATACAGAATATATTTTTTAATAGTTTACATACTCATTTAAGGGTACATGCAGCTTCTCGAGTGTTACAGCAGCCAGCCAGCTACTCCATGTTAATAAGTCCTCACAACTGCTATGTCGTCCTCATTGCCAAATGCCAACCCCCATAAAAGAAAGGTGTTGCACATTGTTTTTCTTTCCTAGCAGTGAATAGCTACAAACTAATTATATTTTGAGCAGCACGAGACGCAGCTTCAAATTCGTGTTGTGACAGTGAAGCTCCTTAAGGAAACAATAAAGGTGCATCCATAATTTCAGTGGCAAACACGAAATCCATACGCATTTTCTGTAAAGAATCTTTCATTTTGCTCTGCAGGTGCTTATTTGAATACCCCCTCCAGGTGATGTGATTCACCAGAACGTGATGTCAGGGACATGTCATATCAGAGGGTATGCCTGCTGCTGCAACAATCCACAAAGGCATGACATTGACATTTAGTTGCACCGAATCATGTGTGTTTTAATAATGTACAGTACAGACTGTAACTTAAACAGTTTTAGTAATGTTGTTTGTATATCGTCTCTGTGGGGTGGAAACCTCATACTGTCTGCCCAAAACTGTTACTTTTCAGGATTCAAATAAAAAAAATAGCAAAAGTAGCTACAAGCTCAAAGCATGTCGCTTTGCGCTGTGTTTTGAGTTTGCAGATCTGACCTGTAAAATTCTGGAGACAGGCAGCAGTCATATGCAGCTTGATATGTTCATTACAGAATCAATGGATGTCTTGGTATGGCAGTACCTGCCATACCTGGCAAGAATCCACCTACAGTATCTAGGTTGTTAGCAATTTAATATTTGAAAAGAGGAAAAGGTGCATAGACATGATTCCCAGGCGCTGTATTAATAGCACCCACTGCTGCTATTAGTTAGGATGGGTAAAATGCAGAAGACAAATGTCCCATATTCTGTATGTGCAAATGTGCTGTGACAAAAAAAAAAAAAAAGTTCCCTTTGCTTTCCTTTTCTTCTCTTTCCTGGTGTTTCTGTCAAATGTGGCATTGCATAATGCCTACCAATAGCCAGTTTGCAATAGAGTAGATGTACAGTATGTCAAGTGTGAACCTGGTGAACTCGACATTACAAGGAGCGTTGCAAGCAGAGGACTGCAATAAGGGGATAATATTTCACAACCTCCGTGTTCATTACACTGGCAGCGATTCTCAACTTGTGGGCTGGAGGCCCGGAGCCCAATTGGTGGGACGTGAGGATCTGGCAAGTGGGCCCCCAAATAATTGGCCAAAACACTCAAGATTTTTTATGATAATATAACATTAATTCATTCACGATCGGTTTGACTGATCATGAAACGGCTGCCATGTTAAATGAGGGGGCCCCGAGAACACTTTGATGTCCAAGTGGACCTTTATCCAGACAGGAAAGGTTGACAACCCCTGCATTACACTGTGGGACTGGGTTGGCATGAGTTCACCAACAACAGTCCATAGTAGGTCAGTCTGGTCAGATGCCTCTGGTACCCAGTCATTCTATAGCATACTGTTGCGGGCATCTGGCATGGATATTATGTCAAATGAAAACAAATTTTGTCATATAAATGCATGTCGCATGAGTGAGTATAAATAGTGTTCTGCCCAGAAAGAGTTAGACCCATATTCCATTATTTCTCAGTGCAAAACACACAAATGTATAGTGTCAGTCATGTCACTTTTCATTGCAGAGGAATACTGTCACAGACATGGTTAAAAATACTCACAGAACAGCTGTGCATTATATCATGTTGTTGGGGTGTACAAGTTAACTCTGGCCTGCAAGATGTGTCATGTGTGTAAATCTAAACGGTCGTTTGACACTGACACACAGTCCATCCATTATCCTCTAAATCTACTCACAACAAGTCACATACCATAGGCTAGTGACTAATGGTCCCACTCCACATATATACTCCTGCGATGCAGGCTGATAATAATAAATGCCACGACCAACATCGATGCAAGTGATGTTCTTCATTTCTTACCGTTCTGAGCCCAGCTGAAAGGCAGCATCAAGTTTCCACAGAGGACCAGCGGGAGCAGCATCACTGCGTCGGGATGCATTCTTCTTGGGGGTTACGGAGGAGGACGGAGGGGAGAGGACCAGCCAGCCAGCCGAGCTCTCTCTCTCTCTCACTCTCTCTCTCTCTCTCTCGGCAGGACGGACGAATGTGGGAGGAGAGGAGAGATTGCCTAATGATCGTGGGAATTATAAAAACGGGCTAAACATAGCACCGAGTTTGTCAAATTGTCAGCAGAGGATCGAAAATGTTTTTAAAAAATATATAGGCTATATAAAAAAAATAATGTGCTCTCCTTATCTGTGGATAAAAAGAGCTCGACAGATTGTGATGAATGGACGGTCCGGGACGAGGCCAGGGGCTCAGGGATGCCGATGCGGGGCCATAGGCTGAAGGAGCCTCCTTGGTCACAAATTGCGGAGGAAAGGATAGTGTATAGGTCCCATGGCCCAGAGGGATGGGGCGTGCTGTGATTGGCTTGTAGTTGGACGCTAACAGCCATCCATGGGCAATCCGCAATGCAATAAATAGATATGGAACAGCACGAGCTGATATGATACATACATATGAGGATATGAATGCAGAACGAACTATGTCGGAGGAGAGATTTTTATGTTATCTTTTAATTATGCTTTTATTCATTGACCCGCCGTCGTCAATGACACTTTTCAGATTATGTCTATTCTATGTGTGCATGTGTGGTGGTCACACAGGCGTATTATCGCCGGAGTAGAGAATTTATAGCTAGCGCCGGTTGCCTGGCAACGCTGGCTACCCAATCACAGCGCGAGCGAACGCCCGTCCCGGCTATGGGACACCCGGAGGAGAGGTCCTTCGATCGTGTCCACGGTGCCATTCTGAAGCTTCAAAGATGCGCACACGTATGCGCATCGTGGACGCACAGGCAACGCGAAATAATTACGATTATTATGAAAGTTATGCTTAATAAATGACGCTGGAATGCATGCCTTACACATTGTCCACTATATATTCGTGTCCTGTATGCAAAATGAGTGTGTATAGGCCTAATAAGCCAGGTACATGTCTGTTTGCACTGCACTGATGATGGTAAGGCAATGCGCCCATGACCGTGTCCCTAGAGCGCACAAAAACGCACGCAATCTCACACACATAAACACGACATCGCAACCTCATCCCCCCCGCCACCACGGGTAGTGTTTATCCCTGGACTATTGAATATGACGGACAGCTAGTGGACAGTGGATCATGTGCGACGGCGTTATGACTTTTGAGAAGGAATAAATGGTCCATCTTGGCTGCAGGTGGGCTGATGGCATCACCTAGCTGGTGCGTGACAGTGGTGGTATTTTCTATTGCAGACAAAAGTTCAGCTAAGAATAACTCAGACACAGCGTTCACAACGTCACTCAGCTGAGCAGCCTCGGATTTCATAGCCTGAAGCCATGTTCAGACTTTTGAGTAGAATTTCCTTTCTTCTTACGATCTGTTCTAAAATTATCAAAATAAATCTAATTCTGTTGTCAGCACCACATACCATATTCACCAATATCTTGTAGCCTATCTTGTAGTTATCGAGGCGTATTTGTTTATAAATGACATTTATCAAACATTGATAAAACAAACATTGCAAGATCGATGTTTCAAGCTGGTATAGGTCTATAGCCCCATATAATTTAGAACCTCAGAGCACAACAGTATGCAGCGACGGGTGAGGTTCTATATGGGGCTATAGTATAGGCCTAGTGTGGGAGTCAGCCAGATGCATGTCAGCCAGATGCATGCAACTCTTATGTAGGATTAGCACAATTCTGCACAGTGCAGTGCACTCTAGCCTTACACCTAACAACTTTGGTAAGATTGTGGACAGATTTGGGAAAGATTAAGGTTATTTGAACATAGGCTAATCTAAAAACGTAGGCTCATCTAATTTCCCATGCAATAGGCCTACAATAGTTACACATAAAAATAAAAGTATCATAGGCTACTGCAATATAGAAATACTCTGTTACAAGTAAATGTCCGCAATTCAAAATGTATACAAAAATATTGGCATCAAATATGCTTAAGTAGGCCTACCAATTAAGTAAAAGTAAAATTACTTATGAAGAAAGGTCCCATTTCACAAGTTTTCTGAAGTATGTACGTTTCGAATGTACAAAAATCCTTTGAAAAAATTGCAATTTCCAATTGCATCTTTCTAGTTGGATGTTGTAGCAGATCTGAAGGGCTGAAGTTGTGTGTATGTTTTGTAAGCTAAATCTACAAAGTTGCCTAACTGCCAACTAAAGTGGTCAAATAATAATAATGAAGTACAATATTCAAAAAACAATATTTGCCTCTGAGATAATGAGGTAATGCAGTAGAAGTAAAGTATTGGAAGTTGGAAATACTCAAGTAAAGTACAAATACCTCAACATTGTACAGTAGGCTACATGTGTAAATGTACTTAGTTACTACACCACTGGCCACAGCCACATGGGGTAAACACTGCCAATAAATCTATCAACAGTTATCTTAATGAAGGTGATCAAAAAAACATTGATTTAGCAATAAACATAGTGTGAGTCTTACAGTGTTGGGGATTTTATTATTAATTATTGTTGATGCTGATGTTCTTGAGTTTGTCCTCCACCTGATTACCAGAGTGGATGTGCAGTTCTATCATTCTAAATTAGTACTAAACAAAATCTCCATTCGATTTCATCTCACCAGGCTGCTATACCAATATCTGACAAGTGACAACTGAATCAATGTGTTGCCCCACGTCCAGTTTTGAATAGGGTATAAGATTATGGAGAAGCTCCTGAGCTCACTGAGCTCATTTGTAGATTAAGAACCGTCACAACAAAGGGCTGGGTTTGGATCTGAAGCCAGGTATGTACTGTATCCAAGACATAATATCCTAACATGGCCTCCTATAATCCCTTGTAGCAGTGGTGTGTGCTGCTGCTACATGGGTGACCTCATGTGGTCACTCACAGCAACACAAGACAAATATATACTTCCAACAATTCATTTTTGTGGTATCCCACAGATGCGTTTCAAAATGTACATTTTGATACAGTGGCATTAAACTGGGATTTGCTTATATTACAATATTGGAATGTTTAACATGTCTTTGACCTATACATTTATGGTTAAAACAAGGTCTTAGTTTCATTTACTTTATTTTATTACAAAATGTTTACTACTGTACCTGCAGTGGAATAGTTCTGACTCATTCACTATAGGCCTACCAATCTATGCATGTTTTCATGTTGGAGAGGATTTGTAAAGGGCTAGTCTCTGCTCAGTAGCAGAACAAACTTCCCTCCACTTTACTCCCTTGCCTCCAGTTTGTCTGTGGGACACCGCGTTTAAAATGTAACTCCACCTGAAACCCCTCACGAGCCAATCGGCTGAGAAGATGTCACAGCACACGACACACCCTCCTTTGTTCAAAACCAATGAGAGTGGAAGTGTGGCATTTTGCCCTGAGGGGAAAAACTTACCCCTGGATGTGTTAATTACGCATCACTTAACTGTTGCCAATGTGTTCACAACGGTGGACACTCTTTTGGGCTTTTTACCTCTACTATTCCACTTTTTTGGTCAATCTAGTATGGAAAGTAGACAACAATGGCTTACCAGGCTGAAAAATGAACTTAGCAACAGTCCTGTGGTGTCAAATGTGGCTTTCGGCTTCATCCTCATGGGACTAGAGAAGCTTGTGGAGCTGGAGTTTGAGTGTCCTTGCAGTCCTACATGGAACGGAGTGTTTTCATCTGCCTTCTTCATCATTCCGGCTGTCATGGCCTTTACCCTGATGCTGATCATCCAAGGATGCAGATGTGAAGTGTGGTGCAGGAAAACTGTGTCCCTCTCCAGCTTTGTCCCCGCTATCGTTTGGCTGATTTTACTATTCCTCGACGGCCAGTACTTTGCTTGTGCCATGACAGACTGGAAAGGTAGATTTGTGATTGTTGACAAGGCAGCTCCGCAGAAATGGTGTGAGCCAACTAGTGAGGGAGACGTCACAGCTCAAGAACTCATGCTCCGCTCACAGCAGTTATTTGTTTTCTCTCAGGTAAGTTCAATGTTCTCCCAGCTTATTGTACGTTATTTGGAGTCAGGGTCATATAAATGAGAGAGGTAGTGCATGCAATTGCATGCACATCCACTGCAGTGTCATGGTTCAGGTAAACAATATATCAACAAAGATTAAATAAACACTCTGCTAACACACTGCACACTGCTATGCTCCTATCGATTATTGCAAGCTCACTTCAACACTGCTGCAATCCCATCTGGAAGATGAAGATCCTGAATGGATCGAACAGTTGTAATACACTGTATTGTTTATTGCAATACAGTGCTTGCAATAAACTGTGGGAGCATATTTAAATGTGTGGACTTTGAAGGACCTCTATCCCATTGGAATTGTGCACTATATTTTATCAACCCTTGCATATTACAATGTTGCTGCCATTAAGGAAATTCTGAATAAGAAAATGTATTCTTGAAATGACCTGTGACTTTGACCTGTGACCTAGGCAACTAAAGTTTGCTGCCATGTGTTCTTGTCAATACTTATGAATGTAAAAGTAGGTTAAACATAGGCCTACAAGTAGTTTGTGTAAAGTCTTGTGACAATATAGAGAAAGCATTGACGTAAGGGTTGTCTGTACTGTCGTTACTTTTCAGGAGCAAAAGTATCAGATCTACAAGCTCAAGGCGCATCACTTCGTTTCAAGCTTGTGGATCTGCTACTTTTGATGCTTTCCTGCTTCGTTGTAGTATGATCAAGTAGGGCATTCATTTACAAAGAAACACAATAGGTTAGAATATGGAGATAAGAGGTTTCTGCCCGAGAGACACAAAATAATGGTGTCATGAGACTAGCTATGCTTTGAGCCAGAGGGTTTCCTGTTGCATAGCATTGTAAACGTAAGTCTGTCTCCTGCTGCAGTACAACAATAAAACATCACTTATGCTAGTTTGAAATGTGAATTCTTGTCTCTTGCCTCTCATTTAATCTTTGTTTTCTGAGCACCCATACAAATGTCCTTAACACTGCCCATGCCTATTTCATCATAATTTATGTGACCACTTAAACCTAAGTCTAAGTGAAACAGAAATGAGTTACATGTACTGTAACTGTACTTTGTCCCCGTCTACACCAATTTGATAAAAAAAAAATAGATCAACAACTTCACAAGGCGTTGAGAGCTTGTAGATTTGCTATTTTTTAATAACGTACTTCCCACTGTTAGGTATCCTGGGGTTCAAGTGGTTCATTCAGTTTAGTCTTGTCAAATTGCTTGAGCAAATTGCTTAACTGTATTTATTTTGTGTTGCAGGTTATAGGCATAATCCTCCTGATATTCATCTGTGTGGGACTCATAGTATATGTAATCAGAGAAAGCTGCCAACACGAGGAGGAGATGATGCGGGATGCAAATGAAATAGAGCTCAATATGATCAGGACAAGCTCATGACCGGGACATCAAGCCCTGCCCTGCTGCATCAGTGGATCCCCTCTCAGTGCTCACTTCGCACAAACAGACTCTTGTACTTGTAAATAATGCTGAATGGATTGTAATCATCATGACTTTTGTAAATAAGTGCCTTTTTACGTTTCTCCACTCCAAGAGATCTCTGGTCAAGGTTGGCCCTTTCACATCCAGGGAAGTCGTCTATTTCATTTAGCAATTTTGAATGTTGTGTAATGTTCTCTCTAGATCTGTGGATTTAGATGTGCCTTATCATTCAGGAAATACATGGCATACCTGTCTGACTGACTTCACTGTAAGCCTTTCCATACCACTTTAACTCTACACTTCATTGTATGTCAAATAGCAAATAGCCGATCTACAAGCTCACGGCACATTGCAGTGTATAGCGTTGTGAGCTTGTATTATCTGCTGTTTTCATCAATTGTTTGCCCATTTTTGACAAATGTTTGTCTATTTCCGCCTATTATGAAATGTCCAGAATAGGGACGCTAGGGTTCATGTGGTTAAATGAGTAGAATAAATGGCAAAACTAGCAGGTATAGGGACCTTGGGAAGCATGACTTTTATAGATTCAATTTGGAAACAGATCTCAATTAATAATACATAACTTCTTCTCATAGGGCCAACTGGAGATTAATTACCCCTGAACTTGAATGAATATATTCTAAATTATTTTCTGGATACATTTTTACCTTCAGTATAGTTTGAATCGTGACTACCATCTGATGCTCTTGATTCAAACTGAAATCATATTCACAAGAAACCCTACATACGTCATTGACCGGGGTACCCCACGGTTCTATACTTGTCCCCTCCTTTTTTCCCTCTGCACCATATCTCTTTGGCCAAAGATCGCTGATCTACAATCTCACATTTGTGTTGTGAGCTTGTAGATCTTACATTTTTGGCTGAATGATCTCATACTGTGAGATGCCCAGAATAGGAGCACCAGGATGCATGTGATCAGTGAGACTATAGTAATGTACAATATATGCCATTCATATCAAGGCTATACGAAGCGATACATTTTCAATTACAGTATTAACTGTCTCTTTGTAATTACAGTTTTTGTAATAAAACCATTATTTATTTAAATTAAATGCCCAGGGTTTTTATACAATCACCTACCAAACATAATAGTATACATTATTACAGAGTTCATTCTGTTAAGGAGTGGCTTGTTAAGTCATAGTTTGTTTTGTGTGTGTGTGTGTGTGTGTGTGTGTGTGTGTGTGTGTGTGTGTGTAAATTTCACTAATACCATTTATAATATCGCTATTTCACTATGTAATCATTTTCAATCAAGGAGTTCAAATAGCTACTAACAATTCCTACTCAATTAGTCAGATTTAATCTTTCTTCTGAAACATACCCTGACGCATACACACTTGATTAGAGCAGCAAATATAACCACAACAAGCAGTGCTGCTGTCACTAAAAACATCATGACATCTACAGAGTGGTACGAGTACCAGGGCATTTTGTAGGACTCTGTGCGGAGGTGAGCAGCACCTTTGTGTCTCATAACAAACTCTATCCAGAAGAGGGCGGTGTCCAGTGGCTTCATTGGCTTGTCTCTGTGTAGCCTGGAGAGTCTCTGCATGTTCATCCTGTAGGAGGGCTCATGGAGGACCTCCTGTAATGCTTCCAGGAAGTTGTTATCTTTGTCCACTGTGGCCATCGAGAGAACAATCGCACCTCCTCTCTCTTTGAGACGCAGTAGGTTGTCGTATTGGTCAAAAAACAAAGGTAGACCCACAACAGGCACTCCGTGATAGATGGCCTCTTGAACTCCATTCGTACCTCCATGGGCCACAAATAGCTTTATCTTTGGGTGTCCCAGAAGATCGTTTTGTGGCATCCAGTCAAGCAGTAATGTGTTGTTCCCCAGAGTAGCGGGCTTGTCCCCTTTATGCCTCCAGATGACTTTCTGAGGTAGTTTGGCAAATGCGGCAGCGATCTCATCCGTTATATCAGTTGGCAATCCACTGATAAATGTCCCCAGAGACATTATGATGACTCCATGTTCCCCAGAGCTCTGTACAAACTCCTCCAGGTCTTCAGGAAGAGGTTTAGCAGGTTTGCACTGGAATCCTCCCATATAGATAACGTTAGGCATGGTTGGGCGAGGGAACTCGAACACAAAGTCAACCCTCATCAGCCACAGGTCAGCCCCCTGCAATAACTCAGTGAATTTGACCTCTGGTCCAAAGAACTCGTCACAAAAAGCCTGATAAACTGGATTGACAAAAAATATATTTTCAGCTTGATTTAGCAAATAGAAAAGCATGTTCTTAACTCTTTGTACAAAATTCATTTTGTCTGATAATCCTGACATAGTCATTGGGATATAAGATATAGGTGTGGGTGCAATGCTCTGATGTCCCTCCCCATGGGTTACCCATCGCACATTGTAGACTAGAGGAAGCTTTAGATAATGAGCCAACAAAATACCTCCTCCCCATGCTGGGTCAGTGAGGACTAAATCATAATCTCTCTCCTTGATGCTATTCATCAAATCTGTGTTTTCAAACATGTTTCTAATCATTGCACAAATCATCCTGGGAACACTTGAGAGGATACCGAGTGCCTCCATTTCCAAATAGAAAAAATTCAAAGCAGAACTTTTGCCTCTTTCTATATCCACTAGTTTCTTTAAAAGTGACTCCACAAAGTCCTCATTGATCCCATCAGCCACAGGCACAGTGATTGAGTCATAATAGGTGGATTCCTCTTTGATGTACCAGCTTTGAGTTGTCCTCACCACTGTAATGGAGTGTCCCTTGGAGTGTAGAGCTTTGACCAGGATATCCATGTTCACCCAGTGGCTTCCTTCTAACGGAACAACCAGAATCTTCCCTCCTTGGCAGAATGGCCAGAGAACCATTACACATGTCACAAGAAGGAAAACTGTCCTCCACAGCTGCCATGCCATCGCTTACCTATATTTACAAGCAAAAGCACATTATGTACAATATCTGAAACGTTGAAATTGACCCATGTACTGTATCAGAAAAGATTTAGTGTGGTATCAAAATTAGCCACAATAGGATAACGGCATAATATACTGTATATATTTTTTCTTTTAAAATCATTCAATATTAACCAATTGGGGTATTAGTAATTTAGAGCACTTCCACTTACTGATTAAAATCAAGTTCTGTTCTGATTGACGTGCTTCTATTGGAGTAGCATTGTCTGAGACTTGTGTCTTATGCTTTCAGTACATTTAGCAATTTAGCACTGTTCTGTACATTTTATAACTACTGTATACAGTACAAGTTCTTAAAACTTTGTGCTCAAACCATGGTGAAAAGTAGCCTACAGCAACAATGATCAAATGTACTTACATATATTTAAAGTCCACCTTGGGATAGGTTATACAGTATTGAGTTGTTCAGTTATCTTTCCTAGTGAAGTTCAAAGTTGTGTGTGTTGTGTGAATGTGAGGCAGGGCAAAAGAGCACTCATGCTTATATAATGAAGGAGGCGTGGAATAACATAACGTCAACAAGTTTATAGTCGTAACCGAAGAAGGTAAGGTCATCAATGTCATTTTCTCTATCATGCAATTCCAGCCAGCAGATTCGTCACACAATGGGAGCCCAGCTGCAGCCAGAATGCATTGGAGTCAATAAGAGGAAGTGGACCAAACAAACACTATTTCTGAATGACAGAGACCTTTGTAAAGCTGTGTAGCTTGTCCATTTGTACACTGTACAGATTCATCTCATAAAATTAGAATATTGTGTGAAAGTTCATTTCAAGATATTAGAATATTCCACACGACCACTCAAAAGAAGGATTTATAATACAGAAATGTCAAACTTCAGAAAGGTTATGTTAATTAATGCACTCAGTACTTTTGAATACTTTTGAACAAATGTCTTCATCGATGGGGCGTGGCATGAAGGTGAACAGCCTGTGGTACTGCTGAGGTGTTATGGAAGCCCAGGTTTGAATTGATAGAGGCCTTAAGCTCATCTGTGTGGTTGAGTCTGTTGTCTCTCATCTTCCTCTTGACAACACAACACAAATTCTCTGTGGGGTTCAGGTCAAGCCAGTTTGCTGGTCAGTTAAGCCCAGTAATACCATGGTCAGTAGTAGTTACTAGTAGTGTTGTCTCTGTGGGCAATGTGTCAAGTGCTTCTGGCTAAAGGAAATCATCATCTCCATAAAGCTTGTCAACCTACGGAAGCACAAAGTGCTCTAAAATCCCCAGGTAGATGGCTCCCTGTGTTGACTCTGAACTTGATAAAACACAGTGGACCAACACCAGCAATAGAATACAATGCTGGTTTTGCCCACACTGCGTTTGGGCAGAGTTCAGAGTCAACACAGCCATCTATCTGAAAGTTTTGGAGCACTTTGTGCTTCCGTAGGTTGACAAGCTTTATGGAGATGATTTCCTTTAGCCAGAAGCACTTGGCACCTGCCCACAGAGCCAAAACTACTAGTACCTGGTGTACTGACCATGGTATTACTGGGTTTAACTGACCAGCAAACTGTCCGGACCTGAACCCCTTAGAGAATCTGAATCTGTGTTGTGTTGTCAAGAGGAATAGTCCATGGGCCATACGAGATGTCGGTATCCGAAAGGTGGCAAAGGTTACCATGCATTTTTGAAAAGCTCTATATCTGTAGATTCTATTTTTGTATGATAATCCTTTCTGAGACACAGCTAAATTGGTGTCCCATTTATCTTGAGAAATGGATTTTCATGAGCTGTATGGCATAACAATCTAAATCTAAACAAAAAAAGCCTTTGAATATTTCACTGCATGCACAATGAATCTAAAATGTATGAGTTTTATATAAATATATAAGTTTTAAAAAGTTCATTATATTATAAAATACAATTTTACACTATATTCTAATTTCATGAGATGGATCTGTATACGTTTATTGAGCTGTCTAAACTCTAAAGAGCACAAAGTATATTTCTGAATGTGCCAAAGTATCGTGATAACGCCGAGCCAGAAACCAGTGTTGACATGTCTGCTTATTAAAAGTGACTTTTATATTATTCTTTTATATTCCTGAACTGATTAACTGACAAAGGACGCAATTGTTCAGAAATAATTTGTTCACAAGCTGGTCCAGCTGGCTGTCATAGACTCCGATGTATTTCATCGAACTTTCGGATCCAGCTTTGGCTCCCATGCACGTCAATGGCATCTGCCCGGTTCAGAAACGTACTTTGTGCTCTTTAGATACCTCTAGAAAATGCAACACAGCAGAAAACAATATGTCTTCATTTATTTTCCTGAGCCGTGTATTTTATAAATATCTCAATCATTCAGAAATGGTGTTTGTTCATACACTGGTCCACCTGGCCCTCATCAACTATGTATTCTATTGACCTCCCGGCTGCAGTTTGCCACCCAGTGCGACAAATCTACCGTCTGTAATTACTGGATAGAGACATTTATGTCGGTCTAAGACACCTCAGGGTGACATCGCGCCAATTCTTGGCCATCTGGCCAGTGATGTATATGGAACCAGTTACTCATATATGGAGACCCCGCATGGTAGTCAACAATGTTATGTCAAAACATGCCCATATATGGGCATTACCAAATATGGGCATTCCCAGATATGTCCTTAATATTGATAACATAATATCCTTAATATTGATAATATATAGGAATCTCCATGTGTAATAGTACCACTGTACTATTTGCAAACTGTTAATAAAGTATTCAATGAATCAATCCATCGATCCCCTTTTTAGCTCAGCAACAGTCTTTTTAAGACTTTATTGTTTCAACCCTCAGGAAACAGCAATATATTTATCTTTGTATAGCTTTCTCCCTTATGAACTTGGGCAACATGAAGTTTTCTTTTCCTTCTTCAAATGAACTTTAGATTACATTCAATTTCCCTTACTTTTCAAATTAACTCAAGTTGCATACAAATTTATTTTCTTTTGACATACACTTAGCAGGGTACATTCAATGTTCTTTTCACGGGAACTGATGTTACATACAGTACATTCTTCTCCTCTTTTTTAACGTTATGTCAACACATTTACTCGTAACCAGGAAGTCACATAGGCTACAGCCAATGCATCATGGGGACTGCGTAGTCTATGCAATACTGCTACATTGGTCAGCATACCTGTCCTGTAAACGTTTTAATTAAAGGTTTTTAAAATAAAAAGTTCAACCTGCATTGCAATCTATAATTGTGTAATATGTCATGGGGTGGTCACACATTCAACATTCAAGATTAACTTGTATTTTCATCTCTAGACTCCATGACATAACACTCACGTTACATGAAAATGACATGAAATGCCATATAAGTAACATAAACAAATGAACACATCATGCCACGGCTATAACTTGTTACAGCATGTCCTCGCCAGCATGTCAGCATTTCAAAGTAATATATTAGTAATATTATGTTATGTTATAGTAATTAATCAGACTGCTGAAAAGAACTGCACTCTCACTAAGCACATTTAGCCTTATTGGTAAAATCATAGGACCAAAGCTTTTGTTTTTAGAAAGACAATCTAGTCTTTCTGAAAAAACATTTTTTTCCCCGGTCCAGTTGAACAATAACTGTATTTTATCTTACTCTGTGAAGTTTCCAAATTAGTAGGGGTGTAAGGATACATTTGAACAGCGATACAATATAAATCACGATACATGGTTGACGATACATGGACGATATTGGTTAATTCATGGCGATACGATGTGATTCGATTCAATGATTTAAAATCGATATAGTAACTATTTAGCAAAGACATTAAATCTGTGTGAAACGTGTCAATAGAGCAGGTTTTTTTAAGGTAAAAATCTATTATTATGGATATAAATAAGTAAACACTGTGATACTCTACCAAATATATGGAAATAAATTATATTACAACACATATGGACAAACCCGCACCTTGACATGAACACAGAGATTACACACATTTATTGATAGACCAAGAGTAGCTATATGGAATGGAAAAGTAATTAGACCCCTATTTTTCATTTCCCCTCTTAAAATTGCTAAATACAAGGCACAAATACATTTCCATACAATCGATTATTTCATTGCAAAACGATTCGATACCGATTATTTGCATTGTAAAACGATATGATATACGGAGCCAAACGGTACGATATTTGCTTTTGCATATCGATAGTAGATCATTGCAAAGTAAAAGCAAATTAGTCTTAGCCTATTGAACTGTCACCTGAAACAATTTACATAGTCCATAGGTTTATAGGGGGTTCTGGTGCTTTCCAGTCAAGCACCACAGAACCTTAGAGTATGTCCAAGCACTAACATAATTAGGACTAAAACCAGTGGTCTGTTGGGTCAGCTTCCTGGCAGCTAGCATCAAGTAAACTCTCGTCTCAGTCCTGGTCTAAACTCTTGACTCTTTGACTCTCTGTCTAACCACCTGCATGCATAACGTTCATAGATTATTATTACATTCTGAAACAAATCTATGTTTTTCAATTAATAATACATGTAAGACCAGGGCCAAATGCAGCCAATGCTGGAGGTTAATTACCCCTGAACTTGTTTCCGGACACTGTCTTTAGTTTGAATCAGGACTACCATTTGGTGCTCTTATTCAAATTGAAATCATAAACCCAAGAGTATAACTACTTTAGAAGTATAATATTGCTATTTCACTAGGCTATAATTATTGTGATATAGTGATATAGAGTGTATATAGTCAAGGAGTTCAATACTAACAACTCCCACTCAGTCAGATTTAATCTTTCTTCTGAAACATACCCTGACCCATACACACTTGATTAGAGCAGCAAATATGACCACAACAAGCAGTGCTGCTGTCACTAAAAACATCATGACATCTACAGAGTGGTACGAGTACCAGGGCATTTTGTAGGACTCTGTGCGGAGGTGAGCAGCACCTTTGTGTCTCATAACAAACTCTATCCAGAAGAGGGCGCTGTCCAGTGGCTTCATTGGCTTGTCTCTGTGTAGCCTGGAGAGTCTCTGCATGTTCATCCTGTAGGAGGGCTCATGGAGGACCTCCTGTAATGCTTCCAGGAAGTTGTTATCTTCATCCACTGTGGCCATCGAGAGAACAATCGCACCTCCTCTCTCTTTGAGACGCAGCAGGTTGTCGTATTGGTCAAAAAACAAAGGTAGACCCACAACAGGCACTCCGTGATAGATGGCCTCTTGAACTCCATTCGTACCTCCATGGGCCACAAATAGCTTTATCTTTGGGTGTCCCAGAAGATCGTTTTGTGGCAACCAGTCAAGCAGTAATGTATTGTTCCCCAGAGTAGCGGGCCTGTCCCCTTTATGCCTCCAGATGACTTTCTGAGGTAGTTTGGCAAATGCGGCAGCGATCTCATCTGTTATGTCAGTGGGCAGTCCTCTGACAAATGTCCCCAGAGACATTATGATAACTCCATGTTCCCCAGAGCTCTGGACAAACTCCTCCAGGTCTTCAGGAAGAGGTTTAGCAGGTTTACACTGGAATCCTCCCATATAGATAACGTTAGGCATGGTGGGGCGAGGGAACTCAAACACAAAGTCAACCCTCATCAGCCACAGGTCAGCCCCCTGCAATAACTCAGTGAATTTGACCTCTGGTCCAAAGAACTCGTCGCAAAAAGCCTGATATACTGGATTGACTAAGAATATATATTCAGCTTGATTTAGCAAATAGAAAAGCATGTTTTTAACTCTTTGTACAAAATTCATTTTGTCTGATAATCCTGACATAGTCATTGGGATATAAGATATAGGTGTGGGTGCAATGCTCTGATGTCCCTCCCCACTGGGTACCCATCGCACATTGTAGACTAGAGGAAGCTTTAGATAATGAGCCAACAAAATACCTCCTCCCCATGCTGGGTCAGTGAGGACTAAATCATAATCTCTCTCCTTGATGCTATTCATCAAATCTGTGTTTTCAAACATGTTTCTAGCCATTTCACAAACCATCCTTGGAACACTTGTGAGGAAATCAAGTGCCTCCATTTCCCAATACAATAAATTCAAAGCAGAACTTTTGCCTCTTTCTATATCCAGTCCTTTGTCAATAAGTGAGTTAATATAGTCCTCGTTGATCCCTTCAGCCACAGGCACAGTGATTGAGTCATAATAGGTGGATTCCTCTTTGATGTACCAGCTTTGAGTTGTCCTCACCACTGTAATGGAGTGTCCCTTGGAGTGTAGAGCTTTGACCAGGATATCCATGTTCACCCAGTGGCTTCCTTCTAACGGAACAACCAGAATCTTCCCTCCTTGGCAGAATGGCCAGAGAACCATTAAACATGTCACAAGAAGGCAAACTGTCCTCCACAGCTGCCATGCCATCGCTTACCTATTCACAAGCAAAGACATACATGCAATATCTTTTAAATGTTGAAATTGACTGAACATATAATGATGTACTGAATCATGTAGTGTGATATCAATTAAGCAGCCTGTCAGAGACACTATAAGATTAAAATCTTAATTCACTTGGGGTATCTGTACTTTAGAGCACTTAAATCCTGTTCTGTTTGAAATGCTTCTATTGGAATTAAGTAATTCATTTCTCACTGACAATGTCTATTTTTTGCGACCTTCTGGTCGCAGTTACTATCAAAACCTCCACCGGCTGTCAGTCTGTCTGTCTGCCTGTCTGTCTGTCTGTCTGTAACCTCACCTTACGTCACGTCACGTCACGTCATGTCACGTCACACTTTTGCCCTACTCATATCTCCGCCACCGTTGCCCCGATCCATGCCACACTTTGCACACACACTCCTTGGCTGCCAAACCACAACCCCTCATTTCTCACATGCCCCTCTTCTAGCGCCACCATGAGGCCGATTCTTGTAAGACACATTTTTCGACACTGCTCCTACATATTTTGCCCTAAAATCACACAAAGCGGTACACAGTATCTCTAGTCTACAGTCATGTCATCAAAATGCATCTGTCTTATCTAGTGCCACCATCTGGCCGATTTTTTAAAAACACATTTCTGGACACTGCCTCTACAGATTCTGCCTTAAAATCACGCAAAGCGGAACACAGTATCTCTAAGTCATGTCATCAACATGGATCTGTCCCATTTCCCATGTTCCCTCCTGATTGGCTACCATTGCCTTTTAAAGTTTGTTTATCTCCCGATTTATCTACAATGCCTAAACTTTCAATGGTTACTGTAACTGCATCTCTTTTTGGAGATGCAAGTTAAGCTAATTTTGTCCTGGAGTAGTTCTAAGAATTGTCTGAGACTTGTGTCTTTATAAGTAGTATGCTAATTCAGTAATGAACAATTCAGGACAGTTCTGCACGTGGTACTAGCAAAGGAGAACAAGAAGAACCAACAGTCTAACATGGAAGATATTAAATAAACTAAACCAAACTAATTCTCAACACTTGTGCTCAAACTATTGTGAAAAGGTAACAATTATACTCACAGATATTAAAGTCCACCAAAAACAAACGTGTTGTCTCGGAACAGGTTGTGATATATATTGAGTTTAGTTATCTTTCCTTTCGAAGTTCAAAGTTCAAAGGTGTGTGTGTGTGTGTGTGTGTGTGTGTGTGTGTGTGTGTGTGTGTGTGTGTGTGTGTGTGTGTGTGTGTTTGTGTGTGTGTGTGTGTGTGTGTGTGTGTGGATGAATGCGATATGAAGCAGGGCATTACTTAAAGAGTACTAGTGCTAATACTACCCTGAGTAAATAAAGGTTTAAATAACGTTCTCTCTCTCTCTTTCAGTTCAACCTGCATGCAATCTATAGTTGTGTAATATGTCAAGGCGTGGTCAGCAGTCCTACAGTCCACATTCAAGGTTAACTTATCCTAACAGAAAACTGAAGTAACAACATTAGTGTTACATGACAAGACCAGTGGTGTTAAATAGCTCAGTACATGTACTCAAGTACTGTACTTAAAGGGGCACTCCACCACTTTTCAACCTATGTTCATATAATTGGTCCTCACTCAAAAATAGCTTTTTTTCTTTTTTCTCAGAGGAGGGCTGTGGGCTGGTCAGAAACCCATCGTCTTGTGACATCATCGATTGCCAATCCAGCTTATAGAAACTGCAGGCTTTTTAATCCTGAAAAGTTGCAATTTGAAAGTGGAAGCCATTGTTCTCGCAATAATAAAAATGTAAATATTTTTTTTCAAAAATATTGATTACATTTTCTTTTTGGAAAATGATGATGTCACAAGACGATGGATTCTGAACTTCCCACAGCTCTCCTAGGAGACTTGGACTGAGTAGATTTTTTTTTTTGATATTTTATCATGAACATTAGTGAGGACCTATTATATGAAGACAGGTTGAAAAGTGGTGAACTACTCCTTTAAGTACAATTGAGGTATATTTTACCTTCCAATACTTGTACTTCTACTCAGAGGCAAATATTGTACTTTTACTCCACTATAATTATTTGAAAACGTAAGTTACTAGTTACTACTTTGTAACTTCTGATTACCTCTGAATTTACGTGAGCATGCTAAATGAATATATTCTATATTCTTTTCAGGACACCGTTACCTACAGTTCATCATCATGAATACCATTTGGTCATGAAGATCATATACCATTTGGTGCTCTTTATTGTCTCCATCAGCCGAAAGGCATGGGGAGAGACTATGTTTTCGCCCCTGTCCGCCCCTCCATGCGCGTGTGTTCCGTGTCGTGTGTCTGTGTGTGTGTGTGTGTGTGTGTGTGTGTGTGTGTGTGTGTGTGTGTGTGTGTGTGTGTGTGTGTGTGTGTGTGTGCGCGTGTGCGTGCGGTCCGTACATCCAGTTTGTTCCCACTTACCAGCTAATCTCCGGGGGCATTGGCCCGGATGCTGCCAAGCTGTGCACACACACCCCCATTTTTCACCTGGGCGGCTGGGCCTGTTCTAGCTCCACCAGGAGGCCAATTTTTGCAAAACTAACTGTTGGCCACTACTCCGTCAGATTTTGTCCAAAAATCACGCAAATTGGTAGACAGTATCTCTACAGTCATGTGATTGACATGAATCTGTCCGATTTTCCATATTCCATCCTGATTGGCTAAAACTGGCTAAAACTGTCTTCCAAAGTTTGCAGGATTGGTCCGTTTTGAATAATATGCCTGAATCATGATTCATGAACACAGTGTGCGATTTTGGTGAAATTGTGCATGCACATTCCCAATAGGCAGAGGAATAAATGCCACTTTAAAAAAATCTAATCAGCCTCATGGTGGCGCCATAACAGCCCGATTCGTGTTTTTACCTATAACTCTACTGATCAGTGTACACAACTTTATATGTGCACTCCCTAGAGGCCAAGGAAAAATGTTTGCCCTGCATTTTTCATATCTGCCTTTTGTAGCACCACCAGGACGTCGACTTATGTAAAACAATTTTTTTCCTATTATTCCTTCAGATTTTATCCAACAATCATGCAAATCAGTAGGGGTGTAACGATATAGTAACTGTATCGAAATATCGCTTTTAACTTAAAAAATCTAAATATATCGAAATGAAAACAGCTAAAATCTAATCGTATCGTTTTATTTTGTATCGTATTGAATCGGCAGTGCATAGAATCGATTGTATCGATACTACCTACTTGTGCATTGTATTTAGCAAAGAAAAAATAAAAGGAGGTTTTTTTTTCCTTTCCATATAGCTACACTGGTCTATGCATAAATGTGTGTAATCTCTGGGTTCATGTCAAGGTGCAGGTTTGTCAATATACAATGTCCATGTATTTGGCAGATAATCACTGTGTTTACTTATTTATATCCATAATAATCCACACCTTTCACACAGATTACATTTCTTTGCTAAATAGTTTCTATATCGATTTTAAATCATTGAATCGAATCGTATCGTATCGCCATGAATGAACCAATATCGTCCATGTATCGTATCGTCAACCATGTATCGTGATATGTATCGAATCGCTATTAAAATGTATCGTTACACCCCTACTTTATAGTCATGTGATCAAGACTGGCTAACATTGGCTTCCAAAGTTTGCAGGATTGGTCCATTTTGAACAAAATGACTTAAATCATGAATGCAGCTTGTGATTACAGAGAAATTCTGCACGCATATTCCCACTAGGTCAAGGATATAGCGCCACCAGCAGGTCGACTTTTGCCAAACTCATTTTTGGATCAAAATGCCTCAAATCATGCATGCAGTGTCACCGTTAAAGGCCAAAGAAGACATGGCACCCTTTTCACATCTAGCGCCACCAGGAGGCCACAATAACTAATACCTGACCTGGTGGAGACCTGTGCTCGGAAGATCACTGCTTCTAGTTCAACTGAAATCATATTCCCAAAAGAGTATTAACCACGGAAACCCTACAGTATATACTTTGTTGCCTGGAGCACCCCAGGGTTCTATACTTGTCCCCTTCTTTTCCCAAAATGCACCAAATCTCCTTGATGAAAATAGCTTGTAGATCTGCTATTTTTGCAGAATGATCAGGATAGGAATGCTAGGATTCATGCTCATAGTAATGTACAAATTATGTCATTCATATAAAGGCTATACGCAGCCAAAAATACATGTTCTGTTACAGTATTGTACATGTTTAAAGTTAAAACAATGTAATAAACAAATTATTTAGTTAAAGCTGTACTGTGGAAGCTGCTCAACTAGTGGTCAGTAGCGGTAATGCTTTTTTCGGCCGTTTTGCCCACCACGGCCGCCGCGACCACCTCCGCCTCGCCGATACGCATCCGTAGAGCCGTCTCCCGTAATTTTTAGACCAGGATTGAGGGAGTAGCAGGAAAGATTCCTTCTACCACTTTTTCGAGTCACGTGTTCAAATACTGGATTCTGATTGGCTAAATTCCGGAGGTTATGAGAGGACAACTGCCGCAAAGTTGTGTGTCCGAGATCAATGCGCCTCAGTGTACATCCGGGGACTTCAGGAGGTAGTCGGAACACCTTTCCCCCAACCAACAAATGAAGGTCGCAGCGGTCCTATGTTTACTAACGTGCGTACTATCGTCGCCGATTTATTTGGATCCAATGCAATCCGCCAACTTTAAAGCCCCTTTTCTCTGAACCTATGCCTTTCTGGAAGCGAACAGCCTCTATTTACGGCCGGAACGGTGCTTTTAACTGACGTTAGCTTAGCTGTAAGCTAGACGCATGGATTAGTATGGAGTTGGCGCCATCTGTTGGTGAGTAGAAGATGTTGTTGGTGGAACTATCTGCTGTCTCGCGGAAGTTTTATAGGCAATAATGATTGTAACTTAAGATCCTTGCAAGTTACAACTATGTGTTTTCTTTCATGTATACGGGAAAAAGTGGTAGAAAAGCTATTTACCACTCGGGGTCGGACATTATGCTCTCATAATGTCCTGAGTGAGGGTGTTATCGGACTCGGCTGCGCCTCGTCCGATAACACCCTCACTGCGGACATTATGAGAGCATAATGTCCTCTCACTCGGGGTAAATTGCTTACTTCACCAATGTAAACACAGTTGCTGAGGGAAGCTACTTCTTGAAGAGACAGCAAGACTCGCTGTGATTGGCCGGTGGTGTATGATCTGCGCTGTGATTGGCCGGTAGTGTATCATGTGGGAGATGACATCATTTTGCCGGGAAATACAGCCCCTGACCCTGTCAAGGCTATGTAGAAAACATATAAAGAAAAGGATTTTGGGGCTGAAATTAACAGAGTGGGTGTTCTAAAACTTTAGTGATTTAATACTTAGGACAATTTTAAGATTTGTTTTATTAAAAAAGTTACATAGTATAACTTTAAGTTAAATGCCCAGTGTTTTTATACAACGTCCTATCAAACATATAGTAATAGTACTGTTCCAGAATTCATTATGTTAAGTTAGAGGTTTTTGTGTTCACAAAACAAACAAAAGTTATATGTTGTTAATTACATTTGTTGTGTGTAATTTTCACTAATAACAAAATCTTAATTGCTAATAACCAAATACCATTTATAATATTGCTAAAATATTATTCCCAAATACCATTTATCATATCACTCTAATTGTTTGCTGAGAGTGATATGCCGGTAGTCAAGGAGTTCAAATAGTACCAACAGCTCCTTTTGATTTATTGATTGGCTAAAAGGATAACACAAAAAAAAACATGGACACTTTCCATTGTGGTCCTATGTATTCAATTCATCAACAGCATACAAAATAACAATAATACAGGTCATCAACTAATACACAACACTAGTATGTACAAAGGGAAAAATAACTGTCCTCCATAGCTGCCATGCCATTGCCATCTCTTACCTATATAGTTACAAGCAAAGACATGTGCAATATCTTTTAAATGATGGAATTGACTCAATATACAATATGTACCATATCAGTGTCTTGGAGTAGTTCTACGACCAGACATGGACGAGATAAACTAAACTAAACTAAAACGTTCTGCTCAAAACTTTGTGCTCAAAACTCTGTGCTCAACACTTTGTGCTCAAAACATTGTGCTCAAACCATGGCGAAACGATAACAATTGAATCCCATGATCAAGTTTACCTACAGATATTGAAAGTCCACCAATGAATCCAAAAATAAATGTGTTGTCAGTCAACACGCAGTAATATTGAGTTATCTTTCGTAGTGAAGCTCAACAGACGGGCATGGATAATGAGGGTGACATACACTAAAGAAAGATGCAGGGAGGATCAATATGACTAAAGAGATAACCTCTGGGGGGGCTTGTCTGAGTTCAAGTAAAGATAGAGAGATGAATCCATTAAGACCTGAGGGTGATTCTACAAATGCTGTCTAATATCAGTAGTTCTCAAAACGTTTTTGTGCCAAGGTCTGATCAGAATTACATTGTTTTAATGCTTCAATTTCAGAGACGGCTTTTAAGCATGTTTTTGTTGGTGTAGCACAAAATTACATGTTTTTCAAGGTGGGTCTACTCCAGAGACAGACAGACAGACAGACAGACAGACAGACAGACAGACAGACAGACAGACAGGTCTTTCTGAGTCAGCAGGGAGCATCAGTCCTGTTGTTCTCTGCCTTTGTCCTCATGACCCCAACAATCTCCTACAGGGGTTTCTTATTGTTCCAAAAGGTACAATGTTAAGTAGATTACCCCGTCTCTATTACTCTTTATTTTCATGAAAGCTACCTCTCCTCCAATCTGCCAGTTGGACACGAGTTGAAACTAAGCCATTACTTAACCATTATGTATATGACAATAATAACACATTTTCTTGCAGTGAAATAAGGTTGATTGTTCAACAACCAGGAATGTATTTTTATTAGGGGTGTAACAATACATTGTAATAGCGATTCGATACATATCACGATACATGGTTGACGATACGATACATGGACGATATTGGTTCATTCATGACGATACGATACGATTCGATTTAATAATTTAAAATCGATATAGTAACTATTTAGCAAAAAAAAAAAATCTGTGTGAAAGGTGTGGATAGTGCAGGTTTTTAAGGGAAACATGTATTATTATGGATATAAATAAGTAAACACAGTGATTATCTGCCAAATACATGGACATTGTATATTGACAAACCTGCACCTTGACATGAACCCAGAGATTACACACATTTATCGATAGAAAAAGTAATTAAACCCCTCCTTTCTTCTTAAAAATGCTAAATACAATGCACAAGTAGGTAGTATCGATACAATCAATTCTGCATTCTTGCATTGCCGATTCGATACGATACAAAATAAAACGATACGATTCGATTTTAGCTGTTTTAATTTCGATACACTTCAATTTTTTAAGTTAAAAATGATATTTCGATACAGTTACTATCGTTACACCCTTAATTTTTATGTTATAGATAATTGACTTCAACTTAAAAATCGTAAAGAAGAAAAAATAAGAAATAAATTATAAGTTGTCATTTAAATTGGTTATAATAAGTTTGAGACGCAATAAAAACTGATTGATTGATTGATTGATTGATTGATTGATTGATTTAAGTATTTATTAGAAGTTTGCATAGAAGGTACAGTTTCATGACACAGTAGGCCTACAGTTCACTGGTAGGCCTACACGTTCAACTAAAAGGATAAGCTCAGGAAAGCTGAGGCTTGTTTACAACTTTACATTGAGATCCTTTTTGTTTTAAACTCAAATATAATTGAATGAAAGACAGATAGAACACAGTACTTACTATGCAGAAGATATCACCACAAACCTATGGTTTGTCTCCACCTTGTGGTAGGAAACGTCAGCACAGTCCCGTGTGTTCTTCTGTGCCAGGCAGTAAACAGTCCTGTCAGTCCAACATGGCAGCAACGCGCTGGGGAATTTGTAGTGCCGGAAAAATCAGTCATGATTTTACAGTGGCTTTGAAAACCCTCCCTCCAGAAGACCATCAGGTACACTGTCACTTATGAGCATTAAGTGTAATATTTGGCATTACTTCTTCGTTTTGATTTAACGGACATTGCCTGAACAGACCTGTGTCAGACTGTCGCTTCCGCGAGAGCTGCGCTGTGTTAATAAAACAACAAATGCAAGATTGTTCTTTTACTTCATTTTGATCTAGATTAAACCCCCACAGCTACAGGAGCTTCTGCGTTATTACTGGTATACGATACAACGTACTACTCACTCCTTACTTCTATGATAGAAGTAGTTTTATTTGTACAAAAGTACCGGTACATCCATTTCTGTGTTGTCAGACATTACCGTAAATGACAATTAAAAAGCCCATGTTGAAATTGTACTTCGTTGTTGCTCTGGTCCTTGTGTCAGGTGTCAGCAACCTTTTTGCAATGAAGTGCCATGTTTTTTTTATTTTCTAGATAGTCAGTGTGCCATGTGTCAAATTATACATTTTGATTTTAATTACTCCCCATCAAAATTCGGACATATTTTGATTGTCAGTCGATCATTAGAGCAATAACCCACCTATCTCCTCGACTCCCTCCCCAGTTAAAGATCAACATTTTAATGAATGTTAATATGTGCAGAATGCTGCAAATTAGCTGACTTCATTTTAATTGACCACGTTTAAATGGTTTCCTGTGGAAATAAGCTTAGTCTTTTCATGGATCTCCTTTTAGTAGACCTTACCAGTGAACTGTGTCATGAAACTGTACCTTTTCCTGTGCAAACTTCTAATAAAGTCTTCAATCAATCAATCAATCCTCAATCAATCAATAAAACAATATTTTAAAATATAGATGCTCTCTCTCACACTTATGCCAGCCAGCATGTGCCATACCCTCTGCCAATGTTGGCACCCGTGCCTAAGGTTGCATGCCTACCACTGTTCTATTAGGCTATATGGACCAGAGTTACTTTCATTCGAGATGCAGAATCAGATTACGTTTTTGGACAGTATCAGAGGTGGAAAAAGTACTCAAATTGTTTACTTAAGTAAAAGTAGCCTATCAATAGGCCTACCGCAATTCAGAAATACTACAGAATTCAAGATGTAGGCTACTTGAGTAAAAGTACAAAAGTATGGGCATCATCATGTTTAAAGTAGGCTACCAAAAGTAAAGTAAAAGTACTATGTGTGTCCCATTTCAAGTTTTCAAATGTATAAAAATATTTTGAAAATGGCTGATCTACTACAAGCTTGTACTTCAGCCATTTTCAAATGGCCAAAATGTATATAGGGCTCAATGTATGTTTTGTAATAATAATCTAAATCTAAAAATAACTAGTAACAGTACTTGTGTAAATGTACTTAGTTACTTTACACCACTGAACAGCATACATTACCATCATAATTTGATTGCTTACTCTGGAGGATAATTAACTTTACTAGACTTTTGATGAATGAAATGGTATTACTGTACATCTACTACAGGTTGTGGCTGTGTCAGCTCGCAAGCTGCAGGATGCGCAGGACTTCGCAAAGAAGCACAGCATCCCACGAGCCTACGGCAGCTATGAAGAGATGAGCAGAGATCCAGACATAGGTCAGTGCTCTTCAAACCTACTTGTTCAAATGACAGTGTCAAACAATTACTTTTAAAAGGCTTGGTGGTGCCACTTGGGTGATGATATCCAGACAATTCACGTGGTTTCATATACATTTGTAAAATACTCTCAAAGAAGATAAGAAGTAGACTATCCATTACTGCCTAGGTTATATCTCAAGGGAGCTCAAGTGCTTTTCCTTTTAGCGTTATAATCATATCTGTATTGTAGAGTCATTGTAGCATTACCATTTAAGCTTCAATAAGATATTTGATTTATCTTGATTTACTGATTTGCACATGTACATACAGTAGTATACTACTTGTTTCCTCAAATGATGTACCGGTGAGGTAAGAAAGAGTGAACCTCACTGTTTAAATTACATACAATTAGAATGTATTAGTGTCTAAAACATAAATAAATAAATAAAAACACATCATAAAGTTTGAGAAAATACTATATAGACAATAAAACAAAGACATGATGCTACTACTCGTGTGAAATATAATTAAAGGATTTACCCATAACATGGAAGCCTACCATCTAAATACCCTCTTGGGTATTCAATAGGGAGGATGTGGCGGACACTAGCCCCTGGTGTTGTATCTTTGTGTGTGTGTGTGTGTGTGTGTGTGTGTGTGTGTGTGTGTGTGTGTGTGTGTGTGTGTAGACGTGGTGTATGTGGGAGTCATCCACCCGTACCACCTGAGTGTGGGCCTGCTCTTTATGAATGCCAAGAAGAACGTACTGTGTGAGAAACCCCTGGCCATGAACTCCACAGAGGTACAGGAGATGGTGGCCTGCGCCAAGAGAAACAATGTCTTTCTGATGGAGGTAGTGTTCTTTTTGGTTTACTGTGGCATATTTGACAAATATCAACAAATATCAACTTTTGGTGCAAGTATGCTGTCACTGTTAATGCTAAATTAACATAACTTAAATCAATGCAACAACATGCATTCTGTTGTTTAACTCTCAAATACCTGGAGCGCGCCCGAGTCGCGATAGATTTTAACCACTTTAACCATTATTTTATGCTTTAACTTTAGAAAAATAGCAGATATACAAGCTCACACTGCGAGCTTGTAGATCTGCTATTTTTGAAAAATCTTGAAAATGAGTGCAAGTCTTTGAATATCTTTGACCCGATCTTTGACCCGACTTCTAAATCCTTCTTCTAAATTATGCTGTTCTCAAACCTTTTCATGTCAAGGACCCCCAAAATTATAGGTATTTGGCCGCGGACCCCCATCTCAAAATATGTTGTTCCTGGGACCACCCAGAAGCAAATATTTGAGTTAAAAAAACGCATTTAAATAGATATATTCAAAGACTTGCAAAAAAAATCATGATTTTTCAAAAATAGCAGATCTACAAGCTCGCAGCGCGGCACTCGGTGCCGCGCTGTGAGCTTGTATATCTGCTATTTTTCAATAGTTAAAGCAGTCAATAATCCTAGGCCTAAATGGGATAATATAATATGGTATTGGTGGAGTGAGTGATAAAGAAGCCGCTAGCCCTGGCCATGCCAAGTGTGATTTATAATCTGTAGTATGGCGGTGTCGCCAACACATCACATGAAGATCGGCGCTCGACGGCAAGCGACGCTGTCGCATGGGAGTCCCTGTTCTGGGCCGAACGTTCTGGGAAAATAGCAGATCTATAAGATCGCAATGCATCACAAAACAACATGTTGTGACCTTGTAGATCTTGTTTTTTCCCTGAAAAGGAAAAAGGGAGTATTGAATGGATCTCTGGGGCATGGTTCCAAAGGAGTGCATCTCTCCACTCCGACATGTCTCCTTTCCGACATGTCTCCATTCCGACACTAACCCTATCTCTAACCCTAACCCTAAATCTTAGGCCCATGGGAGTGTCGCCACTCCGACAATAAGAAGTCAATTTCGGAGTGGCGACATGTCGGAATGGAGAGAGCCTCCCGTTCCAAAGAACCTTCCCCACAGAATAGTGATGCTGGGGTCCAAGTGGTTAAACGTCAAGTATAAAGTTAGTTTCAGTCAGTTCTGATGGAAACAGATATTCCTCCGATACCGTATCTCAGGTGGAAAGATGTGCATATTTACGTTGCGTAATGTGATATAAGATCCTAAAAAATAACACCGTAATTATGGGGTGCCGTGGATGATTAGGTTATTTACAGGGGTGCCCTGAGTCAAAAAGGTTTGGGAACCACTGCTCTGGGGGACTCCAGTAAAGTTCCTGTACCTCTGTCTCTGTTTGTCCTCCTCTGTCTCTCTCTCCTCCTGCGCCAGGCGTTGTGGACCAGGTTCTTCCCAGCCTCTGTGGAGATCAAGCGGCTGTTGGCCCAGGGGGAGATGGGCCAAGTGAAGATGGTGAGGGCAGACTTTGCCGTTCCCCTCATGCAAGTGCCCAGGGCAGTGGAGAAGGAACTGGGTGGCGGGGCTCTGCTGGACATCGGCATCTATTGCCTGCAGTTCATATGTATGGTTTACAATGGGGAGAAGCCAGAGTGCATCCAAGCCACTGGAGGTTGCTTGGACACAGGTAGATATACAGTAAATACTTATACAGGGTTCTGTAGTGACACAGTCCTTTACTTTAACACTACTGGTTGTTGACTGGAATGATTGTTTTACCGGTATTGTGTGCTCAACAAAGCGATGTCCGTACGCTTCCGTGCTGTTCATAACAAAAGTATTTATTTTCTGTTCTAGTCCGTCACTCTCTCGACACAAAATGATAAAAGAAAAATACAGTCCACAAATATAATCTTGGTCACAGTCACAGCTAGGTCACAGAACACAGAGCACTGAAACTGTTTGCTTCTTCTGTTAATCAGCAACACCTGCGCTAGATTGACACCTCATTTTAGTACTTGGTCTGACTGCTACAGTATTTTGGTGCCTTTTTATTTTTACTGTGAGAGTGTTATCCTATCCACACTGGAGGAAGCTTGAAATAAAACAATGTCATTGCCTATGATGAATTTGAACCACTGAACCAGCTGACCCAATGCAACTAAGCAGCTTCTTCCCAGTCACCTACAGTATTGTCTTATTCTCATAGGCTTCTGCTTTTGTATCAACATCCTATCAATGTCCATACTCAGTACTGAATCGTTAATCAGTAAACTGGTGACCTCTTGAACTTGAAATACTTTGCAATAGATTTGCCAGAAGTGTGAGACTTCTTAAAGGACAACTTTGATTTTTTACAACAACGGTTCATATTTTAGATTGTAATTAGAGAAAAAGAAAAGGTGAGTGTTAAAATGTTTTCATTTGCTTTGTTCTATTGTTTTATCACATTTACCGTGCTAAAATGTGGGGCATGCGTACGCATGGGGGCATCCGTACAAGTGCCTAAATATGTCTTTTTAGACACAATAAGCCAGCAGTTTCTTTATTGCTATTTACAGTAACATTTCTAGCCCCCATAAGTCACATCCAACCATGAAAGGTTGCGTTGTATCTTGGGAATGGGCTTATTCTGTGTAAATTGACATATTTAGCCACTTGTACGCATGCCCCCAACCACTGAAATTAGAATCTCTAAAACAATAGAAAGAAGTAAATTAAATAATTTTAACACTCATCATTTATATTCTTTAATTACAATCTAAAATATGAACCCTTGTTGTAAAAAAATAAAGTTGTCCTTTAAAACGGAACCTTTTTTCCACCAAGAGGGTAGATATCTTGAGTGATCTATATCAGGGGTCTTCAACGTTTTCAGGCCGGAGACCCCCAAACTGATGGGGAGATGGAGCAGGGACCCCCTACCACCTCGTAGGGTGGGGGGGTGGGGGGGTCGGGGCTACGACATATTTTTATTATTAATTAATTAAAAAATTAAAAATGTTCTCAGTCCATGTTGTGTAGTGACACAATATGACTCTAAACTCCAGCTGTGTAACTCGATTTTAACCATGCGTCTTACTGTATGTGTCTATGCTACTTTAGGAGTGGTCTTACTGTATGTGTCTATGCTACTTTAGGAGTGGTCTTACTGTATGTGTCTATGCTACTTTAGGAGTGGTCTTACTGTATGGGTGTATGCTACTTTAGGAGTGGTCTTACTGTATGTGTCTATGCTACTTTAGGAGTGGTCTTACTGTATGTGTCTATGCTACTTTAGGAGTGGTCTTACTGTATGTGTGTATGCTACTTTAGGAGTGGTCTTACTGTATGTGTGTATGCTACTTTAGGAGTGGTCTTACTGTATGTGTGTATGCTACTTTAGGAGTGGTCTTACTGTATGTGTGTATGCTACTTTAGGAGTGGTCTTACTGTATGTGTGTATGCTACTTTAGGAGTGGACGAGGGCATGGTTGTCACTCTGAAGTTCTCCGGGAACAGGATGGCTGTGTTTACCTGCTCTGTTGCCATGGAGATGCCCAATGATGCCATCATCGTGGGCACAAAGGGCACCATCAGGGTAGGTCACAGCTGGAGGCCAGTTTCAATCAAAACCATCTTTACTTGATTCTGGATTACCATACATTATTATATACCATAGGATGTTATTATTAACAGTACTGTGCAGTTACTTTCTGTGCTTTTGTTTTGTTTGTTTTAGGAGCCAGATTGGTAATTTAGTGATGTAAATTAAACTATATGAATTACTGCAGCTATAGGGAGTAATTGGAGTTAGTACAGTATATCATGTGTGATGTTACATACATATGTGTCTGGGTAGTATCGGTAGAGCACTCGCCTTTGGACCGCAAGGTTCTGGGTTCAATCCCTGACACCGCCAACTCATAAGAGTAGCACTACTGACAATAATCCTGTTATTGCAAGCACCTATTTGCAAGCGCAGTGACATTTATCTATTGATACCAATTGTTTTTATAATATTTATACGGAGGCAGGTTCTACAAATGCCTTCTAAATCAGTAGTTCTCACACCTTTTTCTAAAATGTTAAAAAATAGCAGATGATCAACAAGCTTGTATATCTGCTATTTGTGAATAGCCAATGCTAAACTCTAAAATGAGATGCTTTCCCGGTTTTAGTGGCTTAAGGGCCGTTCACGCCAAGCACTATATCTATATTAACAATAACGACTGTATAGCTACTGACTGTATATATTGTTATACTATATTGTTCATCATTGTCTTGGTTATGGTTAAGGTATGGACACGATATCTTCATAGTTACTGTATAGTGCTTGGCGTGAACAGCATTTAGAATCATCATGTAAAGTGCATGAAACAAACCAGAACAAAGATAAGAGAGATATGTAAGCAATGTGCCATCAGCAGAATGCACACGATAAAACGAATTGCATTTACTTTGTGCAGATCCCTGCCCACATGTGGTGCCCTACCTCACTAGTAGTGAATGGGAAGGAGACAGAGTACCCATTACCAGAGCCCTATCTGCCCCTCAACTTCACCAACAGCACTGGGATGCGCTACGAGGCTGAGGAGGTTCGGCAGTGTCTCCTCAAAGGTACTCTTTAAAGAGCTTAGAAAGGCTGAGTTTGTTCTACTGAAATACATTGGCCGAGACCCCAGCTGTACATTACAACTCAATATCAGTCAGCAAATATACATTTAGCAGCATAGTAGTAGTATTGTAGTATTACGTAGTAATGGAAATCAAAGGTCGTCCCTTGAATATAGACCACATGTTTAATACAGTAATCAGATAGATGAATAAATACATGCACGTAATCCCTGTATGGACCCGGAGGGTTAATAGTCATTTAATTAGCTAGGTCTGCTGCATAGATGAATATTACTATATGCTGTTATATGAGCACAGCCTGTAACGCAGTATAGTCACCACAAGGTGGCATCAGGACACTTCAACTTCACTTGATTTGTCACATCACAGGTTTACAGAGGCGTAAAAGAGTGAAAGCCTTTTCTGTACAAGCTATCCATGAATTGCAGACAGTCACATTTAAATAAGAATATCAAATGTACATAGTATATATATTACATACTCTTGTGCAAATAAGACGTAGCAGCAGAAATCAAACATGTATGAAATGTGTGTGGAGTGTATTGACAGTTACATATACTGCATATACAGTATATAGACTGAGGGTATGTGCATACATAAAGTGAATGGCAAATCGAGTTGCAAAGTGAGTTTAACAGCATTTAATGCAATCAGATAGGGGACTTTTCTTTTTTGGATGTATGGACTGTCAATGCCAGAAAGTAGTTTTTTGCATAACCTCCTGGTATGATGATGATGTCACATGCATACTCTCTATATAAAAGTGAGTGTCATTGTAATGGAGAATGTAAGACTGACATGGTGGACAGGGCACCATGCCTGTTCAGCAGCCCATGGAAACTGTCCCTAAGGCTTATTCTATTCATTGGACATTTGATACTGCAGTATCACCTGCCTGCTGGTAGCAGTGTGATACAGCTGGTTTCTGGGGCAGTTACAGTAAGCGTTTTACAGATAGTCTTTATGAAGCCATCTATGAAAAAGTGTTAAAACACAATTTGGACTGAAAAACATTGAAATAATTGTTCCTTTCCACTAGGTATTACATTGGTCAATTGACATTTGGAGTGTCCCATTTCTCTTCCTATAGGGATGAAGGAGAGTCCAGGCATGTCGCACGCAGATTCTCTCTTACTGGCTGAGCTGGAAGACGAGGCTCGACGGCAGGTGGGAGTGGTGTACCAACAGGACGACCATTAAACACTCACACCCCCATGCCACCACCCTTTGTTTAATAAAAGGATTCAGTCCTGGGGACAATGTGTTTGTCACAAAGTACATTTTGCACTGAAAGACCAAGACCTCCCCGCAAGAAGACTACTTCTGTATGTGTCCAGACAGTAGATTCAATGTGACCATAATGTGATGCCAATGCTTATTTAACCTGGCTTAAGGTCCAAGTTGATAATAATTTGGGAGGGCAAGAATCCAATTAGAGCTTACATTTTGATATTAAAATATTACCCTTTTTTCTACAAATAACATACTAAAAATGGTATGACAGTTTCGTTTTTCTAGTGGTAGAGGTTTTGTCTTTTATGGCAAAGCCCTCCAATATATACTACTGGGAGAGTGTTTTCTGTGGGTCTTTTAGTCCCGAGTGTATCAAAGGGTGTGCTCACTGCTCAGTGTAGTGAGCGCGCACCGGGTGTGTGCTCACTGCTCAGTGTAGTGAGTGCCTAAACCCAACCCTAATCTCAGTAAAACTATGCCCAAAACTAACCCCAACCAGACCCGGTGTGCATTTCCGAACGCACCCTTTGATACACTCGGACTGAAAGACCTGCAGAAAAAACTCTCCCATGTACTACTAGACCCATAATTAATAGAAATTGCATTAAAGACACATTCAGGAAATAAGTGCTCATCTCTTTTATTGATGGAAATCCAGACAGATCAGTACACCACATTTTAAGTATTGTATTACCCTTTACATGTTAGACCTCACAGCCTCGCGTGATAATCAAAAGCAGGTGGACAGTTAAGACACAGCTTTGTCACTGACAAGACCGAGAGAGAAAGAGAGCGATGATAGCAAGGATAAGGAGGATGAGAAGGGGGTTCGCTCCATAATCCACTCAGGTTGAAGAGGGACAGGGTTACATCCTTGCAATCGCACACCCTCTCTGGTCCTTAAAGAAAGACCCTAAAAGTGCTCATTCATAACAATCAACTTTAATGAACCATAGAACATGTAGCTCTTAAACTTGGGATATTTTCCTAATGTAAATAGATGTAAAGGGCTTTCGAATACTTCTCTCACAACAGAAAAATAAAATGAGTAACTGCACTGAAAGACCTCTGTAATACACAGACATCCAAAACTAACATTTCTCTAGAGTTAGACAAAATATAAGTAGTGTTGGATGCCCAGCAAACACAAAAACAAACAATCCACATTCACAAAAAGTCAACTATAATACAGAAGAACGTAACATTGTCTACAGTAGATTGGGAGTGCAACACTTACAAGATATACTCTTAAAATACAGTGAAAGCTGGTATAAGAGAACCACATACATACTTAGACAGCCATTATTGACCATATTCACACTGGAATGGGGAAACCCGACCATAAGAACAAAATGAACAAACAAAATGGCTGCTGCGTGAATATAGTCAATAGGGCTCGGTTTGGTAGAGCGACAGAGGAGACCAGAGGCAGGGCCCCATGAGGAGCCCTTTGATGCATTTAAGCCACCACTTTGTTCGCTTTGTAGGCAGAGAGGAGTGTGTTCGGTAAACAAAACATAAATGTTTTAAAGTTTTACAGTTACAGAAGTGCAGGTGCCATCCTCGCCAGGTCTCCCCCACCAACTCCACCTAAACAGACGGCCTGTTCACAAGCATACATCTGGTCTGTCTTGTTTTATTTGGAATAATACACGTGTTTGAGTAGATATAGCAATTTTGTGATGATGAAATGGGTGTACAAAAACTGAAGATTGGGTTCAGTAGAGAGAATGATAAGTGAGAGGATTAGCAACGACACTTAGCTGGAATTGTGTTCGGACTAGCAGCCACCACCTGCAGCCCTTGGGGGTGAAAGAAGCTGGACAATTTTGTTGCTGCACTATTGCCTAAACGTGGTTGGAGGTCTGGAGTCTGTAAGCCCTGCCGGTGGGATGAGAGGGCAGAGTGTGGTGGTGTGGATGGGGGATACAGGGGTGGTGGTTATGAAAGACAGATAGGGGGACGATCAGCGGGGGGCTGCCCGGTCGGCAGAGTTTCATTGCACGGGTACCACGCGCATGGTGTTGGTGTAGCCAGAGCCAGGACGCCAGCCAGTCAGCACAATGACCACATCTCCCGCCTTGAAGAAACCACGTGCTTTGCCTAGAGATGCGATTTAAAAACAACAATGTTTAGCGGACAGACAAGTGTACTGAGACAAATTGCAAGGTTGGAGTAAGCGACACAAATCGATGACAACCAACAACAGGGTCAAAAGTGGTTGAGTAATTAGAGTTCTCAGAGAAATAAAAGTACAGTATATGCTACCAAGTAGCTAGGACAGCAAGTAGACATCACACCTAACAAATATAAATAACATTTAGTTTGTTGACACAAGAAATATCAGGATTGCTCACGTAAAGGTGTGATTCTCAGCATTCAGTTTATGTCAGGTACTGCATGATAGGGTTTCTGTTGCAGTTCATACTACACATTTAGACCCTCTACCTCGGTTTGGTAGAGGCAAGATTATTTTTTGTCTTTTGGTTCCTTTGATTATTTAGGTTTAAGTAGCTCATGACATGTCAATATACTTTTGTTTATTGGTTCCTGTAGCTACAGGACTTTAATGAACCATTAAAAAGGCTGAGAATACTTTGTCGCTGTTGGTTTCTTGGGAGCTGCTGGGAAGAGAGGGGTCTCACTCATGACGCACCAGTTTTCCCCTACAGTAGGTCGGGTTGTAACACATTGTCAAATATCAAGTCTCACCCATTTCCATGGCGAAGTTGACCCGCAGGTCGACGTCCTCTGCCCACACGTCATGGGCTGGCTTGTTGTATAAGACGGGGAAGATGCCACGGTACAAGTGGGCCTGGCGGGCCGTCTGGGCGTTACGGGTCACGGCGATGATGGGGGCACGGGGCCTGTACCTGGAGATCAGGTGGGCGGACCTGCACAATGACAAAACAAAACAACTTGGTACTCGAGACTGACTTAAAATCTTTTCTGCAGCCGTTTGAATGTTATAATTCAACTACCGATTTAATTTTTAAATAATGAACGGGACAATTTGATTTGACATATTGATTATAATGATTAGTAGAACACAGGCTAAGACAAATCCCGAGGACAAATACTAAGGATTTCATTCCAGTGTCAGATATACAACTACACACAAGGCAGCTCAGTGACAAAATAGATATACTGGTGAAAGGCTGAGGTTGATTTTGAGTGTATAACGTTAACTGACACCTACAGTATCAATGATTATTGGAGATCTTAAATATTCTGCTTTAAAACTGGCCAATGTAAACATCAAACATACTGTAATATTGATGAATAGTGTTTTATCTTGTTTAATACACATTTCTTGGTGAGAATAATATCACTGACTTTCTGTAAAGACATGACATAGGAATACTGATGATATAAACATAAAACCCATGTGCATGTAAACACCATCACTGTAGACTTCTGCCACCCAAACTAAAGTGTTATGCCTGCTGCGTTCACACTGGTGGCGACAAAAGCTATAGCTACAAAAAAAAAAAAGTGTTGCTCAAGCCACAGTTTACATTAAAAGGATGGGGTTAAATATCACAGGGAAATGACTGATGCCAAGTGTTTTGAGTTCTTCCTTTTGGTGGGAAGAGAGAAGGGGAGTGAAAGTGGTGAAACAAAACATGATTGATTAAGGCTTCATCGGAGCACTGAAAAAGCAGTCCAGCACAACTTATTTTTTGTAGCGTGTGTTGGTGCCATTTTGTAGCTTCGTCGCCGCTAGTCTGAACTCTGCAATACTCTACCTGGTACTAGAATACTGTACATCTCTTGCCACTGTGAGTCTCAGACTGTTCACACCACCAAGATGCTGCAAGATACTTCTCACTTAAACCACCCTGTGTAGTGCTGCACTTCACACACACACACACACTCTCTCTCAATCAATCAAGGGGGGACCACATCCGATATCATGCAGGTAAATTTCTCCATGCTAATGGTGGGATAAAAGAGGAGTCGGGGGTGGACAGGCATGCATCTGTGAGCACCTTACCTCCTGAGGTCGAGGTCCCATCCTCCTCACCTCTCTCCATCTGCCCAACCTTCCATCTCCTTACCTGCCGGTCTTGGTTAGAAGGATAATGGCACTGGCGCTGCATTTGAAGGAGGACTCAACGGCTCCTACGGCCACAGCCTCCGAAGGGTCTCTAGTCAGTTTGCTGCTTCGCCTCAGCTCCTCAAAAAGCTGCCTGTGGTAGGTGGCTGCCTCCGCCTCCCGTGCAATCTGAGCATGTGCACGTGTGATGGACCCGAGGAAGGGAGGGAAGGGTAGGGTAGGCAGGGTAGCAGCGAGTTACACTCAGACACACCACCACAACACACTGGAGTCACTCACTGGGAGGGAATGAAAACTGCTTAAGATAGCCTACTGGACATGCAATGTATTTATGAAAGACAAGATACTGAGCATGGCAGTGTGATATGGTTTAGCCTGAAGTCCAGAGAGTTAAGGTGCAAAATTACTCTTAGAAAATACATACTGCTATTGTACAACAACAGTGTCACAACTCTGGTGACAAATCTTTTTAGGTTTGGATTAAATTGACCCAATAGTCAATCTAAGCAGTTTGGCATTCCCTTCCAGTTAAGTCAATTGGTCCCTATCTGTCCCTACTCTCTCCACCTCACAAGACCCTCAGGTCTCTGCATTTGTGTCCTCCGGGACCAGCTAGCTGTGTGAGCCTGACTGCCTACCTTCCAGAGCCAGTGAGCACAATGAAGGCAGAGGCTAAGATCTTAAAGGAGGCCTCGACGGAGCCGATAGCGATAGCCTCGGCAGGATCAGTGGTGTTTGGGGCGCCGCGGCGCAGGTCCTCGAACAGCTGGCGATGGAACACGGCCGCCTCGGCCTCACGAGCGATCTAGCACAGGCGAGGAGCAAGATGCCACACACCAGGCAAAAAACCCCACACCAGGCACACAAATAGTGAGAAAGGACAGAAGAGAGGTGGAGGAATGGTGGAAAAGTGAAGATGTAGGAGAAAGGATAGATGAGGAGGGAGAAGGTGGAATGGGGGAATGTGAAAATATAGGAGAAAGAACAGATGGGAAGAGGTGTAGATCGACAACAGGTAGACAAGAGGTGGAAATAGATGGTGGTTTTAGTATAGAATACAGTTAGTGGGACAAAACAGAAAACCATTAAATGTATTAAACATGACTATTTCACTGGTTTGGTAATGTATGTATTTAGGACAGGTATAAAAGAAAATGCTGGTTGGACTTTTTAAAATGGCAATTTCATTGCCGCAACGACTTTCTAAAACATGCCATCCAATTTGATTTTGTTCAGACTGGATGACAGTAAAAGTGATTGCAATAAAGCAGACAACTGAAGCCAATGTGGAGTCATGTCATGCCGCACAAACTGCATGCAAAGTCGATTCAGTCGAGGAAACAAGTGAAAAGATTTAGAAAGAAAAGGTACCGAAAGGATAAACAAAATGTTAGATAATGACTTAACCCATTTAGACTATATATTGAATTTCTGAAAAGTTTTGGACATGAGGTTCCCACCCGACAACCAGTAATAGTAGGGTCCACTTGTACACTCAAGTTACAGACCTGTTATGGTCATTCAGGGCTCTCTTTATGTGTTTCAGGTAATATCATGGTCCGCTCATTGTGTATGTTTGAGGCTTTTATTTTCTTTTTTTGGCAAAAATGTCCCCACAAGCCAATATGACCAATATGGCCTTGGGTCTAAATGGTTAAGATAGAAGGATAACCAAAATGTTAGAAAATGACATCAGATAGAATGAAAGTAGACAAGCAGCTTAGAAGCGGGTTAATCTAGAATTAGATAAGAGTACACTATACTGTATATACACATCCCTATAGATTTGTGTGACAACATGGATAGCATGGCTTCAGATCCATACTGATGAAACAGTGGTTTCAGTTGCAACACATGCTGCCGAGGCCAGGATGCATAATGCCGAGTCACTCCTGCATGATGCAACCAGGATGACTGCAGGAATAGCAAGGAGCCCAATACAGTAGAGGTTAGGAGGACATGCCTGAGCAAAGGGGCTATTGTAGCATAAGCCACATTATCCCTCCATGCAAATTCAGCTTCTTGAAACCGAACCATCATTGACTGTTAGTAAGGTTGTAAAAAATAAAGTTTACAAATTGCTGACCCTGTCAAAATAAAAATAAAAGCATACGATGACGGCCACAAAGACAGTATACTGTAAAAGGAAGCTAGTGCATGCAAATCCACTTCAGTGTCCATGACTAATGGAAGATCAACATCAACAATAACGTCCGCACTCTGGTTAGATGCTACACTTATTGCATTTTATGTTCCGATCAAATCGATCTTCATTCTTGAAGAATACAGATTTGATTGAAACGTTGAATGCAATAAGTGTAACCAGTTGTTGACAATAAAAACCCACAATGAGCTGATTGAGATGAATTAAAAGTTACAAAAGGAATGGGGTGGGATCTGTCACTCACCATGTGCTGTGTGCGTACTGCCTCGAGGGGGTAGTCTCCCTTTGCGGTCTCTCCACTCAGCATAATGCAGTCAGCTCCATCCAGCACGGCGTTTGCTACGTCGCTGCCCTCTGCGCGGGTGGGCCTGGGCTTCTTGATCATGCTCTCCAACATCTGTGGTTTGGCAGTGAGGAGAGATGTTGACCAAGTTTCACGTATGCTTTGTTAAATATTTTATGTATTGTCTGGTGCTTTTTCACGTACAGAAAGATACTTAAGATGAACTATGCATAGTCGCTAGCATCCTGGGACACCAGGGACAGATATTCTCACAATTGTGAGCTTGTATATTGGCAAATATCAAGAGATTTGGTGTAGAGGGAAAATAAGCAGGACCAAGTATTTTATAGTCTCATTAATTATTCAAACACTGAAGCATGTGGTCATTACTACTGAACAGACCTGTGTGGCACAGGTGATTGGCTTGCCGGCTTTGTTGCAGCGGCCAATCATCATCTTCTGCGCCAGGAACACCTTCTCTGTTGGGATCTCAATACCCAGGTCACCACGGGCAACCATGATGCCGTCGCTAGCCTCCATGATTTCATCGAACCTGCAGATGAGGTGTAGAAGGTTTTATGAAGGGTCTCAAAACAAGACGTAAATAACAAAGATAGAAATAGGCCTGTTGGGGAGCAGGGGGTGGTGTTGTCTGCTCTTAGATTTTGCCAATATAAATAGGTGCAGGATTGGGTATGAAACACAGTGATTCTGTAAGTCCACCATACACTGCTGGAACTTTCTGGAGCTGTCGGAGAAGCCAATTTAACAAAATGTCTGAGATGAAAGGCGTACATTTAAAAATACCATACGCCACATCTGCTCCAGCCAACCTCGACTCCCTCTGTGGCATTGAGGAGTTGTTATATCATGTCCTGTGTATTGGTAAACAAGCATACCTGCGCACTCCCTCATGGTTCTCCAGCTTGCTGATGATCTTGATGTTCTTGCCCTTCTCCCCCAACACGGCTCTGACTTCAGCGACATCTGCGGCCTTGCGGATGAAAGAGGCAAAGACCATATCCACTCCCTGCTCCAAGCCAAACTTCAGGTCTGTGATGTCCTTTTCTGAGACGGCAGGCAGGTCCACAGCAGCTCCAGGGAGGTTCACTCCCTTCTTACTGCCCAAGGTGCCTCCGTTCTCAATCTCACACATCAGGTAGTCATTGCCTATTAAAAAATAAATAAAAAACGAAAATTCCACCTTCATAGACTCACACATAACAGTAGATATTTTATCATCAATTCAGTAACAATCAATGTATTCCAGGAGATTTTGTATTTAATGGACTTCAAAATTCATCCACAGCCACTTAAGCCTTGAAAATAGCAGATCTATAAGCTTGCATTAAATGTAAACCTTTTTGTGCAAGTGGTTAATGCAACAAGTGCATTTATGACTATTGAGGCTACAGTGGGCATACACATTGATTTAGCTCTTGCTATACGTGAAACAGAGTCTCAAAATAAACCCTTGGTCTTTCATTTTGAACACTAAAACCTGACATATGGTTCATGTTTCAGATTGTTAATCTTACATTAGGCCAATTAACCACAGGAGTCAGGACACCATCAGATTGTTAATCTTACATTAGGCCAATTAACCACAGGACACCATCAGATTGTTAATCTTACATTAGGCCAATTAACGACAGGACACCATCAAACACCAAAATTGCACCAGAAATGCAAGGTAAGCCAAATGTGTTTAAGGGACAGTGTGGATGTATCCTTTAAAAGGACAAGTCTGAAAATGTGTTTTTTTGTTGTTGTTGTTATTATTATGATTACAATTTGGTACATTGGGTTGATGTGAAGTAAATGTTGATCAGAATGATAACTCTATTTAAAAATAAATGGATTTCTTAAAAATCTCTGGATTTTAATCATTTCCTTTATGGTTTGGAGAAAGCTCAAGTGGGTCTTGGTCACTTTCCAACACTTACCTATCTCCTGGACCTGAAGGGACATGAGTCCATCATCAATGTAGATCTTGCTGCCGATCTCCACCACATTGCCGATGTTCTTGTAGTCCAGCCAGAGGACCTCATCACTGCAGTTATCCTGATATTGGTCATCCCACGTCAGCTTGATTATGTTTCCCTTCTTCAGCTCCACTTCAGCTGTTCCACTCTGTTACATCAGCAACACAGTTTATGTTGATAAGACAGTGAACAGACTCAGAGAGACAGTGAAAAGGTGGGATTAAGCTACCAACAGTCATTGTTGGTGGTGTGATTTGAAGAATTACATTTAAGCATCTTTTAAATCTTGAATAAGGCGAAGTGGAAAATAACCATTACAGACAGTGAAGTGTCATATGTACTAAAAGAAATGCATTTTTGCAAGTAAACATGAACTTTGTACTAGTTTCAAATTTCCAGCATAACTCGAGTTTTCAAAACAATACTGGTGTTTTGCAAACATGGGCTAGCCGCTAGGTCAACCAGCCACTGTGGCCATCATATTGATTATGACATTTCCTCTGAATTCATTCAACAGTGATGGGACATCAGTAAACTACTGCCATAATTGCAAACGGATAAACTCAAATTAAAGCGTGGCAGCTACAGTACTTTCATCTGATTTTACCTTGTGGGATTATAAAGATATCCATCTATAAAGAGATGTATAGTCCAAATGTTTAGAAATTGTAACCAATAACCATGATTAAATATTCAAATGAGGGCCGTTTCACTGGTGAAGGCTCTATAGTCCAAATGATTAGAAATTGTAACCAATAACCATGATTAAATATTCAAATGAGGATTGTTTCACTGTTGAAGGCTCTATAGGTGCCAATGTTTTAAGCACTAAAATCTAGAAAACACTTCCGGTTCCCTAGCCTATGTTTAATTGGTAAGATGCCTGAAATAAGGTCTGTGGTTAACACAATCTTAAGCTTACTACATACAATTTGTCAGTAAATTCCCCACTTGTGAATTTTGAAGGTGGTTGCTATCTGTGGTTAAATTCACATCTTCAGGGACATTTCATGGTTCAAAGAGGTCAAAGTGACCCAGGGTTCCATGCACTTTAAGCATATGAGGGGAGGGCCAATGCCACAGAGAACTTACGCCTGCGATGAGTCCAGTCCTGATCTCAGGACCCTTGGTGTCCAGGGCAATGCCAATGGGTCTGTAGTGGATGCTGCCAGGACCAAAGCTCTCACATGCCTCACGGATATTCTTGATGGTGTCACGATGGTACTGTATAACAGAAAAAGGTTCAAGGGACATTAATGCTTTAGGAAGTTATGCAAACATTTAATGACTTCAAAGAGGCTTCAAGAGGTGTCAACTGAGCAAGGCTCACTGCTGAAGAGGCTGTTGATATGGATACAGAAGCTTAAACCATAATCTAAATAAGGGGTGCTATGAATCTGACCACAGAGATAACTTACAGTGAGAAGTGTGTTGTTCAACAACAATTAAACAGGGCAGCATCAAACCTGTATAAACTTTTAACCTTTCTAACTCCCCAAATCATGGCACAGAAATTGGAATGCACCTTGTATTGTGTTTGTGATAAAAAAATTGCCTGTGCACATGAAACTATGATTTTGCTGCTGCCACTTTATACAGTATATGCTGGATATGTTTTCCACCAGCACAAGAAGCATTTATCTCTTTTATAGTGCCATTTATCCATTGCCCTTTTGTTAAAATCATGCACCTTATGTAAGTAAGACTACGTATCGGATTCTACTGTGCGTTCCTGTTATGTTCCTTTGTGCTCTATTCTTTCACTTTTAAAATTATTCCTGCTACTGTGAATGTTGAGACCTTGGACCAAAAATATTTCTACCACTGTTTTACATCTATAATCGTCAAGTTGATTCGGATAGCGTTTCTGCTAACTAAAGAGGCGGTAGTATAGGGCAGGGCAATTAGAAGATAAGGCATATCCGCAAACTAGCAACGATAGTCATAAACATGTTTCATGGTCTCAAGTCAGAATTGCAGAATATAGGGCCAGTCTAAACGTCAGTCCTTCTTGAATAGCTCGAAACTAAACAAACATTTTTGCTTTATATGCTAATAAGAACAATAAGCCAATACTTTGTTTAGAGAGCAAATCAAGTACAATGACTGGGAAACATGGTCTAGCTATTAATTAGCTACTTTACCGTTTATTTGCACACTTCTTTAGTTTCTGAATCAAACTCAAGATTCTACTACTATACAATACTCTATATCATTCATTTGAGTTTGATGATTCCATTAAGCATGTTCTTCTCATGAAACAAACATTACATCCGTTTCACTGACAGTAAATGATTTATCGTCGTTCAGTAATTTCGCAAAGATAGTGCCCCTTTTCGGCTTTATAATTAGTTGCACTACAATGACATGATTATTCAGATGTGAAAACTAAATCTTAGGACAACTTTGCTCTGACAGTCAAGGACCCTTCAGGCAGTGAACAAATTAAAATAATTAGTCATCAATAATTTGGTAGAAAACACATTTACAGACGATTGTACATGTTTTCTAACAACTTGTGGTCCATGTGTTACCTATCACACCCAAAGAGGATCTGTATGCTATCAGTAAACCACACGATTACTGCAAGACTTAAAAAAGCATTTCTGATAAAGCATGTCTAGTTCTAGCTTCTGTGGAATTATCAGCAGTGTGGAATTATCAGCCCAGTTGGTCTGTAAACAGACTGCTTGGCTGAAAGTATCTACACATGTAGTTTCACAATAGGGACAATGTTAACAAGACAGTGCTAACCTCATGTGTGCCATGGGAGAAGTTCAAGCGAGCAATATTCATTCCAGACTTGATCATCTCCTTCAGCATCTCCACTGAGCGAGAGGCAGGCCCTGGAAGAAGGGATAATAAACAATTATTTTTGTGTTTTATTTAATCTGTTGCGTTAAAGGTGATACACCATGAAATTTCACTTCTCCTATTTTAAAACCTTTTTTGGGGTCCCACTAGCACCTTCTATCCTCACAAAGTCCCATTTCTGACCGTTGTGTCTTTCTCTAGTTTTGGGAAGGCGGAGGTTAAAAGCATCCCACAGGTTCTCAAAACAGGCTGTCCAGATTTGCTGCCGTCGCTGACGTCATTGACGGCCGTTTTTGAAGAAAAAAAATTTTTTTTTCAAAAAAAATTTTTTTTTTTCAAAAAGATTTTGGACGGGTGGCGCAGTTCAGGCCAAAGGTGGTACTGCAGCTGAAAATGCTCTGAGAGCCATTCAAAATGAGGGAGGCTCTCTATTCAGGAGTGGTAATTTAGCCTCAAACCTTTTGAAAAAGGTTTTTGGGACATAAACAATATGACATAAATACTTTTTAAATGCATGGTGTAGCACCTTTAATTCAATCAGTGCTTAGGAGTATGTGGCTAGAAGTACTCACTGGTTTAATTACAGTTGTTGACTACATAAAGTAGTCACAAGTTCAGTCCAAAACTATGTTTATTAAAACAAGCAAAACAGGGGGATTATGCTTTTGTTCTTTTTAGCACTACACAATAAAAATTATTGCAGTAAATGTGTGTAACAGATTTTACGGTCTGCAAATTTTACTGCCTGTGTTAAATATTTTGTGTAAGCTATGTCCACCTGCAATTCTGTCTACTCAGTTCATTTGCAAGCATTTTGTGCTACCACCCACCGATAGTGCAGATGATGCCAGTGTTGCGGGCAGTGGTGGGCTCAGAGTCGATGTCCAGAAGGCACAAGTGTTCCAGAAAGGTGTCGGCCATGGCAGCATTAAGCTGCTGGGTCTGGATGAAGGCAGAGCCCATGTCTACCGTCTTTGAATGAGGCATAGCAATCACGCGTACAGCCGCAGAATTCCTGTAATCCAAAAGACAAAGGATTGTGTGAGGAGATGTGGTCAGACGATTCTCGTCTGTTGGTGCCGGCCTGGCACCCGACTAAAACCAGAATATATCAGCCAAAGTGTCATCATCTACTGTAAGTTAAAGATTATTATTTTATTTTTTTAATAATAGGATCTCGTGACTAGTGAGTAATGACAGTTTATTTGCCAAGTGGCTGGTAGAGCAGGTGATCTTTAAGCCCAAAATTGCAAATCTACAAGCTCACACGCATTGTGGCCACGTGTCTTTTCAGTGTGTGCCACTGCGAGTAAACAAGTACAAATTAGGGGTAACAGTCACAGTACAAACCTACTAGCTTGATGACTCAAAGTTATATTACACCACCTGCTGGTTTGAATTTGTTCCTCACAGGGCTTTTCATGTGCCTATTGCAAACGGCACATGTTCTGTACACCGATGCTGACATGAAAGGTGACATGAAAAAGGGCCAGTAGGTCATTTAGATAAGACTTTATTAGGCAGCAGTGATAACTAATCATGCTGTGGGTACCATGTATGGAAATTATAAACTTAAGATCAAGATAAATAAAAGATTAAGATAAAATCGTATCAACCCAACTTGTACGACAATGCTGTACTGTGAGCTATTCTGTGCAACGTTATATGAGGTTTGCGCAATCATCGGTTTACACTGGAGAACGTTCTGATAAAGGTCAACATAAAAACGTAAGTATGCAAATCTTCCAATCCTGAACACAACTGTCAATAGTTCAGTTAGGCAATAAAGACATGAATATTTCATCGCACTACAGAGTTAACATGCTGAGACACATACTGCCCAATCCCACCTCATTGAGATGCTGTGAGCAGCACACAGCTTATGGTGCTAGCGGTACACATTGTACATTCTGCTCTCCCCTCCTTGCCCTCCCCTACCCAGAGCAGTCGCCCATGGCAACCGTACCATCACATAAAACACCTACAGGCCCAGCATTTCATCTCGTCCCCCACAGAACCATTTCATATACTGTACATAATATTCATATTTCAGGTAATCTATGACATGCCTGCTGTCCCTTTTCCTCCTCAATTTCCTCAGTCATTCAAGCCTGTTTCCTACCTATGTGCTCAGCCTATTGTAATAGCGCGGCACTGGTTACCTAAAATCCTGAGACAATGTCACAATACTGGCTGGGCAGTACAAAGTGCAGGCAGTTACGGCACTGTGCAAAGCTCAATACAAACTTCCTCTTTTAATATCCGGTTAATCTCGGACAGATTTACAGCCATGCACTCTGCATCAACCCTGCATGATGGGACATGATGGCAGGCTAAAACAAACAGCCAGTGAGAAAAGGCTTGTTTGCCTAGCATGCCACATCTCTCTGTCTGATGGTCATGAGGAATGTTTGCACGCTGCACTGCTTCCCTCTATGGTGGGAGACTCTGATTTCTGTCATTACATAACATAGCCCAGTTTGTGGGTTTTTTTAGGCTTGGTTGGGGAGATTGGATTAAGATGACCACGTGTCAGTGTTTGTATCAAGACAACCAAGTGTACACAAGATATTAACTGGCACAGTTCTGTTGCCATGGCCATTGACCATGTTCCAAATTCCCTTCAATGTAGTAAAAGGCAGACTAAAATACTTGCTGGTCAGACTCAGGGAAAGCAACAAATTTGTTAGGTTAACCTCAACAGCAGTCTAGTAAATCAGTTTTTGGACTGAGAATCAGGATGCTTTGAAAATGTTCTCAAAGAAATGTGAAACCAGACTTGGATCAACTGAAAGCCACCACCAGGCCTCAATCCAAACCACCCAGCAGGGGAGATTGGGTCACTAAATTATACATTGTCTGTTATGTGTACAGAGTACAGACACTCTCACTGATTGCTTCTTTGACACGCCACTTTCCAAAACGTTTCCTCTGCTCCATTCAATTTCAGGACAGACCTAGAATGTAGTGGCGAATAGCCTAATAGCCGGGGACCCACAAGCCCAAAAGCTCAAGGAATAGGGTAGGACATGTGATTTTCTGCCGTACTTTTTATTTCTGTTTTATCTATTAGTTTGGTCATTAAGGTCCACAGAATGATAGGCCTGATCTACCGGAAACATCGCGAAAAAAAGTTATGGCCATTTGTATATTCACTGTCCCATTGACTCCACTAGAAATATTTAAAAAATAAAATAAATGTGCTTTAAGTAGCATGTGAGGGGTCAAACTAGGGGTTCTTCATGATTCTGAATCCATTTCAAGCATTTGTTTTGCATGAAAAACATTTCTTGGGTTAACTTTCAGCAGCCCAAAACTGTGAAAAGTGGAAAAAACTTTAAGGTAATGACTCATCACTTTTCACAGTTTTGAGGGGCTGAAATCTAGCCCAAGGAATGTTTTTCATGCTAAACAAATGATTGCAATGGATTCAGGATCCTGAAAACCCCCCAGTTTGACCCCTCACATGCTAATTAAAGCAGACTTCTTTTCCTTTTTTAAATATTTCTAGTGGAGTCAATGGGACAGTGAATATACAAATCGCCATAACTTTTTTTCGCGATGTTTCCAGCAGAGCAGGCCTCTCATTCTGTGGACCTTAATGACCAAACTAATAGATAAAACAGAAATAAAAGTACGGCAGAAAATCACATGTGCCCTCCCATTTTGGGAGGGCACATAGACACAGGGGGAGAAGACGACAGCCTCCACACGGCCTCTCCTGCAAGTAACGAGAAATGGTGAGAGACCAGCTTGTGAAACCAATGTCGCCACCCAATCATTATCACAAGGAGTGTTCTGGATATCCCCGAACAAGCAGGTTCTGCTGTTTCTTTGCCTTGACTTCAATAACGACACTAAGATCTTACACAGGCTTTAAGTGAAGCAGACAGTATAAAACCCTAGAACAGTGAACTCTAAATATTTCCTACTGCAAATTGGCAATGTGTGCCTACTGCCTAGTGCTCACGACATCCTGGGTACAATGCATCATGGCAGGGGATTCCAGACAGCATCCGCTGCACAGCCAATAGGCTTCTCCACAGGCAACAGTTGAATGGTGATGTAAGAGTGAGTAAGCAAGCAGCACACTGCTGTACGTGAGCACGGTCACATAATCCTATACTGCACACAGCGCAGCAGAGACCACACAAGGATGGGAGGGGTGTGAGCCCTACAATGATGCAGAGCCCATGCGGATGGCTGCAAAGGAAGACTGCAGAGTGAACAGGAACCAGTCTCAGTCTGTCTTCAGCAGTTTGGCTGCTAGTGCGATTTACGATTGGATTTGATAGATTAGCATTTCCATCATCCTCATCAATTCAATTTGGCCAATAACTTAATCATTTCATGGAAGAAAAGGAGCAAGCAGCATCAATGTTCTAAAAAAGGATAAAGAAAAAATACTTAAGTAGTGGTGAATTGCAAATCCTATTGCTGATGCTTGTTGACTTATCTTAATGTTATTTTACTAGATATGTTATTTTATTAGATTTGCGTGCTGTGTGCAACAGCGCTATGAATTTGGACAATCAGAATATGACAATTGAAGTAGATTGATTTCTGGTAACTGCCTGTTTCTGGTAACAGCCTGTTTTTGTTGCCCGCCTATCCAGTAAGAGTTTTATCATTGCTGGTCATAATCACAAGGCTGTGAAAGACCCAAATTTCAAATTACCTGATCCTACACCTAACTTAAGCCTGTGTAGGGGGACGAGTCTTTACACTCTTCATGATGTCTTCCAACAATCACTTAAGCCAGATGATGCCATCACCTTGAGCTATCACAACATTTGTTAGACAAAACACAGCCCTTTGGAGGACCAGTGAACACAGTTGGGTGGCAGTGAGTGGCACCTAACAGGTGTGTGTGTGTGTGTGTGTGTGTGTGTGTGTGTGTGTGTGTGTGTGTGTGTGTGCGTGCGTACGTGCATGCGCGCGTGCGGTTAATCCAACCAACCCAAGCCCTCAGGTTGTTATGAAAGATAATATTCACATAGCTGATCAACATACCCAACAGAGATGGATCCCAGGGGCTAACCTTTGGGACAGTCAGTCATTGAAGTGCAACGAGTACAGGCCACAGGCAGGTTTGGCACCAGCAGTAGCCACAGTAACCCTGACACAGATGCAGGGCTAACTTTAGAGCAAGACTGCTAATAATCCCTTCCAATCCCTACCCAGCAAAAGCACATCACACTGTAGCTCCACACACTGACTGGCCCCTCAGCACCCATTGTTTTGATTGCCACTGACTGTCTTTGTATACAACAAGTTCTCCAATCTGCGATTGACTAAAAGAAGCTCACAAACATCGTGAAAGTGCAAGCATGTCCACAAAATGCCAGCATCTAGGCAGAGCCGAGTTACACAACAACATATGGTAATATTAACTTTCCATTAACAGCTAGCTGCCCACCATGACAGGCTAATCCACATCGGTGACGGCAGAGTTAAGTCCTTTATTACCCCACTCACCCACTTATGGGTTATGGCCTGCTGCAGGTTATGACGCCAGTACGTACCCCCGGTGGGTCTTCCATCTTATTGGGATGAAGACGCACGTAGCTGCCACCGACCTCCACAGCGACGCCGGCCCCAGCGTGCTGTAGCCTCCGACACTACCACTGAATGAAGCCCTCCCCTCTGCAGCAGTAGCACAGATACCGCGCCTGACAGGAGAAGCTGAAACGGTGAGCGTGCAAATGCATGCCTCGGCCAGGGGATCAGGAGGAGTAAATCCCTTCAGGTGGGATGAAGAAGGCCACAAACGGACCCCTCTGTGTCCAAGCAGCCGCCATACCCTCATGCCGGACATACGAGTGACCTTCTGAGCTGCTGGTAGAGCTTTCCCCCACTGAGCACCACCACAGCCATGTTACACCAATTTAGGACAGCTAAGGTCATACACCCCCACCCCACAGCTGACGAACAGAGAGCATGGACTAATAATAACTAGCAAACTGAGCTGGCTTGCCTTGTACACAACCAATGCTCGGACTGTACGATGGAGTATATGCAGGCAAGTCTACACTACTATGGCATACCATGCATGCATAGCATAACACTCTGTAATGTATTAGACTTGCAACTTGTGTTCTAGGTCAGGAGTCTTCAACAGGAGGTCCGGGACACCTAGGGGGTCCTCAAGAGTTACTACAGGAGGGCCACCAAATGTTTGTGCGATTTAAATGAACCACTTGAACCCTAGCATTCCTTTTCTGATGGGAACATCGAAAAATTACAAAAATAGCAGATTGCGTTGTGAGTTTGTAGATCTGCCATTTTCGGCAAAGAGGTTTGGTGTAGCTGTGTAAGGAAGTACAAGTATTGAGGGTTTAAGTGGTTAACCGTCTGAAAATACAAAATGAATCCACCAAAAATAAGTCAATGACAATATCTACGAAAAGTATGAAAAAGTGTAAAAGTGTAATCTGAACACAATGGACCAATCCCCAATCACATACACATAGGGCTGGGTTCGGTAACCGCCGTACCGCCGTATCGCGGTATACCGCGGCCTACCGCGGTGTCAGGGTCCTTACCGCGGTCAAAAAAGACAAAAAAATAGGCTATTTTTATTGAGAACGAGCGAGTTTTAAAACGGGGGAGAAGCGAGGACCGCATGCGCTCCATGCCGCTCTGCTCTGGGCCGTGTACCACACGTTGGAAGCCGCCCACATACGTCACTCACACACACACAGTGCACGCAGGGCAGTAGAGTACGGAGCACAACTCTATGACGGAGCAGCAATGCAGCATATACTTTCTCTGTAATCCACTCGACACAAGGATGTTAATACATACCTTGTGTTGTGGCATATCTTTTTTTATTCATACGGATTACTGGCGGAGCGCGGGCCGCGTGGACAAAACCGAAAATGAAACTATTTTACTTTCTCCAGCTCCACCGCGTCGCACGTTGTGCTCCGTCCAGCGGCGCGTCGGCGATTTTATAACCTTTTCTGTCAAGTCTTGTAACTAAAACCTGTATATAGCAGCACTCAATCACTGTGATTTGTGATTTGAGAGTTGAGACGTGACGTGAGTTTACAGAATCACTGTACACGATCTGACTACCCTTCCTCTTCTGGTTTGTTCACATAGCTGTTTGTGTCTGAAAAGCCCAAGTAGCTAGCCTACGTTACTATGGTAACCCGACAGTGCAGATCTAAAAGCTCAGAACGCATCGCGGATGCGATGTGGTGTGAGCTTGTAGATCTGCTCCTTTGAAAGCCAGACCCGCTGTGCTGTACGGAGAAGTATATCTCGGGCAGTCAGGCTGTGTCGCCTCTCCACTGTGGAGAGGCGACTTTTGGGAAGATGATTGCAATATTTTGGCTTATCGCCGAACCTTAATTAATAGATACGGGGGTGCGGTAATTACCGCAGTACCGGCGGTAAATGGGAAGACGGTAATCGCGGTAACAAAATGTCCATACCGCCCCAGGCCTACATACACACCCATTGTAACTGTTACAATGGGTGTGTATGTGATTGGGGATTGGTCCATTGTATAAACCATGTAGTGGGGGTCCGTGTGTCTCCCTCTCTCTTACTAAAGGGTCCTTGGTCTGAAAAATATAAGAACCCTGGTGTAGGTTATATAGACAGACATTTTGCTTGTCAAATTTGTCCACTGCACATTTAAGTATCATAAAGCATACATACATTTATAGGATGAGTGAGGGAACTGCCCCAATCCACCCCAAAGGGAAAGGACTGGAGTGCCTAAATCTGGCAGGGTCACTTCAACTCTCTAGCTCCGGTCCACAGTAACACTTAGGTTAGCATTAATCAGCAAACATGGAGCTGCATCAGGTAGGGAGGGGGTTACATGGGAACAATGACAGCTGCATCCAGCCTAGCTCTGGTCCATAGCGTTAGTGGAGTTCTCCCTAACGCTATGTTCCTCTACCTCCGTATTCCTTGGCAAAACCGGAAAACCCCCGCCGTCTGGTCCAAAAATAACAAAAACTGTTTCGCCCCATATCAAACCAAACGTATCAGTGGACAGTTGAAAGCTTACTCTACTTAGTGGACGAGGTCTGAGCCCCCCACCACACGATTAAAATACATTTCTAGGGCAAAATGAAAAATATTCCACCGGATGGAGACGCTTTTCCTGGTTTTTACGAAACAGCGCTTCCAACGTCGCAGAGTTGAATAACACCCAGTGAGACTAATGCTCTGTGTAATTCGGTCCTCTGACCTGCGCGGCAGTAGTGAGTTGGCACCTTGATGGCGACGACAAATAGTGAAAAACGAGAAGAAATGGAGTCTCCATCCGGTAGAATATTTTTCATTTTGCCCTAGAAATGTATTTTAATCATGTGGTGGGGGCACAGCCCGCTTCCACTAAGTAGAGTAAGCTTTCAACTGTCCACCGATACATTTGGTTTGATGAGGGGCGAAACAGTTTTTGTTATTTTCGGACCAGACGGCGGGGTTTTCCGGTTTTGCCAAGAAATATGGAGGTAGAGGAACATAGTGTTAGGGAGAATTCCACTAACACTATGGACCAGAGCTACATCCAGCCTAGCCTACTGCACAAACATCACCTGTGGTCATCCCTGCCACTAGAGCATGTCAAATCAATCAATGTCAAGTCTGTCATCTAGGTCAGTGGATGCCGTTATAGCACAGAATTCAATTGCCACTTTCATTGCAGCCTTTTACTTGGCACCATTATTCAGAGCAATTTGCAATGAGTCAGCAGCACATGGAGATGTCACGTTGTCTTGCTCAGACATCTTGAAAGACCGACTTGTCACCGTCACATTATTTCAATTTTGGTTTAGTTGCCTAGCCACCTGCCAAAGAGTCCACAAGTACTGTAATTGTTAGTAAGAAGACACGTTTACATTAGTTCAGTAAAAAGTGGCCATGAAGTTGGGTAACATTAATGGACTTATGATATGACTAATGGATTATATATTTGCAGACTTGGAGATGTGACAGTTTCTGGTCAAATAGTTTCTGGACAATATCCCTGAGTGTTCGGAGGGGCCGCCCCCCACCCACCGAGTCATGCTTCCTGTCTTGTAATCCTGTACATTTCCATTCAGAGTGAATCGTGGTGATATCTGTTCATCTAGGTTGGGCCTCTTAAACCTATACAGTATGTTATGCACCACGAGGGACCCAGTGTATCCCTGCATGACTGTAACACTACCATTGATTTTACTGAGCCTGGCTCCCAAGATGACACTAAATTTACTCGGTACTTTCTTTGGCTGAAAGGTTACAAAAACCCTGGGTGAAACCCAAGACATGGACTGAATAAGCCCAATTATGCAATATATAGCTTAATCTCATTAAGCATTCTTTATCTATTCACACAGGTTGAGCACAGCCCTGACCAACTCCCTGACTCAAAAATAGTCACTAATCACTTGACACAATGAACTAACAGTCACCCTCTGGGAAAGGCCACCATTTTGTCAACATAGGAGTCAGGACCATCAGCCAAAGTCTATTATACAATGAACAATGGGCTGGGCACCTGCAGATTTTTGTTAGACCAGCGGCAAATACAACATTGAACATAGCTGACAGGCAAGACACATGATCTGACTACATTAGACTTAGTAAAATAGGCATAAAGTAGTTAGCTTAACTTGTGTCTGTTTTCAGTTTTGCCTAATAGCTGTATACATGTTAATCTGACACATGGTGTAGATTGTAGATAGTATTTAGACCAAACCTTGCACAGGATTTGAGCTGACAACAAGTCATCTTAAGTATTGTGTGGTTCGTGCAAATTTCCGAACTCTCGTTCGGTCCAATGCTTTTCAGAAGTCCCGAGGGATATCATTTAATGGTAGAAAAGGACCTTTTGACCGAAAACGGCGGTTTCAGTCGAAGTATGGAGAGGCCTTAAGTGGGGTCAGTCGAGGAGATCTTGTTATAAAATCTGAAGAACTACAGATGGGAAGCAGACAGTAGCCACATTATCTACACTGTCTGCAGGCACTGAGGCACTCAAGATGACATGTGCCAGACTGCCTGTGTCATTCAGTGTGCGTTTAACCAGGGTGGTGGCCTGGTGGGACAGTCACTGCAGCAAGTTGAAGTCACTGCAGTCAAAAAGATTAGGCAACAATGTGCAAACTTAAGATCAACTTGATCTAAAATGAGTTTAGCAAAGGATGTAGGTTCATCAACACAGCTAATTCAACACACAATGTTTGCAAGTGGTGATGATGATAGGACAAAAAGGAATAAAATGATACAAGCAGGTAACTAACATGCCACCTGTACTGTTACATTAATATTAATGTGGGTACATGGAGTCAATGCAGACCTTGAAATAGGACATTCTGTGCAATGATGAGTACTTTCTACTTTTGATAGTTTAAGTACATTTTGAGGCCAATACTTCTGTAGTTTTACGTAAATTTAGAATTCCAGACTTTCATTTTTAACAGTATTATATTGCAGAATTGTTACTTTCACATCAGGACATCAGTATGAATGAATGAAATGACACAAGCTGGTAACTAACTAACATGCCACATCATGTTACATTAATATTAACGTGGGTACACGGTGTGTCACTGCGTCAGTGCCAGTCGATGCGCCAGCAGTCACGTTTCTCCTCTTTTCTGCGTCACATTTTCCTGAACCGGAGAACCGCACGTTGTGCACGAGCCAAACGCCAGCCAATGGGAGTCACAAGCTCTGCACGGGACCACACCCACAACCAGGAAGCGACTCGCACACAGAATGTAACGTGATTATAACACTACACGCACCAAACTAATAACTTAAGCATGTCCTACGTGAGAGTTATCTTAACTTTCACATATTACAGTCAAAACTCATGAATATGGTTAGAAAACGAGGCTAAAACACAATTCATCCCCGAGGCATCATCATGGCTCAGTCGCTCAGATGCATTCATCCATCTGACTGTAACAGCAGCTTCCTGCTGTTATAAAACCCGACGCTGTTTCATAGAAAAGACATCCTTCACAGCTCAGATTATAAGTTTGTGATAAACGCAGTTCACACAGCGTTGGGTTAATTATTACGACTGCAAATATATTAAGAACGGCGGTTATATTAGAAACGTTATCTTGCCACCCAGCCGGTCACCGGCTGCTGGTGGTTCTTTTTTCATAGCTCGTCTCTTATAACTTACCAGTCTGGTTAAAGTACCCTGTTTTAGTATAAAAAGGACATAAAACAAGAAAACACACAGCAGTTACAACTTGAGTGTGCCACAAGCTTCTATCGGTATATAGGCTAGTGTAATGTGGTCTTCTTCGTTGTAGAGAGATACTCACCTTATCCCTAGTAGACACACAGACAGACTGATGCTGAACGTTTACAGCCAGCAGAGACAGTTCAAGGTGATCTCTCGCTCTCGCCGGAACTCGTTTTTATTCAGATCACACAAGAACACATACCCATCCGAGAAAATATAGGTCCGTGCGAACAGGTCTTGACAGACACCTTTTTTTTACAGGGCTTTTGCTTGAGAACGAATACGTTTTAAATGTGGAATAATTAAAGTCATTCGACCTGTAAAGTGCTGGAACCGTTTATTTTAACAACGAAAGGCAGAGAAATCGTGATAAGGCAGATCGGAGGAGGGATATGTAGTGTTTTCTGGTAGTATTGCTGGGGACCAATCAGAGAGCAAGAAAGCATCTCCAGAGAGGCGTGATGGAGCGACCATGTGACCGTGGAGAGGAGGAGGATGCATGCAGTAGAAGATTTTCATCCGTTTGAGTAGAGCACTGTTGCCATGTCTTCTTATTATAAGCTACCTTTGCCTTGTTGTTATGGCTATTAAATTGCAAATAAATTCAAGCGCTCCATCATTCAGATTGGTGTAATAACACATAATATCCTTTAGATTAAAAGAATAAACATAATTCACCAGGTTAAAAAGTGGGATTCTAAATCAGTTAAAAATATACGGGAGATATGGCACATAAAAAATAAATGGGGAGCCGTTTCTATGACTTGAGCACAAAATGAACTATCAATGTCTGCAAATTTAGAGATAAATGTTGTGTAGCAACTTGAAATGTAGCCTACTTCTTTGGCTCTATTTGAAAAGCAATATTTGTGAGGAAAGGAGTCATGTTTTTTTCCACTCTATGTCAACAATATTTGATCTCCAATAAAACTTCCCCCCTGGAAGGCCCTTGAAAAAAGGCCCTTAGCTCTGAACTAAATAAGATCTGCACCTGGCTCAATGACAACAAACTGCCAGTGCCAATACACAGGTAAAACCGAATCCATCCTCTTTGGGTTCCTAACCTCAGCAAGGTCGATTCCGATTCAACTTCACAATCAAAGTGGGTGACAAATCAGACAATGAAATAACAAGAAAAGACAAACAGAGGATCGTTTGGTCCACTGGTTAGAAAAAATAAATTGAAGAAGACTCTAGCAAGAGCACTCATTCATCCCCACTTTGACTATGGAGTCCACGTATGGTATCGCGATGCCTCAAAGGCCCTAAAAACAAGGCTCCAAACAGCCCAAAACAAACCAACTCCTGCTTAACCTTCCATTTCCGGCTCACCTTACTGCTAATCACTTTCTAAACGTGTCGTGTGGTGACTCATAGTAGCTGACACATCTTGCTGTACGTACAACATCTTGCAACGGGCCTGGTGTACAAAATACGGTGTTCACAATTACAACACCAGAGGCAGGTCCACAGATCACGTCCAACCCAGATTTGGCAAAAAAAAGGGTCAAATGCGTCTCCTGCTATGCCGCTAAAATGTGTAACGCCCTACCAAAGGCCTTATAGGAGTGTAAATCCCTATACCTTCCTTTAAAACTGCAATGAAAAGCCACTTACAGGCGGCTGGCTGCTACTCGAAACTGGTAAAAGAAAACAAAGCTCATCCTTACCTCCCCTGACCTTTCTATTGTAAATACCATTTATTTTGCATTGTGTTTTTTTACGACAGTTTTGTTTTTACATTTTCTGCATAGTACTGTTTTATGTCTGTCATTCTATGAGTTAAAAAAGGACCCCAATTGAAATAAGACCAAAAGCTTTTTTGAGGAATCGTTTTACTTGACTTTGTACATGAACTGTAACCTTTTCCTATGCAAACTCTTCCTATGCAAGTCTTCAATCAATCAATCAACATGCATCACTTGACGGATGTGTTTGTTGATGCATTTTTTGCCCAGGAGACCAAACCCATCCAACATGATTTATGACGGTTGCTGTGCAATTTCCCCAGAACCATAACACAAATGGCTTTTTATCAGTTGTACTAATCCATTTAGGACCAACTTGCAAAGCTGGTCTACATATAGTCAGACGATGTCATCCAGAATGCCAAAATCTCATGAATTTCTACCATATTATGGTTAAAAAGCAGGAGACAAGTGTGAATTTATACATTATTAGATATTATTATATCTTACAATTTATATTATTATAATATAAATGGTAAGACGGAATTCAGTTCCCAGTGGATTCCACAAGGCCACCAAACTGTTCCATGTAAGGCAAGCCCACAAGGTGCAAGCTGATATAAAAGGACACCATCATTTCTTGTTCTGTAAATATTAGTAGATGCGGGACTGTGGGACATGACATGACATGACATGACATGACATGACATGACATGACATGACATGACATGACATGACATGACATGACATGACATGCAGTGGTGGAAGAAGTACTCCGGTATAAAACATTACTTGAGTAAAAGTGCATAAGTATTGGCAGCAAAATATTGGTTACTTAAAATACCAAAAGTAAAAATACTACTTGTGCAGAATGTCCCATTTCACAAGTTCAATAATCTTTTGAAAATCGCTTTGCGACTATTGTGACTTTGGCTATTCAACTAGCCAAAGTATTAGAGTGCTGGTACGTTTTAATTACTAGTTACTTCAAAGTATAGTAACTAAAGTTTTCAAATAATTGTAGTGGAGTAAAAAGTACAATATTTACCTCTGAGGTGTATTGGAGTACAAGCAAAAGTACTGAAATTTGGAAATACCTCAATTTTCCACCACTGATGACATTACATGACATGGATATGAACCCTAAAATTCCTGTTTTGGTGCCCCGATTTCCCAGGTGCCAAATTTCCCTAGTGCCTTCCAGGGTCTGGTGCCCACTCTGTTTTGGTGCCCAGACTTCCCACATTTCCCTAGCGCCCACTCTTCCGAGGTGCCCCCCAGATCTCCTGGTCCCCACTCTGTTTTGGTGCCCAGATCTCCCATGTGCCCAATCTTGCAAACAACTCTTCCTAGTAGGTGCCCAGTTTTCCCATGCAGTGCCCAGAATGTTTTGTTGCCCACTCTTCCTGATACCGTTTAAACCAGTGCTTCTCAAACATTTTCATGCCAAATTAACATGTATTTGGCCGTGGACCCCCGTCTGAAATTATTTTGTGCCAGGGACCCCTATACTCGACTCGACTCAGACTCGAGACTCGACTCGGACTCTACAGATCTACAACACGTCACATCGCAAAGCATTGTGGGCTTCAAATAATAATAAAGTCAAATAATAGCCGATGTAGGATCAAGTGGTATTACAGGGGGTACTTGAGAGAAAATGAAAATGGAAATATTTACTTTTATGTTTAATGATAACACATTGACAAATCACAAATGTATGTGAATGTGCTGCTCCATAAAGCTTTAAAACAAATTAAGTAGGAATTTTGACTAGCACAACATATTGTCAGCATATGTACGTGAAAACTGGACTTTTGATGTCAGACTGACAAAAGTTTAATCGACAACAACAACATTTTGATTAAAAAATACTGACATTGTCATGGTAATGGTTAGAAAATACTGACATTGTCAGTATTTTCTATCAAAATGTTGGTGTCAATTAAAGGTGGTATTGGTCTACTTGGATTCAGCAATCAGGAAAAGGTTGTACTGAGGCCCAAAAAGTTTGAGAACCTGGCTATAGTCGCTTCTTTGGGTCTTTTGCTTATTTCTCCTGCAAAATCTGGCAACACCAGACTCTTGAGCCTGAGAAAGATCCCATCACCCGGCCGAAAGGATAACAGCTGAGTTGAGAAGTGAGAACACATGACATACACCACTATGGTAATTATCACTTATCAGCATGCATGCTTACGACAATGAAGGAAAAAAACACATGTCTTAATTTGTATCGTTTGTGTTATGATTAGCAGTTTATAAAAAAAAAAAAAAAAAAAAAAAAAAAACATATCTAGCCTACCTCGTCAAAATGAGGGTTGTAAAGTAGAGTCTTGACACCCTGCCTGCATCATCAACGGTTGCCAGACAACCAACTAGCGACCACCCCTCCGGCCTATGGGATACATTTTATTTAGATAATTGACAATATTGACACCAAATTTGTATACTTTTACAATTTTATAATTGTTTGATCAAAGATGGGTGTGTGTCGATGTGAAATGGACAGTTGCTACGCTACAATCGAAGCATCCCGTTCGTTACTTTCTCGTGCAATAAGGAGTTTTTAAAAACAAACAAGGAAACAGGTTCTTCTTTAATTCAGCGTCGAAAGAACGTCAGAATCAGTCACATTATTATGTTTGCATGTTCCAGTCGGTCGGGTAATGTACGGTATGTCACAAGTGCCACTTCTCACGTCAAAAGTAAAACATGGTTATATTTATTTAGATGTTAGTCCAAAACCAATGGTCCAAACCAAACACTCAAAGTAAACGTGAAAATCTTGCAAACAACAGCTCCCTCTGGTGGTGAAAATATATATAACAACAGCTGTGAATAATTCTTCCATTGACTTATATAATAATAATAATCATAATAATATATACTATTATAATATAATAATGTACAATATTATTATAGATATCACGTGAGAACTTAAGGACGGGGAGATTGAACAACATAACAGCCAATGAATTGACTGATTTATTATTGTATTGTTTATAATGGTCTCTATTCTGTGAACTAGACTTGACATTTTTGCCAGGTGTTTAGTAATTTGTAATAAAAGTAACGGTTCTATTAGCATAATTTCAAGTGCTGTATATGTACTGTATTGCTATATTACCTCACCATGTTTAGTTTCTATTACTGTGATAATCAGCCGAGATTTAGAAATGTTAGTTGTATAATGTAGCAAAAGCATTCCACACATTTCATTCAGCACACAACTTGCACAGTGTGCACTGCACAGTGCACGGGAGACAGACAATGTGATCTACTATGCTCTACAGCTCAGCAGGATAAGTCCCTTGTTGTGCTAATCAGCTCTACCTCTGCCAGAGATATTATATGGCAGACACAAGTATCTAAACCTGGCTTCTACCACAGACAGACAGAAAGACATTCTGCTACAGCCATGCAATCCAAATCTCAAGTTTTCAAACATGTCCAGATGATTAGCCTCCTGGCAGTCTGCAAACGACACTGTAAAGTATCATACCTACTCGGCTCAGAGACAAGTTGGGGAATATAACTCATAGGCTATATTAAAATACCAATGCATTGGGTGTACTGCAGTGTACACACAGACATGCCTGTTTTCTGCATGTGTTCTTGTAAAAGGAAATACAATGGACACATGGTTGCGTGAATTGATTTCCTTTTGCAAAACTTCATTCATTGATTTTCTGTGTCTCCGTAGGCCTACTTTTCCCAACCCACGATGCAAGCCATCAGGACCTTCTCCTTTTTAGTTCCCCTCACCTTATCATAACATTTTGTGTGCCTCCACTGCTGCCGGTACCCATCTTGAGTCACTGGATGCCAGCCGCTGCGTGGCGTGCGTCCGGTTCTGCTACTCCTGCTGTGAAACCCCTGGTCAGCCAACGGACACACACCTCCTCCTAGCACAGGTGAGGGACAAATGCACCGTCCAATCACCCTAGTCGCTGATTCACGGCCCTGGCTGTCACTGTCTATTAGTGTCTCCTTATGGGAGAGTATGATACCCTGGGAAGATCCTGTGCTACGTAAATCCCACGGACGTATGCTGACTAGACTGTCCACTTAACCACTGCTGAGCAATGTTTTGGAATGATGGAATATAGATTTTTGTATTAATTAGTAGGCTATTATATACATTTTAAACACAATATTAACTATAATAAAGGTGTTCATAATAATATAATACTGCAGCATACAGTAGAAGTGAGTTGGTCAATGATGATTGAGGGAGATGAGGCAACATACCGTTAAGGTCTTCATAATAAATATATTAACAATTACAATTACAATTTAGGCATTAATAAGCAAGACTCCCTTATCCTAATCTCGCATCACCAGTCTTTCCACCTCGGAGGAAAGCCTGGTATTCGTTTACAACAGGCCATTTGATCCAGTCTAGGTGTGGCCTAAACTGGAAACAGGGAGTTTTGGTCCCCTCCGTTTGTTTCCCCAATCCCTATTTAAATGCTCTTGTAGCCTAGTGTATTCTTTCCAGTCACTTTTTTCCAAAAGCAAAACTACGCGGCATCAAGGGTTTTATTGGGTAGGCTCTAAAATTATGCCTTGAGCGCGGTGATTTATTTGGGGTTAAAACTGTTTCCGGTTTGATCTTTCCGGCCAAAGCGTAGTCCTTTGAGGACTACAACATAACGTAGGCTGTTTCCGCTCCTGAACCGGAACCCCGAAATTGGAAATGATTCCAGGCTACTCTTATCCAGAGTGACTTCCAAGTACGAGGTCATAATAGCAGATAGAGTAAACATGAACTCTAGTCAACAATGTAAAATGTAGTAGTAGTAAAAGTAGAGTGCAGAGAGAACAATATAGTGGCTACTGTAAGATACCAGGTTAACAATGAACCGAGCATCTGTCTGTGTGTCTAAACAACATGCAATCAAAATAACATTAACATTTTTTACAGAAAGGCCTTAAAGGTAGGGTGAGTGATTTCATTTAATTCAAATAATAACAAAATGGGTCTATGTTCTGATATTACTAGTTACTATTGTGTGTTTGGTCCATATTTGGACTGTAGCCTTATCTCTTGTGAGGAGAAAAAAGTTTCAAACTGTTGGGTTACAAGTTTTCCTCCAATAGGATAGAGTGGGGCCTTCCTCCAATCATGGTCGAGTGAGGGTGGGCCTTACGCACACCAAGGCCTGCCCCCACTTGATCATGATTGGAACTTAAGTGAAATCACCTACCCTACCTTTAAGTCGACTATCTACAGTTGATTTTGCGACAAAAATGTATTTTGGCAGGCCTTGATGGCGTCGTAATGGCATATTTTACACTGAAAATAGCCGATCTAAAAGCTCACAGTTGTGACGTGTTGAGAGCTTGTAGATCTGCTATTTTCAGAACACAACCAAACAAGAAATTACTTGTCATTTAGTTCTACTGGATCTCTTAATTTTACTTTATTTGTTGATGCAATTGTCAATATTAAGACTTAATATTATTATCTTAGTTTTAGTCATCATAGCTTCGTTTTTATTTCGTTTTCATCAGTGAAAAAAGGTAGTCGACTAACATTTTTCACAATCCTTGCCTCTTTCTTATATAATTTGACAATTTGGCCAATGTTTGTGTTTGACCGTTTTTTATAGTATAGTTTGTTGATGCAGTAATGGTCTTTTTTCATTTCATAGCTTTTTTTTCGATATTAAAAAGGTTGTAAAAGTAATCAAATTGTCACTTTACTGTCATCTGGGGTTAGAATCAAACTGGAGACAATGTGCTCGGCACACTGAACTTATCTACTGGTGCATCATTTATTTATACGGTATATGTAGCCCTGTTCAATGTTCCAAAGATTGGTGAATTTCACTGCTACTATGCTCGTACGACAAACTATAAAACAGGGCATTAATTTATGAAAATAAAGATAAAAAAATAATGTAATTAGATGAAATGTGGAGATACAAGGTTTCTGCCTAACAGCAGCTATTACATAGCTCTGTTCAGTGTTCCAAACTGCTTTGCGCAATAAATAAAATGAATAAAAGAAATTATAATGAAACCATACAAAGAAACAAAAATGTGTAGCAGAAAAGATCAGCATTATAAATAATAGATTTTCCTGGAAGTGCTTAAACAGGATGATACTGAATTGACCAGAACAAATGCCCTGTCTCCTTATTCATTCTCCGGCAAATGGATTTACTATCAGTATGTAGACTTCCGTTTACCCCTGAAGCCTAATTGCACTTGTGTTGGCAGCAAAAAGAACCCACGCATGCATGCACGCACACATGCACGAACAAACGAACGTACGCGCGCGCGCACACACACACACACACACACACACACACACACACACACACACACACACACACACACACACACACACACACACAAACACAAACACAAACACAAACACAAACACAAACACAAACACACGTACACATACACGTACACATTTAAACTGTAAGAACTAATCAAATTGGAAACAAAGAACACCTATTTGGCTCAAGAGACAGCACAATTCCTTTTGATGTGCCATTAAAACATTCTCCCCTTATTTGAATTCAGGACAAAAATCCTTTTTTTATCAGGGTCACTGCTCTTTAGTTGGCCTTTGTATCTCCTGCCAGAACACATCAGGGAAGCGCAGGGAGATGTTTCTTTTATTGTGCTCTGTTGTTTGGCAGCTGGAGGCCACGCCACTGAGCAGGACATTTGTCCCAACACCTGACCATTAATCCATCCATAGGTCAGGCCACCTGGGTCATTGTCCATTCATCCGGTCATTAGGTCTCAGCGTCCATGATTAGCATCAAAGCCTGCATGCATGCATGCATGCATGGCTGCTGCCGGCGACTATTGTCTCTCATTGCAAAGGCAGATACCGGTATTTACATCCGAAAACACCCCCAATATTAGTGAAATGTGTTGGTTGGTTGACATGCTTGTATTTTCCTATAATGTAATCACGTTTTTATTTTTTATTTTTGAGGTATGATTAGGACAAATTACATCTATTCTACTCAGAATTCTGGTATTCAGACCAGAAAGTGGACGAGAGCTAATAATGTGTTAGTTAATATGCTTTTATTTTCCTATAATGTAATCATGTTTTTAACCTGTAAATCATGTTTACCACAAACCATCTACATAATTCTGTTATTCAGACCAAAATGTGGATGAGAGCTAATACGCCCCCCCCCCCACACACACACACACACACATACATATACGCACGCACGCACGCACGCGCACACACACACACACACACACACACACACACACACACACACACACACACACACACACACACACACACACACACACACACACAACACAGTGTGGAGCCATTTTCCTCCATTCTTCTCTCTCTCTCTCTCTCTCTCCCTCTCTCTCTCTCCAGCCTCTGATCCTCTCCTCAGCAGCAGTGCTGTCAGCTGCAGGGTCACATGACCAAGCTGCCTGCTCCCACTGAGCATGCTCCGGACCCTCAGTGTTGTCAGGCAAAAAAATAAGACAGCAGTCGGGAGCAGAGATCTGCAATAGATAAACACACAGACACATACACCAGCTGGCTCGCTGTCAGACACATACGCCGACAAGCACGCCGACGGAGCCAGGCGGGCAGGCAGCATCAAAATGGAAGGGATGGCCCCGGCGCACCTCACAGCCGTATAGTTGTCTTTTAAAAAAAACGGGCTTATTTTTCCACATTGTCATCATTACAGAGGAGAGAGAACGGCGGCCACCGACAGGCACAGAGAAGCAGGTGCACCCTTTAAGAGTGAGGAAAACGGAGGAGGCAAGAGAGGCAAGGACAGCGTCATCATCCCCTCTCTCTCTCTCTCTCTCTCCATCTTCGTTAAAGGTGAGTGTGGATGGTGAGGATGGAGGTTGGAGGATGAGGATGAGGGAGAGGGGGGGGGTTGTGTTAGAGCGGGGGGGGATGTGCGGATGGGGGAGGGCGAATTGGCCCGCATTAGTGTGCGTTAAATGATTATTGGGGAGGAGAGGGGTTTCCGTTTTCCCGACTCCATTGGTATGTGAGACGACAAGAGGCGAGGGGGGGGGGGGGTTTGGGGGGGGTACATGGCCGGGCCAGCAGGCAAACAGTGGAGTGGAGGAGACATGGGTGATGAGCGGTGCAGGATCGTGACGCCGCGCAGAGGAACTGGGTCTCAGTGTAGGTGGAATGGATGATGGGGACACGATCAGACAGCATGTAGAATGATCTGCAGGGCTTTTACATACATTTAAATCCCTTTAGAGAAGTGAAGAAGCGGACTAGCAAAAATCTGAACATGATTCTAGGCAGTCAATATAAATATGTACAAACTAAAGATTAGGTCTGGGTGTGCAACATCTATAATATAAAATGTCTCAGATCTAAGGACAGTGTCCTGCACAAGAGCGAGACAGACAAGCATATACAGTAGATGACAAAGGAGGCAATAAAAATAATGATTGGGTTGTCATAATTGGCTTACAGTGCATCTAACAGAGCCTGTGTTAGCCTGTACACCGTATTTGCTTTTGTTTACGAGCACAGCGAGTGCTGTGCTAGAACACGATGACAAACATGTAGCACTTGTCTAACAATAGAACAGTATATTATACACAGTATAGCATTGTATTGTTCATTCCAGTGAGATGTGACTCATGCAGTAGATCCTCTCCAGGGTTTGCAGTGCTTGCTCTTTGTTTACATGTGTGATGGAGGCATACAGGAGGTAGCCGCAGTGTCATCTGGGATGCTGCTGCTGCATGTAGTTCTCCTTCATTGTTGCAACGCACCATGTGACATTTCACTTGTAGGCCTACACTTCACATAAGGGATGGGACGATAATCGTTATTATCGTGATAAAAAAAACACTCAGGATAATCGTATCATGGAGATTTAAATTTATTGGGAAATTATCTTCCGTCATGCACTGGGCTCAATTCACCTTTTATTTGCAGAGCTTTAGCATTTAAACCCTCTATAATTGGTAAAACGGACCTGGAAATAACTTTCCAAGTATTTGTTTCACTCTCTACCATTTGCCCCAAAAAAATAGACGATCTATAAGCTCACAACGCGTCGCGTTGCGATGCGTTGTGAGCTTGTAGAGCTGTCTATTTTTTGGCAAATGTTCCGTCCCAGGATAATGAATGTTGGGGATATTTTGATTATCGCGATAATGTTGTAAATCGCAATTTCTTTGGTCACAATAATCGTGACATGAACTCTCATATTGTCCCATCCCTACTTCACATGGACCACCACAATGTATACAAGGCCCCTGGGGCGTTTTGTGTTATCCTTTTAGCTTAACCTTTGACTGTACTAGATTTATTGTTAACAAGCTTGTTAATAATTCAATAAATCAATCACAGTATATACTTCAGTTGACCGTGGTCCCCTTGCGGCTTTATACCCAAGTATAACGACGAGCTTGTAAATCTGCCATTTTGGCCAAATGTTTGCCAATTGTCACAGTCTTCAACTATTATGACATGCCCAGAATAGGGATGCAAATATGGTTAAATTAACTTATTTTTCAATCTTTCTCTTTGTCAAGATTATCAGACAACAGCAGCATCACCATTTACCGGTAATTGTTGTAGATCTCTTAAAAAATGTCTCTTCTAATAAAACTGTAGTCCTCAAAGTGGGGTCCTAGAGAGGGTTCCAGGGGGTCCCCAGCAACAGTAGTTAATAGTTAAAAGCATCACAATCATTTTTACCATTTATATATGTTGGCTATTCAAAAATAGCAGATCTACAAGCTCACCACACGTCAATTCGTGCTGCTCTGCGAGCCTGTTAAAAATTTTGAATAGTTTATTTATTTTTATAACATAAATCTTCCTTTCTTGGGGCCCCTGGCACAAAATATTTTCAGATTCACCAGTTTGGCAAATGTCTAATTTCTCTTTTGGGTCTCCAGCTAAAAGGTTTGAGAATCACTGATCAATAGCATCCACAGTGACCATATCCATCCAGTGACTATATCTTATGTGGCCTAATCCATAAATGGCAGTGGAGCAGCAGCATGGTCACGTCAGAGAAGATGTGCTGTTCCCCACAGCGACTCAAGGTGTTCTAGTCTATAGGTGCTTTGATATAAATAGGTGAAGTACAGAGAGAAATGTGGAAAAACATCCTGGGTACACAAGGTGCAGCAAATAAAGACCTCTCTCTCTCTCCCCCCCCCCTCTTTCTCTCCCTCTCTCTTTCTTTTTCACTCTTTCCCTTTCTTTCTCACTCTCTCTTTCTCTTTCTCCCCAGCTTTATTCTTTCTCACTCTTTTTCTTTCTTTCTCTCTCTCTCTCTCTCCCTCTTTCTCTCACCCACACACACAGTCTCTCCGCTGTGATTAATGCCACTCTGACAGACGGCAGAGATGGCTGTTGCTAGGATACATGGCAAGGTGGAGTGCGAGGCGATTAAAGGGAAAGGAAGGAGGAACGTGGCACTTTGCTTTGAGGACAGACCAGCTTTTTGCTTCTTTGTGTTTTCTTTCCCCCCCGGCTCGTGAGAGATGAGACTTTTATGCATTATTTTATTTACACCCTGGTTTATATATTTCCCAAGGTTTTTCTGGGATCTTGAGGAGCGTTCGAGACGGAGAAGAAAGGGGGACCGAATCCTCCTCCATTGGCTCTGCTTTCTACCTGGGGGGCTCAGCTGCCATGGCTGACAGCAGGAAGAGGCCCAACCACCGTCACTGAGCGAGTCTTATGAACAACACACCCGATGGTAAACTGTCCTTCTGTTGGTCTTACCAGTGTCATATAAATAGAGAGAGTTATGACACTTACGTTGACTCCCATTGTAAGCGTGGAAAACGGACGTGACGTTACTATTTAGCCTACTGGAGTCTGGTGATATTCCTGCTGCTCTTCAGCCTCGTCCACCTCCGTTGTAACCGAGTCATTTTCACTCGCTGCTAAGTAGACTAAATCACGTCTTTTCCCCCTTTTAACGCATTGACGGGCCTCTCCAAGTTAATTTAAGTAAATTTAAAAGTCAATAAAGTCAAATTTCTTACATTAAACATTAACTAGAGCCGATTACGTGAAATAATAATGTTGCCTACCTTGGAGAGGCCCCGTGAATGCGTTAAAAGGGTGAAAAAGACGTGATTTAGTCTACTTACCAGCGAGTGAAATACAATGGAGGTGGACGGGGCTGAAGAGCTGTAGGAATGTCACCAGGCTCCAGTGACGCCACTTCCGGTCTGCGGCGAGATCAAAGCGTGACGCCACTCTCCATACACTGCTCTGGGTCTTACTAGTCTTATGAACAACACACATTACTACTGTATGTAATACTGGACTGGAGTCAGTTGCATTGCATTGCAAAGATAGATTGAGATATCCCCCCCCCCCCCCCCCCCCCCCCCCCCCACACACACACACACACACACACACACACACACACACACACACACACACACACACACACACACACACACACACACACAGACATGCGGTAGACCTCCAAATCAGTTAGCAAACCTCTACATCAGAGAGACATAGTTAAAATACGACATTTTAACCACTAAACCAACCACACCCTATATACCTTGTTGGCTGGGCTCCGTCAGGGCTCTATACTAGGTCCTCTAGTATTTTCCCTCTACACCAAACATATTTGGCAAAAATAGTAAAATAGCAATAGTTGCGACGGGTCTTAAGCTTGTATATATGCTATTTTTGCCAAATGTTCACCTCAGAATAGGGACGCTGTGGTTCATGTTGTTAAAAGCCACTTTAATCAGTCTTTACAGTAAACTAACTTTGACTCCAATCTAGGGGCCTTTGCTAATAAGTCCCTTTTATACAAATCTATGGTGCATTTCCAACTGAAATTGACTGACAGTTTATTGACAGCTGTTTTGAGACAGTTTATTTGCTATTCTTTTTCTGTGCTTAATTGTAAGAGAATCCAATGCTTTGGGAGTAAATCATGCCCTCGCCTGTCTAGCTCTCTTCACATGCTATAAAAAGCACTGGTTTGAAGCCATTGAGCAAGACAAAGATGAGATGAGCCGAAACGATACGAGATGAAAGGAGTGTGTGTGTGTGTGTGTGGGGGGGGAGGGGGGAGTAGTGGTGGTCTCTAATGGTGGTCTTTTAAATGTATCGCCTGCAGGACATCAAAGGCCAGTGCTGGACGGACGAGGAGTCAGACGGGGAGAATGAGTCAGAGCAGTTCCTCTACGGCATCCAGGTATATTTTCTCTTATCTATCAGATAAACCACCAAACTCACTCACTCACTCACACACTCACACACTCACGCTCTAACGCTCTAACGCTCACGCTTATCTACGTTTATCTATTCACTCGCTTCAGCAACTGATCCCAAAGTTCACATGGTATTGGCCATTAGCATTATACCAACGGTGACGGAGCCCGAATTTCATTTCTCCCAAATTAAAGCTGTTTATTAGCGTTTTCTTTGCCTGTTGTCATGGTTACGGTCCGTTCCTCCAGGCCATGGGATCTGTAGCCCCACACACACACCCCTCTCTCACAGTTAGGAATGTGCATTCTCTCTCTCTCTCTCTTTCTCTCTCTCTCTCTCTCTCTCTCTCTCTCTCTCTCTCTCTCTCTCTCTCTCTCTCTCTCTCTCTCGCTTTTACCAGGTGCGTTTGATGTGTGTCTCATCTTCCAACGGGTATGAAAAAACTATGTGGAGCAAGCGCATTCATACTTCTATTCACCTAAATTTGCTGTTAAATTATTTGCATCATAAATATACACTCCTCCATGAGCTGCTCCTTATATTATGATGCTCCCACATATTCTCACGCACGCACCACAGTAACTTTCCCCACAACCCACACTCTGCACATATTTTGGAGCACATATCTTCGAACGGGTAAGGTCTAGTTCCCCCTGAAGCAACAAGCAACCAGGAGTAATTAATGCAATGGTCAGAGTTGTCGGCAGGCCATTATCATCCCTGTGGACCAAAGGCCAGTCCACACCAATGCAACTCCTTGCAACTACAGCTTGGATCTGTGGAACCATAACATTAAGTTCTTATTTATCAGTATCACAATGAGAACTATCTTTTTAAAGGAGAATTCATTTTTAAATCTTAATGTCATTAATATTAATGGTATCGTTAGACTCTTACACCTCATCCGCACTGCCCGCGAGCGATGCGATGTTCCGCGAAATACTATCCGCATATGGAGCGTCGGACATTGAGTTGCGACGTAGCCTGAACCAATCAAATAAATACATAATAATATAAAGTGTTTGGGGGGCGGGACATGGCCATTCATCTCTATGGACGTTGCCGCGCAACCTCGCTTAAATAGAGGCTCCGTGAGCGAAAACCGGAGGGGTGGACGACGTCGCTGCACAACGCGTTGTCGCTCGTGGTAGGTCAGGACGTCCTCATTGAAACACTTGTATTTTAATGAGATTTCATCGATTGCGTCGCTCGCGTCACATCACGGGCAGTGCGGATGAGCTGTTAGTGTTTTGCCAATTAGTTTGGGGGCCCACTTGCAATATCCTCACGGCCAGAGAAGCACTGAGTTAATGTAAGAGTAGGCCTCCGCCCTCAGAGAGCCATCAGATACCTAACCTCTGCTGCCAGTCAATACCAATCTCAAGTAACACCGCCAAATCCTCCCCCTGCGAAAAAAAAGAACCCTAACATTTTATCAGATACAAATCTAATGCTTCAGTTTCCCTACAAGACTTAATCTGACTATTTAGCCAAGTGTTATCTTCTTAAGTCTTGTGGTCGACAAGTAAATCCAGTCTGGCTTAAATGTTTTTTTAATCATTTTCAGAAACATTACAAAACATGAGGATTATGATGATAATGATGGTTGAATGTACTACAGACCCACTTAGAGAATGGGAGATAGATGTCCAGACATTGTGTGTCTGTGACAGACACGAGACGTAAAACTTGGGAATGAATCTGCACTGCAAGTGGCCAATGGGGATGAGGTTCACCACCTTATGTAGATTGTACAGGGAGTCAGTTTAAAATCACAAGACTGTTTTTAGAAATGATACGATTGTTTAGTATGGTTAAATAGTGTCATGTGGCACGCCTAACACTATTCGCGTTTGATTACAATTAACTGTATGTGTGCGTATCTAATCTAATCTATCTATAAACTATTACCAAAACCAGGGACCAGCACCAGCTCTAAAATCGTCTCAAGGGCAGTGGCCGGAACATGTCCCTTAAGCCTGATACTTAGTTGCGTGCCAATGTCTTGAACAGACAGCTCAAACTTTATTCATAAGCACATTTACAACCTTGAAGATGGACCAGTGCTATACAAGGTCAGAATAAAGTACAAGACAAAAAAAGACGAAGACAACGGATTAAGACAAGAAGACATACTGTAAAAAAGGCAAGACAAATAATACATTACAAACAGAAATTAAAGGGCTAAGAAACGCATTACAGAGTTATAAAATAAAACTCAACTCTGTCAAAGCCAAAGGCCACTGGGAAAACATGCAAAGCCTACACAGAAAGAACCTGTTCTTGCTGTGTGTGTGCTGCCCACTAAGAAAACTCCTCGACATGACACAACAAAACTGACATAACAAAGAAATGAATCTCAAGTATATCGTTTTCTCTCCATTTTGTCCTGGCCTCCCCCTGTTACTGTATGTTTAACTACTTGAACCCCCAGCATCCCCATTGTGGGAGCATTCGCCAATGCTCCGCCAAAGCGCACCAAGTACAGTCTAACTCTGGTCGGTTTTACTAAGACTAGAGCAGGGGTCTTCAATGTTTTTCAGGCCAAGGACCACTTACTGTGGCTGAGAGAGAGAAATAAAGCAGGGGGCGTCCGCTGGCCTGGTGGTCAAGGCGCATACCACATACTAGGCGATAATGCCTGCTGGCGTCGCCGGTTCGATTCCCGATCCGGACGACCTTTGCCGTATGTCATTCCCCATCTCTCTCCCCATTTCCTGTCAGTCTACTATCCTATCAAATAAAGGCATACAAAGCCCAAAAAACTAATCTTTAAAGAGAGAGATAAAGCAGGGATCGAGGGATGGACCCAGACTACATATTGTATAAAATGGTGTTGCGGCTTAATCCTTCGTAGATTTCATAGATTTTTGGCTAAATTTCTCCTCAGAATAGGGATGCTAGGGTAGGTAGGTAGGTAGGTAGGTACTTTCACCCGCTACCCAGTATTTACTTTTACTTTTTTATAATACTTATATGTTTGCCTTATGACGTGCCCAAAATAGTTACACTAGCTGATGGCAAGGCGTTTAATAGAGTGTGTGCTTTGTGTGTCCACAAGGGGAGCTGTGCTGCTGACCTGTACCGACATCCTCAGCTAGATGCCGACATCGAAGCGGTCAAAGACATCTACACCGACAGCGCCGTTTCTGTCAGGTAGGAAACTGTCTCCCAAACAATGGGCTGGGACTGGACCCGTTTTTGGGTCAATGTGGTTACATTTGTACACTAACAGTACACTATTACAGTTGCAAATGGATGTAACTGAGGATTTCATTCGATGTTCCATGTTGGGGAATGAGAGCTGTTTATGCATTTCTTTTCAGTTATAGCCTATTACTATTCTTTTAGCTGCAGTGACACGCCCTATCGATTATTTTGTATAATTTATGAAATTGATTGGTTCAATTAATTGTTACACCCCTACAAAGAATGTACCTACATCAGCATGTGGTTGTTATGTACTGTATGTTGTGTCCACTAGGGCAGTGGTTCTCAACCTTTTCAGGCCGCGACCCCCAAAATAATGATATTTTAAATGGGGACCCCCAAGCACTAAGAGTTGAGGCATTACATTTTGTATAACATGGTTCTATTGTTAAAATAGCCGATCTACATGCTCACAACGCCTCGCAGCATGTAGATCGGCTATTTTCACAACAATTTCTGACTCTAATATTTGACAATTTGGACAATGTTTAATTTGTCATTTTAGAGCTACTGTATTAAAAAGTCCTTAAATTGTCATTTTAGAAATGTGCATTTACCCTCTATACACTTAAACTTTATGTTGGTTTGTTTACTGTTGAGTGAGAAAACAATGTTGCACATTAAGTTAATCAACTGGGGACCCCCTCAAATAATTTGGGGTCCCGACCCACAGGTTGAGAACCACTGCACTAGGGTGGGGGGCATTCCAACCACCTCAAAGCAATTGTTTTGATTGTTTGATTGGTTCATTGAATAATCTATTTATAGTGTAAAAGTACAGCTTACGCTAAAAGAAAAGAAGCATCATAGCATCAACATAAACATTCACACATCTAGACCAACATCAGTACAAAAAGGAAAATATCAAAATATGTTGTTTAAACAATTCATGATGGACTGTAAAATTACAATAAACATTTGGAATTACCAACAGGTTGTTAGCTTTCTTGCTACAGTATGTAATAATTAAGCTTAAGCAAAAAATTAATAACGTGGATTCGTGGATTCATTGGCCATCATGTTTTAATGAACAAATGTTAGGTATCTTTCTCTGAAACAATGTGACAGGTAGAATATTTAAAATAGGCTAACCATTTTTCGTCACTGTTTGTCGACAACAAATGACCACTTGTATGATGTCAGAAGTCATAGACATCATAGGACTTTCACATAACGAATAACTGAGGTAGCATGTTTGGGCTCTCACAGCATATCTCCTTATATAGTACTGTACATGGATCTCCATATATGGGTACCAGGGGACTCCATATTTGGGTAACTGGTCCGATATACATCACTGGCCAGACGGCCAAGACATGGCGCGAACTTGCCCTTTAGCGCTTGTCGCCTTGAGGCGTCTTACTAGTATTTGAAACGGCACATGCTGACTCTGTCTGTCTGTCTGTCTGGACGGACGGACGGACGTGTACTAAGGCTGGGCAATATATCGAAAAATTATCTATATCGAGGTATCAACATGCAAGGTATACATATCGACGAAGACGGCTTGAAATAAGGTATCTTGTATGTTTCAAATTAATTGACAGACACAGTATGCATCACGTAGCACATGCAAAGAAGCAGTCCATCTGTAACCAGGTGTGGTTATTTCAATAAAACCATTGTTGTCAAATGGAAATGAGGCGTTTAATTTCTTTATTCTATGTGTACTGTGCAGTGTGCATGCATGCATATTCTATTCATTATCTGGGTTAGGCAGGCAGCGGACCTAGAGCAGAAAAACATAAAAAACAATATAATGCTGTTTTTACTAATATCGTGAGTAATATCGATATCGAGGTATCCAACAACGTTATCGAATATCGAAGGTTTTCCTAATATCGTCCAGCCTTAACGTGTAAACTGTTTTACGGTCTATGGGTTTGCTGCTCTGACATCACGCTTTGACATCACTGTGATGTCACGGGAACCATTCTAACAGAATCCCTTTTAGGCCCATATATGGAGATCCCTGATATCATCAATATTAAGCCCATATCTAACAGGACTTCATATGGGAATGCCCATACAGTATATGGAGGAAGACAGCCAATATCTGTGTGGCTGGTTCAGACAGGGATCTCCATGTATGGGCATAAAAGAGATTGTATGTATGATGTCAGATGCGATAGACGTCATAGGATTTTCACATAACGAATAACTGAGTAAGCATGGTTGGGCTCTCACAGCATATCATGGATCTCCATATATGGGTACCAGGGGTCTCCATATATGGGTAACTGGTCTGATATACATCACTGGCCAGATGGCCAAGACATCGCTTGTCACCCTGAGGCGTCTTACTAGTAGTAAATAGTTTATACAAGTTCGGTATTCAAAATGTACTTGACTAAAAGTACAAAAGTATTGGCATCATCAAGTACTAAAAGTAATCTTTCTGTGGAAGGTCCAATTTCTCAAGTTTCCAAGCAGATCTACAACCGAGGTCTGAAGTGGTTTTGGAATAATAATCCAAATCTCACACACACATGTCGCGCACGCACGCACGCACGCACGCACGCACGCACGCACGCATGCACGCACACACACACACACACACACACACACACACAAGACTTCAAAAAGCCCTATTTGTAGATAAAACAAGATGTTGCCTTGTATCCACCAGTCCCTCAATAAAAACAGACACACATTAGAAGTGAGTTGTAATTTCATCACTTTGGCAGATCCTTGAGATTGAGCTCTAATTTTACCCACAGTCCATAAAGGGACCAGATGGCTTCCGTCTGTGTGGACTGAACTGTGTGTGTTTTCCTTCCTGTGTGAACAGGGAGTATGGAACCATCGATGACGTGGACATTGATCTGCAGATTAACATTGGATTCTTGGATGTGAGTGTGATGACGCCACCACCCACACATGCACTGACAACATGCACCGACAACATGCATGGAAAACATGCACTGTGTGCGTGTGTGCGTGTGTGTGTATGTGAGAATGTGCGTGTGTTAGTGTACCAGGTGTATTATTTCAATTCATTCTTTTTGGAGCTGTGTGGAGCTCCCTATACATGGCCGTGTGTGTATCCGTCCGTCTATGTATGTGGGTATGTATGTGGGTCCGTATGTAGCCTCAAGAATGTGGTAGTACCTTTTATGACCACACATGTTAAGGGAGGGGCGCTGTTTTCAACTGCAATACACACTCACACACACACACACACACACACACACACACACACACACACACACACACACACACACACACACACAGCTCCACTTCGAACAGAGGTTCGATTTTTTCTGTATGTGTGCTTGACTCTACATGCATGTGCATATTGTGCAGGTGTTGGTGCACATATAACGGTGTATGTGTGTGTGTGTGTGTGTGTGTGTGTGTGTGTGTGTGTGTGTGTGTGTGTGTGTGTGTGTGTGTGTGTGTGTGTGTGTGTGTGTGTGTGTGTGTGTGTGTGTGTGTGTGTGTGTGTGTGTGTGTGTGTGTGTGTGTGTGTGTGTGTGTTTGTCCCAGGAGGAGGTTGCAACAGCCTGGAAGGTTGTCAGAACTGAGCCTATCATTCTGAGACTTCGCTTCTCTCTCTCACAGTACCTAGATGGACCCGGTAAGTGGTTGGGGTGTGTGTGTGTGTGTGTGTGTGTGTGTGTGTGCGTGTGCGTGTGTGCGAGTGCACGCTCATGCACGTGTGTGTTAACCGAGCGTGGGAACTCTTGCAGTAATTCGCTCTTGTGTAGGAGGTGTGATTCACTCAACGTGTACAATGTAAACTACAGGGAGTGTGTGTGTGTGTGTGTGTGTGTGTGTGTGTGTGTGTGTGTGTGTGTGTGTGTGTGTGTGTGTCTGTGTGTGTGTGTGTGTGTGTGTGTGTGTGTGTGTGTGTGTGTGTGTGTGTGTGTGTGTGTGTGTGTGTGTGCGCGCGCATTATAAACAAAGCATTATTCAAGTGTGTGCGTGTGGTTTATAATGCGTTTAATATAATGAGATGATGACTCATCTGTTTTCAGAGCCTTCTGTGGAAGTGTTCCAGCCCTCTAATAAAGAGGGCTTCAGTTTGGGATTACAGCTGAAAAAGTGAGTATTACGTCTCTAGCTAACAGCAATAATAAGAAGCTCTGTTTGTATAGCACCTTATGTACTTGCAGCTCAAATTGCTTTACAACAAGGATAAAAGAATATTAAAAACATGTAAAAGAGAACATTAAAATGAGAATAAAACCCACTTGAGGTAATAACAATAATAATAAGGTATAAATAATAAAGTACAAGTACATAGAACTCTGGGTGCATTAAAAGTGCAGCCGAGAGCAAGTGCAAACAGTTAAGGCTAAACTTATCTAGGGAGCTGGCTTCCCTTGTGAACAATATGATTATGCGTAGTACAGTTTAGGTTATGATTCCCAGTTTACAAATACAATAATTAGTAGACACACACACGCACGCACGCACGCACGCACGCACGCACGCACGCACGCACGCACGCACGCACGCACGCGCACACACACACACACACACACACACACACACACACACAGTCCGTTCACTTCCCCCTCCTCGGTCCTTTCCTTTCAATTAAAATGTGAAAACCGCAATTCAAATAAAAAAAGAAAAACAATTTAGTCGTCAACATTTCCTGCAGTGATCAGATGCAAGATCCTTCTCAGAGTAAAACTAGATTAGCAGTTCTTCAACATCCTACTGTTGAATGAATGTGACTGAAGTGAAGCTGAGCAGACCCAGCCTCAGTGCATGCAGAGCAAGCCTGGAATTGTATGGCTTTTGGGGCAAGGCCACTAGGACAGTGGTTCCCAAACTTTTTAGCCTGTGACCCAAAAGAGAAATTAGACATTTGCCCGGAACACAAACTAGTGAAAATAGCAGATCTACAAGCTCACAACGTGTCCCTTTGCACGGCGTTGTGAGCATGTATGGTACATGTACTGTAGATCTGCTATTTTCACAATAGCACCGCTTTATACAAAATGTAATGCCTCAACTCTTAGTGCTTGTCAGGGTGGGGGATCCTCAGTTAAAATATAATTATTTTGGGGGGTCATAACCTATAAAGGTTGGGGACCACTGCACTAGGACACACTAAGGACACACACATGGTGGCCATGGCCTTCATGTCCTCCATACAGGAGGACATGAAGGAGTGAACACAAACTGCACACAAACAAAGTACTTTGTTTGTTCACTGGTATGCCCCTATTTAGAGTGGCAACCAACAATTAGATTGGATAGGTGATTATTCTATCAAGTACTCTTTTTTTCAATCAAATCATTGAAAGGTGTTTTTATTTTATAATTTTGTTTAATACATCAATTAATCTATGCGATTAAAGACAACACAAAGCATTGTGATGCATTGTGAGCTTGTAGATTTGCTATGTTTGGTATTTTTGATACGGTATTTAAAAAAAGAAAAAATGCTTTTTCTATGATCTGTTTGTTTGATTGACCGTACCTCTGTTTGCTTCAGGATCCTGAGCACGTTCACCTCGCAGCAGTGGAAGCACCTCAGTAATGAGTTCCTCAAGGCCCAGCAGGAGAAGAGACACAGCTGGTTCAAGGCTGGGGGAACCATCAAGAAGTTCCGTGCTGGACTCAGCATCTTCTCCCCCATACCCAAGTAGGCTCTCCTCTGTCTCTGTATGTCTCTGTCTCTCTTCTCTCCCATACCCAAGTAGGCTCTCCTCTGTCTCTGTATGTCTCTGCCTCTGTCTCTCTTCTCTCCCATACCCAAGTAGGAGAGCCTACTTGGATATGGGAGGAGAGCCTCAGATCTGTCTCTGTCGAGAACGAAAGAGACTCTCTTTCATTTCGTTCTGTCTCTGTCTGTCTATGTCTTTGTCGCTGTCTGTCTGTGTCTCTCTCCTCCCCCTACCCAAGTAGGAGCTCCTCTGTCTCTCTTTGTTTCTTTCTCTCTGTAAGGTTTGCGGTTATGGAAGGTCTCTCTGTCTCTCTTTGCTTTCTCTCTCTCTCTCTGTTTAATTATTAGTCAACCAGAGAAGGCTTCTCTTTTCACTTCAAAGTTTCTGAAGCCAATTACTGGATCAGCGCTGAAATGTATTTGAGGTTTTACATTGTGTACAGTACGTACTGGCTGCCAGTATCTGATGTAGAGACTAGTGTTTGTAGTTTATTTCAAATTGTATAGCAATCTGCCATCTGTTCTAAAAAGGATGAACTGCTTACATCAAAGAAGAAATGAAAAAAATAATGAAATACATAATATGGCGTAGTGCCACAGCATAACTTTTTAGTTTTTTGTGGAAATAAGATATTGTCTCTGTCGGGTGGATACGTATATATCCAAAACTGTTCCTTTCAGGATTCAAATTCAAAAGTAGCAGATCTACAAGCTCAAAACGCGTCGCTTCGAGCTTACAGATCTGCTACTTTTGATGATTTTGTGTGAAACTGTAGTATGATCAAGTAGAGCGTAATTTACAAAAAAACACAAAAAGTTATAATATGGTGATGAGAGGTTTCTGTCCGACAACAACAACGCTATGGGAATGAGATTGCCATATGTCCACTGCATACATTCGAGTGTCCCTTGACACTAGGGCTTACCAGTGCCCTCGATAAACTTAGATGAATCTCTGCCCTGCATAAACTTAGTTAAGAGTTCCCAAAAATCAGTTTTTCCTGTTCTTGTCATGACAATAGCCATGTGGTGCATACAGGGGCGTCACACCAAATTTTGGGCCCTGGGTACAAGGATTCACTGCGGGCCCCCCATGAATGTTAACTATTGAAAAATAGCAGATATACAAGCTCACAGCGCGGCACCGAGTGCCGCGCTGCGAGCTTGTAGATCTGCTATTTTTGAAAAATCGTGAAAATGTGTGCAAGAAACCTATGTCAAGGACCCCCAAGATGATATGTATTTGGCCACGGACCCCGATCTCAAAATATTTATTTCCAGGGACCCCCAGAAGCAAAATTTGAGTTAGAAATGTTCGCTTAAAAAATACATATATTCAAAGATTTTCACACATTTTCACAACTTTTCAAAAATAGCAGATCTACAAGCTCGCAGCGCGGCACTCGGTGCCGCGCTGTGAGCTTGTATATCTGCTATTTTTCAATAGCTAAAGTTACTATAGGGCCCCTCCACCTTGGGCCCTGGTAACTCAGTCCCACTTTCCTACCCCTTGTGACGCCCCTGGGTGCATATGGCAGCCTGCCCTCCACCGCCAAGAGACAATAATATAATAACAATTAATAACTCAGCTCTCATTAGTGATACACCGGTAGCATTGCAAGCAGGGCTGGGAATAAAGAGTGCATTTGGTATGCTCTTATTTCACTCATGCTTGTACTGTAGATCAGCTCATTTTGTCAAACGTTCCCCTCGGAATAGGGATGCTGTGGGTTCCAGTGGTTTAACAAAAGTGGTATTTAATATCGTTAATCACATTTGTTTTTACCACAATAATTGTGACATGTCGTGACATACCAGTCTACAAGCTCAAATGTGTTACGTTTGGCAAAGATATTTCATGTAGAGGGAGAAAAGGAGAAGCCCAAGTATAGAGCAGTGATCAATGAAGAATATAGGGTTAGTGTCTTGTATTATGTCCTGTCCTGTATCAGAATAGGGATTCTGATGTGTGTTTTTGGTTTGTTTTGTTTCAGGTCTCCCAGCTTCCCTCTGATCCAAGACACTGTTCTGAAGGGCAAGCTGAGCGTCCCGGAGCTGAGAGTGACCAGGCTGATGAACCGCTCCATCTCCTGTACCATGAAGAACCCCAAGGGGGAGCTGTTCAGCTACCCACCCAACAGCCAGGTCCGAGAAACACACCACTGACACCATCCCATAGAGAACTCTGGTTCTAAACCTTTTCAGGCTGTGACTCCCCAAAATAATCATATTTTAATTGGGAGTTTAAGCATTACTCTTTCTACAGATAAATATTGTGAAAATAGCAGGCAATAGCATAGGCATGAGCTTGTAGATCAGCTATTACATTTTTTCTTATATTATTTGACAATTTGGCCAATGTTTGACCAATTGTTATTATAGTATAGTTTGTTGATTACTTTATTTTTTAGTTTCTAATTAAATTGTCACTTCACTGTCATCTGGGGACCCCCCCATACATCATGTGGGGACATTTCTGTACATGTATTAGTGGTACAGCAGTTAATCAATATACAAAGATAATATAATTTAATAATAGGAAATAGAAAAGAAAAATGCAGATCTACGAGCTTGTTGTATATCGTTTATTTTTGGTCAGGATAAAAGGTTTAAATGGTTCTTAAGTGGTTAATCAGTCAGATTGTAAAAAGGAATAATCGCTAGGCATAAGCGATCTTTTCTCTGTTTAGAATTAAAGTTTGTTCAAATGAAACTGACAGACCTGAAATGAAATTGGCCCCCGATCAATGCTTTTAGACACACACATTAAAGCAGCACTACAGTAGAGTGTAAATATAATATAATAATTGAAGTGGTTGTATTTTGTTTCCCTGCTCTTCTATTAAGACATTTAGATCGTGTCTCACCTAGACACAGGATCTGACACATTTTTTTACGTAATGATCGAGATTCAATTTATCCCCTGAGCAAGCAGGCAGGCTCTATTAGCTCAATGGTAAAATAAATAAATACAAAATCAGTACTTGAGCAGGAAACCAGGTTCTAATTCGGGGTAGGTGAGGAAAGTTACATAGTGCTGCTTTAATGTGTTCTTTATATACTGTAAATGTGTTGTGTGTCACACTCTTCTGTCTGGTGGAAACATCATATGTCCAAAACTGTTAGGGCCTACCTTTTCAAATTAAAAATTAGCAAAAGTAGCAGGTTGACAAGCTCAAAGCTCCACGTTTCAAACTTACATATCTGCTGCTTTTGATACTTTAGTCGCTAAAGTATGGTGAAGGATATAGTTAGCGGTCCAGGTGCATACCTATCTGAAAATTTCATGTCACGATTATTGTGACCAAAGAAATCGCGATTTACAATATTATTGCGATAATCAAAATTTCCCCAACACCCATTATCCAGGGGCGGAACATTTGCCAAAAAATAGCAGATCTACTAGCTCACAGCTTGTAGATCGGAATTCTTTTGGCAAAGACATTTGATATACAGTGAAAAAAGATTGTATCAACTACGTATTGTACACCTTTTACCAATTATGGAGGGTTTAAGCGGTACCGTATATGCAGCTCGGCAAATAAAAGGTGAATTGATCCCAGTGCATGACGGAGGACGATTTCACGATAAATTAAATCTCCACAATACGATCATCGTGAGTGTTTTTTATCACAATATACGATAATATCTCGTATCCCATCCCTATGCATACCACATAGGATCCTGACGTCCTTTGCTGCATGTCATTCCCCATTTCTCTGAGTAGAAAGGAGGAGGCTCGCACACCGTCTTAAGTTCCCGTAAAGAGAATTTATTGGCAACGTTTCGACCCGCAGAGGGTCTTCGTCCTGCCTGACAAAGACTCCGGAAAGTTTTTGTACGATGTGCGTGCTCATTTGACTTCTCATATTCCCCATTTCTCTCCCTGTTTCCTGTCTACCTACTGTACTATCAATAAAGGCAAAATAATTGCTTAAACCGGCATGTTTTGAGCTTGTAGATCTGCTACTTTTGACGCTTTTATGTGATGCTGTAGTATGATCAAGTAGGCCATTAATTTATGAAAAAAAAAGAAAAACACACAAAAAGTTAAAATATGGAGATAAGAGGTGTCTGCCCAACATCAACGATATGTATATTTGTACAAGTGTGTATAAATGTGTGTAAGAATACATGAACAAAGGCACTAATGTTTATATTGTTGCTGTCAGGCAGAAACCTTGTACAGGTATGTTGAAAATAGTTACTTTTCAGAACAAGGAAAACAAATTGATCCAATGTAGTTATTATTTAGGTAAAGAGAAGCCCAGTGTGCTTCAGCCAGTAGAAGGTAGAAGGGCTCAACAGGGACAACTTGAACCAGAGAGAGAATAATACCTGGACCCTTCAGGAGAGACTACACAATTAAAATATACTAGAGCGGCCTGGGCCACAGGGTAGTGGTCCAGGCACTACCACATTTCCTGTCAGCCTACTGTACCCCTATCAATAAAGGCCGAAGGCCCCAAAAAAATATACATAATAAAAAAAAAATATATATAGAGCACTCCACTGGTCTGCTGTTCTATTGTTTTGCAGGGGTGACTGACATTTTGAAATACCGGTATGTCTTCCTCAGAGTCAAAAGGAGTTTAATTTAACCATTGACTAAATAATACGCTGGGTCCTATATGGAACACAGGTTCTCTCCCCCCCCGCCACCCATTTCCTGAATTGTAACTGTTTTGGACATAACAAGGTTTCCTCACCGCCTGTGGCGATAATGTTTGCGTTCCCTTATTTATTACCAGTACTGTTTGTTCACTGTACCCACGGAGACGTGTGCCTCTTCCCCCTCTTCCCAGTAGCGCACCAACCTGCACCGTCCCCACCTGAGCACCTTCTTCTCCCTACCCACCCCGAACCCTGAACATCATGGCTGGGCTGGTGCAGCGTTTTCCCATAATGCTTTGTCTTCACTTGACCCATCAGACTGTGGCTGTCCCGGCGGCCAGGGCCCCAGCGCAGATTACCACGAGGCAG
>NC_137816.1:23755738-23773238 GCF_963921795.1 Nannobrachium achirus | reverse complement strand
TCTGGCACATCCATTACTACAGTGGTGAGTGGAAAAAAACAACAATACTTTCACTGTCTCCCCTGCTTCACCAGTTGATTGGGCGATTGATTTACTTTATTGTCATTCCATAAAAAAAAAGCATTATTTACAATAAACTGTTCCTCATCAAGGCCCGACACAATGAAGTTAATGAACATAATAATAACAACCATAAACTTTATTTATATTGCACTTTTATAATAAATACAATTATACAATTGTAAACATACTGTAAAACTCAATACATTGAACATATAACGTGCAATAAATAAAGCTCAAGGCAATCAAAGCATCAATTAATTAAAGGCTCTATATCCAACCCTTTGCTTTGGAACAGTTGTAAAGGAAACGTTAAGTTGTCACAGGCTCTGAGTGCAACCCAGCCTCCATGGTTCTAGGTAGGTTTCGTGCTGGTTCCAGAAAATCGTGTATCGGGTCGGGTCGAGGCCGAGCACTGCACTACTTGCTGCGGTGGGGAACGCGTGTGCCGAATTTGAAATAGGGAATGAATGCCCCACCCTTTAATGCAAACCCCATGAATGCCCCACCCTTTAATGCAAACCCCAATATACCTGTTGTCATAGGACCCGTTTTGACCATCTGTTTGTCTTTGTCCACTTATGCCCATATATGAAGATCTCTGCACACACAGTACCGGTTGCGGAAAACTCTGATGTCAGACATCAGCTCCGCATACAGGCATTCATGGAAAACGCGCGTGCCGGTGGGACGAACGGTTCTCGAGATACGCGGGTTACATACATACACACTCACTCACAGAGATTTTTTGTTGACTCATGTGGCGTACGTGATGTCAGAGCCTTTTATGAAGTGATGTCACAATGAGTCAGCGCTTGCGCCGATTTCCTCCGGAACAGCCTGATGTCAACAATCAGCCCGCATAAGGAGATTCCTAACGTTTCGCGCCGGTTAGGGAAAACCGCGCGTCGGGTCGGGTCGAGGCCCAGCACTGCACTCCGTGCCGCGGCGGGGAACGCGCATGCCGAATCTGAAGCCGGTGGGACGAACGGTTCTCGAGATACGCGGATTACAGACACGCAGACAGACACACACACACGCAGAGACTTCTCACATTTATAGATAGATTATAATTTATATCTGGAAAGTAACTAGTAACTAAAGTTTTCAAATAAATGTAGTGGAGTAAAAGTACAATATTTGGATCCGAGATGTAGTGCAGTAGAAGTAAAAATATTGGAAATTTGAAATACTCAAGTAAAGTACCAATACCTCAAAATGTTACTTAAGTACAGTACAGTACAATGTTGCACATTAAGCCGACCCCCAGTTTGAGAACCACTGCGCTCTACGCCAAATCTCTTCACTGAAAAGCAAAAGCAATCTCTACTAGCACACAATGCGTCACAACACGTTGTACATCTGCTATTTTCAACTAATGTTAACTTATTTGTGCCAAATGTTCACCTGTTATGAGATGCCCGGAATAGGTGGGCGCGAGCGTTTAAACTGGGCAGGGGGGGATACACATGTCTCAGCAGGCCAACTGGTTCCTTCCACACGCTACATCCAACCAGGAAAGTTCTGACACAAGTTTTGAAAGTTCTGACACACCCCCCTGACACAGGGGGGTGTGTCAGGTGATAAGACAGGGGGTCACTCCTCGTGCACTGAAGGAAGCATGAGCTCAGTTCGGGGCTCCCTGGTTGGCAGAGGGAGAGCAGCTCCCAGGATTAAATGGGCGCTGCTTGAATGGGTTACAAAATCCTGGGCTAAAATTTAAAATACAACGTAAAAAGGTTAATTTCAACAGTCTAAACCTGTGTTCTTTCCACAGGATCATATCCAGTAACAGGTCCCATATTGTTAAGCTGCCTCTGAGCAGGGTAGGTAGAAGCACACACACAATCACACCCTCTGGTCTCCAGTTCAGCCTAGGGGTGGGCGATATGGAAAAATACAATATCACGATATTTTCCCAAGCTGTATCACGATACACGATTTCATCACGCTTCTTTTTCACATTGGTTTTTATGGTTATTTTTCAAGTGAATTGACAAAAAACAGACTCTCTGGGTCCTTTTGGGAGGTCTAAATTGAACTTTACAAATATGTAACTCTGACAGTATACAAATGAAACCAAATGGACCCTTACGGGTCCATTTGGTTTCATTTGTATACTGTCAGAGTTAAGTGGAGACCTTGACATTTTAAAGTTTGAGAACTACTGATTTAGACCAAAATGCAGGTTTAAATGAATTCTGCAATGAATCTCTGTATTAACGATTCAACAGGATTTTTTACAAGGCTCTCTCAATTGTATCACGATATATACGATATCTCTGAAAAGGTATATCGTGAAGACATTGTATCGCCTCAACGATAATTATCACCATATCGCCCACTCCTAGTTCAGCCAGCTCTGTTCTAGAACGCTGCGCTGTGTGGCACTTTCCATAATTCTCTAACTCTCTCTCTCTCTCTCTCTCTCTCTCTCTCTCTCTCTCTCTCTCTCTCTCTCTCTCTTTCGTCCCACTCTGACAGCAACTGAAGTTCATGCACACTTCTCACCAGTTCCTTCTCCTGAGCAGCCCTCCAGCCAAGGAGGCTCGCTTTCGCACTGCCAAGAAACTCTATGGCAGCACCTTCGCCTTCCAGTGAGTTGTACTCTGCTCTTCTCCCAGACATGTCAAATAACGAAGTGGCTTATTTGCACTCATACCGTCCAACACAACTAGAATTAGAACTGAAAACAGACTTATTTCCACCTTTGGCCAACGATGGCCGGTGGCTTTTCAGCCAAAGGGTGGGAAATGTAATTTTAACCACATGAACCTACCCTAGTGTCTCTATCCTAGGTATGGCATGCGGATATTGTGCAAAAAAGTAGATTTAGCAATTGGCAAAAAAAAAAAAAAAACTTTGGTGTAGAGGGGTAAATAAGGAGGGGGTAAAGTCAACAAATATTATTATTATTAACAAAGTATATAGGGTTTAAGTGGTTAAAGGCAATTACCGGTATAATGCAAATATCCAATCAGAATGACTGCAACAATTATCCTATCAATAGTCTCTCAGTCAGAAGCAAGTCTCCATAATAAAGGTTGTGGAACCAGAGCTGAGGACCACCATCTACTCAGACAGGGGCGTCACAAGGGGGGGGGGGGGAAGTGGGACTGAGTTACTAGGGCCCAAGGTGGAGGGACCTTAATTATTTTATACTTTAGCTATTGAAAAAATAGCCGATATAAAAGCTCACAGCGCGGCACTTGGTGCCGCGCTGCGAGCTTGTAGATCTTCTATTTTTGAAAAGTTGTGAAATGTGTGCAAATCTTTGAATATATGTATTTTTTTAAGCGAAGATTTGTAACTCAAATTTTGCTTCTGGGGGTCCCTGGCCAAATACATATCATTTTGGGGTCCTTGACATGAAAAGGTTTGAGCACCACTGACATAGAAACATAGGTTTTAAAAGCTTGTATATCTGCTATTTTTCAATAGTTAAAGCACAAAACCCTATATGTGTGTGATTGTATTGTATTGTATGTCTTGTCTTTAAACTTGAAAATGTATTAAAAAAAAAAGCATAATAATGCGTTCCCAGTCTAAATAGGTTAAACCCCCTCCCCCTATGAAGAACATTCATGGGGGGCCAGCAGTGAATCCTTGTACCCAGGGCCCAGAATTTGGTGCGACACCCCTGTACTCAGACACTAAACTTAGACCTGACACACCAGGAGAAATGCCATAAAATGTCCGTACAGTGGAATAGAAAAACTTGGAGCACTCTGTATCTCCAGAGGCTTTGAATTGATTGAACTCATCCTCTCTCCAGCATCTGGTCATGATAATGTAGATGGCAAGGCTTGCCGCAGCAGATTTCCATTCCACCATAACAAAGCAAATGCACATGGCAGTGGCCATCTCTCTTGGACAGGCAACACGCGCCGCCATGCCAGCGCACGGAGCCAGTGCTATCTGTGAGATCGTGTCGGACAGTAGCAGATGGAGCGCGGATGAACATTTTAGATACACAAAGCCCATCTGGGCGCTGGCAAAGTTCCGCGAGCTTCGCAAGCAATTCCATCGGTCTCCCCCGTCCTCGCTGTTAGCCTTAATCGTTATGAATTCTTCCTGGTTTTTGATAGTGGGCACAGTCGAATGTGTAAACGTTAAGACGGTTAACGCTAATGATGCCAATAAGCATGTACCTGCTAGCATAGCCCAACCGCCCCCACCATGTTCTTAGCCAATTCCAGGAGAACGAACCACTCAAAACTGGCTCAGTCCCCCAGGGAAGTGACGTTAATTCAACATGCACTCTCTTTAATGTACTGCAGCTAAGAATAACAGCTGCCATCATACCGCCCACGACCCACACGCTGGTTTATTTTAAGAGACCATGACAGGAGATTTGATACATCAGCTTGATATATCAGCTGGGGCCTGTGTTCACGCAACGCGTCCGGTGATAAAAGACGGCAGTGATCTGGGTCTCCGGTTACTCAGAGAGTCTGTTTTGTGAATAATAAATGGTCTAAGTTTAGAGGATGATGTAAGACATGTCTCCAAATATCCTCTGCATAATGGTGGGAATAGATGACTAGGTTTATTCTGGTTGGCAGCAGACAGAGAATGCTGGCTCAGATGTTATGAGAGTCAAGGTTTCAGTGGTAAAAGTACCATTAGAGCATTATAGTTTTATTAATTATTTTATATTTTTGTATGAATTGCTGGAAGGTTAATATTGGACCAAACAAATCATCATATTTGAAAACAAAAGGTTAATCTAAATAAGGAACAATGTATGTGTACTCTAATCTGTAGTACTCTGTACTACACTGTTTCAAAAACGCTGACAGTATCAGCACATCATAATAATTGTAAATTCAGAAGTTGCCATGTTTAAATCCAGAGATATATTTATTTTACTGTATCTGGGTTAATGTTTCTCAACTCATTTTAGCAAGGTAGTTTTATTTATGTTAAGAAATGTTAAGAAACCAAACCACCTCCATTTGATGTTTTGTGCGAATTTTTGGCATTCACTATTCTCTAATCTCTATTGTATGAAAGTTTTGAATATCTTTTTTGAGCGCACAAGAACGTTTTATTCAATGCTTTGCTGTCTGCGTGTCTAACTCTGTGTGTCTATCTCTCCCTCTCTCTCTCTCTGTGCTCCTGCTCCAGTGGTTCCCACATAGAGAACTGGCACTCCGTTCTGAGAAATGGACTAGTCAATGCCTCTTACACCAAACTGCAGGTACATGAACCACCAGCAGTTGGCTGTAATCTAAGACGCATCCCACCTTGGACAGCGCCTGTTCTCACGGGGAGCAGGCCCGCTGTCCAGCTGATCCATTTTGACAGTTAATGGGTGCCAGCTTTCCTTTTTTGTTTTGTTCAACTACTGAGCACACATGGCACTCTGGGAAACTTGTCCTGGCCAATGTCAGCTACTCCCATTACTTTCTGTACTGACAGCAGTGGACGGCACGCCCCCTTCCTGTTGTGGGATAGAGAGGGAGGGGGCTGTGGTGTTGGCTGGGGGCCGGCGGGTTACCTGTGTGCCTTGTTGGAAGGAGAGGGTCAACCACTTAGAGCACTAGCAGTAGGGTAGGTCCACTGGCTCAAAGCCTACGCTACTGAATCAATGCATCGCGCTGGTGAGTGGGGAAGGCTCCCACTGAAGGTAAGTAACTGCAGTGATGTAAAGTAACCATGTACGTGTACTCAAGTACTGTACTTAAGTACACATTTGAGGTGTTTTCTTTATTTTATTGGAGTGTTTCCAATTTTCAATATGTTTACTTCTACTCCACTACATACAAAGGCAAATATTGTACTTTTTACTCTATTACTATTATTTAAAAACATTATTTACTAGTTACTTTGTAGATTTTGATTATTATCACAAAACCACCTCAGACCTATATTCTTTGGCAATTGGAAAATAGCCGATCTACAAGCTCAGAACGCATCGCAAAGTGACACGTTGTGAGCTTGTAGATCTGCTATTTTCAAAGGATTTATACATTTATATTTAAAAACTTGTGAAATGGGACCTTCTGCATATTGAGTACTTTTACTTATGGTACTTTAAGTATATTTTGATGCCAATACTTTTGTACTCAAGTACTGTACATTTTGAATACTGGAATACTGAATAAGTATACTTTTAACAGAGTATTTCTACACTGCAGTATTGATACTTTTACTTAAGCAAAACATGAGTACTTCTTCCATCACTGAGTAACTATCATCTATCCAGCCCTAATGCAGGCACAGTAACATTCACTAAATAATGAGCTACTGTATGTAAGACAAACTGCAGCTTCTGGTGTTTGTGCTGTTGAGGGTCTCGCCGTTGAGCAGTTGTCCGCTATTGTCATAACACTGGGTTCCAGTTGACACTTAACCATAACGTCATTTGTAGGACAACCACAAGACAGTACGGGTACACTGTATTGTGTATCGTTATTTTATGCTTTAACTATTGAAAAATATCAGATCTACAAGCTCACAGCGCGGCACCGAGTGCCACGCTGCGAGCTTGTAGGTCTGCTATTTTTGAAAAATTCTTCAAGTGTCTTTTGAATCCTTCTAAGGTTTTTTGAAAAACCTACGTTTCTATGTCAGCAATCTGGCTAGCCATCGTCAAAGAAAAGGTCCTTTTCACTTAACTGGAGCTCAGTTAGTCTGTTCTTGAGAGACTACTATGTCAGTGGTTCTCAAACCTTTTCATGTGAAGGACCCCCAAAATGATATTTATTTGGCCACGGACCCGCATCTCAAAATATTTAGTTCCAGGGACCCCCCAGAAGCAAAATTTGAGTTACAACCCTTCACTTTGAAAATACATATTATATTCAAAGATTTGCACACATTTTCACGACTTAGCATAGCAGATCTACTAGCTTGCAGCGTGGCACTTGGTGCCGCGCTGTGAGCTTGTATATCTGCTATTTTTCACTGGTTAAAGCATTCAATAATTCTAGGCCTAAATGGGTATAAGGATTTTGAATGTTTGTAGTTAAACACTTATTTACATGGTGTCGTTTAACAGATGAAATGGTCAGCAATGAGGAGGTTTGTTTGGATGGCATAGAGCCTATTTCCAGCGTTTGTTCTGCCTTTCTTGGGTTGATTCTGGGTGAGTGAGGATGCCACCTCAATGTTTGAGATAGTGTTGAGGAAATTGTCAGTCACACAACTACAATGATTTGACAAAACCAAACTTTCTAGCGCTTGTCAGGTTGTCCTACACCTACAGTATATCATAAACACCAGTTAAAGTCATTTGTTTTGTCACCAGTGTTGCTACTGTTGTAAAGAAGCAAAAGTAATATTTGTATTATTATTATAAAAAACACAAGAAGTGAAACAGAGAATACTGAGTTGTCCATTTGCAGAATCTGGATGAAAATGACTCTTTGGGGATACTTCCGTGTAGCTTGAGAAATGAACAGAACTTAAAGCGTTTCCCGTTTGCATTCTGCGTCGATACATCAGTGCGGCTGGAGAATATTATTTTTTGAAACATTTGTATTTGGGATCTTAAGGCTCATGAAACTTTAAAGGCGGCTCCGATCCTCTCGTCTGCCGTGTTTTATTTATGTTTCTCTTCGGTCTTTGATCAGCATTGCTTCTGCCTCTCTGCCTGCTCATTCCCCTTCTCTGTTTCACCTTCAACAATCCCAGCACTCTCCTCCATTGTTCTCTTCACAGAGAGACAGATGAATAAATCTGCACATAAACACACACACACACACACACACACACACACACACACACACACACACACACACACACACACACACACACACACACACACACACACACACACGCGCTCGCGCACACATACACACAAAACCCACCCTCCATCTTTCTGTCTGTCTTTTGATTCCACGCAGACACACCACCACGTCCTGATCTCCATATTTGCCATATTTCGTTTCTAAACTGTTTGTTCTTTGTTCTCCATCCAATTTGTCCTCTACCTCCGTCCCCCCGGCTTGTCTTTTGTGCGTTTGATCACCTCCATTCTTTTGGGCCCGTCTCGTCTCCCCCTACCATGGATGCTTTCACATGGAGGGGACTCTCCTCGACCTCATCCTCGGTCATCGTCATAATTGTCTCCTTGGTGTCGTCACTCCTGACCTCATTTCACGTGTCATTATGGGATGTTCCCCACAATGTTCTGTACACAAGCAGCTGAATGCCTTGAAAGCATTTAGAAACTCAACATAGCTGTCTCTGGGGTGCCTGGCTAGATGCTTACTCTCCTTGCTGGACTTTTGCGCGTGCGCGCGCGTGTGTGTATGTGTGTGTGCCTGTGCTTATCTCTGTATTTTGTAGATATCAGACCTACATCAAATATTTCCACTTTTATTTTATTATGCTTGTAATAATTCCAAATATTTGTGAGATAACAGATGGATATTGTTTACCTTATTGGCACAATTCAAACACAGTGAAACTTCCTGGCATATGTTTTTTATTTACATTGCATCTGGCGAAGAACAGTCTTTTGATAGTCCACTGTAGGGCATTCACCAAATATTAGAATATTCGAATATCAAAGTCACTATTCGACGTTGTTCACTGAAGTCGAATATTGGCTTATTTTTTTATTTTCTCTTTAAAAATATATATAGTTTATCAAGCTTGGCTAGATACTGTAGGAAGTCATAAGAATGAGTTGTCAATGGCCCTGGTGGATGAATTTGTTAATGCTCTATAACCAGGGGTTCTCAAACCTTTTTAGGCTGTGACCCCCAAAATAAACATATTTGAACTGGGGACCCCCACCCTGACAAGCGCTTGGAATTGTATGTATTACATTTAAAATAATATAAATACAAATAAATATTGTGAAAATAGCAGATCTACATGCTCACAACACCTCGCAACGCTCAAACTGCTACTTTTCAGGATTCAAATTAAAAAGTTTCCAAAGTAGCCTGCAGATCTGCTACTTTTGATACTTTTGTGTGATAATAATTTATCTGTTCTTTGTGCCGTAATATTATCATGTATTTACGAGAAAAAAAAGTTCAAATATGGAGATAGGAACGATATAGTGATTAGGTGATTAAATGCTATTTGACCCAGGTCTGGTATTTACAGTACAGTATGTGTGCAAGCTACGCTTACGTATTATGCAAGAGAGCCCTGTGAGACTCTTAAGTGACACTTGCTTCCCTCCTGCTCTCTTTAACCCAAGCTGCATGGGGCAGCCTATGGAAAGGGCATCTATCTCAGCCCCATCTCCAGCATATCCTTTGGATACTCAGGTAGGAAATGAGCCCTCCTCCTCCCCCCCTGTCTTCCTCTGTGGTGGTGGATTCCATTCTGTGTTCACCATGGCTGGATGAGATGTCATCGTGCTGGAATGGTCCATTTTCATCTGGGGGGGGGGGGGGGGGGGGGGGGGGGGGGGTAATTCCATCCTGTCCTGTTGTGCTGCACTGTGTTGTCGTCACCACTGTGGGAGGTGAGCTTTGATTCTCTCTGTGAATTCATACAAAGGGTTAGGACCGGTGGATTGGTTTATTTTACAGTGCAGTGATTTCATTCTATCTTCCCTGCTAATTCTAGTTTGTTGAGTGAAAAATTGAATCAGGTGGATCTTGGGAGCCACATGGGAACAGCGTGGCTCCACTGTACATCTCAGACTGCATGTGGCCAGCCTTTTGACTTCAGTCATCTATGTCATAGACTCTGTGACATTATCTATGACGTCTGACGCCAAAATTGTGCAAGGTTTCAGCCCAGATTGATTTCAGATTGATTTAATTAAAAAATGATTAGAAAATTATTACAATTAAATGTAAGAATTGCAATTAATAATTTGGGCATTTAGCATATACTTTCTCTTATCCAGAGCGACTTGCAAAGTGTGTAATCAGAGTTAAATATTAAAGGATTAGTTCACCCAAACAAATCTTATTTTACACACCCCATGAAGCCTCAAATTCATGAAGATTTCTTTCATTTTTGTTGCATTCCTAAAGTCAATAATTTGATGACCGGAGACTCAAATGCAGGTCAATTGAGTCTCCGCTGGTCATAATTGGCTTGAATGCAACAAAATAAAAATAAAAATGTCATGAATACAATGCTTCATGGGGTGTGTAATTGATAGAAAGTAAGTATTTTTTTGCGTGAACTACTTCTTTAAAGACGTATAAAACTTCTGTGTAATAAGCGTGAATCACGATGGAGAAGGCTTTGACGCCGAAACGTGTCCGTGTTTGCCCCCGTGCCTTACTAATTAAAAGGTACTAGAAGTACTCTGTTTTATACATGAATATTCTACCTGTGCTTGTAGGGATGGGGAAAGGACAGCACCGCATGCCCACCAAAGATGAGCTGGTGCAGCGCTACAACCGCATGAACACCATACCACAGGTAAACAGCCTGGACACCCTCGCATTGACATCATACTAATGTAGCATCACATTTAGTTTAAAAACCATCAGTGCCTGATTTCTATTGTCAGTGGTTCTCAACCTGTGAGTCGGGACTCCCAGGGGGGACATTTTGAAAAGAGCTGATATACAAGTTCAAAACCCCTAAATGACACACAACCCCTCACAATATTTATCTGTGGAACCGAGTCTAAATGTAATGCCTCAACTCCTACAATTCCAAGTGCTTGTCAGTGTGGCGGGTTCAAATATTTTGATTATTCTGGGCAGTCCCCAGTTCAAATATGATCATTTTGGGGGTCTGAATAGTTTAAGAACCACTGTTCTATGAAACGGACTGAACAATGGCCGCTATGATGTCATTGCTTTCACTTAAAAGAAAATATTATACTGTAGCAAGCTTATATTTGCTTATATTTTGCATGGCGGGTTAAACTTCAGTCTGAATCCATGTCTCTCACTGCAGAAGCTTGAAGGAGCCTGCTGTTGTCTCTCTCTATTTCAACAGAGCCGTCCAATACAGTCCCGCTTTCTCCAGAGTCGGAACCTAAACTGCATTGCTCTGTGTGAAGGTAAACTCAAGACCTTTACCTGTGTCTCTTTTATCTCTGTAAAGGCAAAGCCCTATGTGCTGGCACAGTGCTGCATAACAAAGCAGTAAAGGGGTAAAAGCTAACTTATTGAACCATATGAACACTATTCTGGGTGTATCATAATATGCCGACATTCGATGGAAAATATGGAAAAGAGGAGGGTACCAAGTATAGAACCCTGGGGGATGTGTGGTGCAGCGCTCATTGCAAGCGGTACCACGGTGTGTCCCCAGTCTTTTGAGCAGGAGTACGTGACTACTCGCACGCATATGCACGGATGTTCAGAAAGCAACCATTCACGATCACAACTCTTACCAAAGTCTACAAAAGCTGCAGAGTGTCAACAATGTGAATTAACATAGGAATGACAACTGCAACTGCAACAAACGCTGGTCATTGAAGTATAGGTTTTAAGTGTTTAACCACATGGCTGATATGGTATTTTTGGTATGTCTAATTCCCTACTAAAAGTAGTTCTGGGTTAAGGTGGCTACATACTGTAGTCCAACCGAACAAAACGTTTATTTTGTTTTGTTCGGTTTCGGAAGGGGTTGCCGATCCAAAGAACATTTGATGGGACAAAAGTGTTTTATACGACCCCCTGAGGGAAGCTATAGGGGTGCAACGGTGAACTAATCAATGTAATCCATTATAAAAGAATCATCGATAATTTAATGAAATAATCGATTAATAATCTATCCCTATTTTGGACATGTCGTTATTGGTGACAAGCAAGAAAGAAAAGAAAGAAAAATAAATAAGTACATAATTAAATAGTGCAAATAGCCGATCTACTTGTAGGCTCACAATGGGTTGCCGCAACTTACCGTGAGCTTGTAGAATGTAGATCACTGTTTCCCAAACAACACCCCTCTTTGTCCCGGGCAAATGTCTCATTTCTTTTTTGGGTTTGAGCTAAAGAGTTTGGGAACCACTGGTGTAGATTACTGGGTAATCTGCACCTATAGCATAGCTGGTTTTAATACCTTGTCTCTGCAGTAACAGAGGTTTGTCCATTCCAGGTTGTATTTATCAGGGTTCCCACGGTCATGAAATTCCTGGAAATATTTTGAAATTCGAAAAATATTTTTTACAGTACTGGAAAAGTTTTGGAATTTATCAAGGGTCCCTGGAAGGTCCTGGAAAAAATAGCTATGCATTGTCTTTGGTTATTGATTTTGTTAATACCTCTGAAATGACAAATTAAACATGGGCCAAATTGTCAAATATTAGAGGCAGAAATTGTGAAAATAGCCGATCTACATGCTCACAACGCATGTAGATCTGCTATTTTCACAATAGAACCGTGTTATACAAAATTCCTCAACTCCTAGTGCTCGTCAGGGTGCCGGGGTCCCCAGTTAAAACATGATTATTTCGGGGGTCACAGCCTGAAAATGTTGAGAACCACTGGCATACACTACCTGTCTTTGGGCATTGCACATAGGAGTAAGATATTGAGCTGAACTATTGTTATATAGTTCTGGAAATTGGGTTAAATATTCTGGAAAAGTTTTGGAAAAGTTTTGGAAATTATTTGTTAAACATTTGTGGGAACCCTGATTTATGCATGGTCACTCACTCAGAGCAGGGCCCGCAGGGGCATAGTTCTGCCGATTTAAAATGACTCCAATAGGGAAGTAAAACTTCCTATGATTGGCCGCTAGTTGCGCTGTTTCCCCGCCCCCCCCCCCCCCCCCGGCCGATCGCAAAAAGAATTGTGCTCCATTGGATCCCATTCATTTTCCCCTTTCGTTTTCTAACCTTAATTAACATTTTCATGAATACTGTATGGTTCCTATTGCTAGTTAAAAATTGCCTTTCAATCACCGTCATATTCGTTTTGTCGAAATGTGGTCCAATTTATTTTAAAATAAATGATAAAGTTGCGGGGGGCGTGGCCAACTAAACTGATACCAGGCCGGCTGTGTTCTTCTTCGTGTGCTGTATTTCGGGAGGCTCCGACCACATTCTCCCATGTATCCCTGCGGTTGCACGTGACCGTTGGCAGCCAATAGCATCTCTGATGCCTTTACAATTCTATGATGGCGACACCCATTCCAAGGGGTAGAAAGGGCCATTTGCGCTGCATAGAAACCAATGGCTTCGCATCGTCCATATTTTTCTACAGTCTATGGCTCAGAGGGGGATTACAGAGTGTTTGTGCCTCCTGAATCCTGGAGCCAGACTAGTGCCTCGGTGCCTCCTATTGCTCCTAACCTCCTCACCCCAATGTCTCTTCCAATACTTTCTGCTGCAGGCAGAATGAAGCCTTGGACCGAATGTGCAAACAAAACTAAATAAATCAACACCCTTTAAAGTCCCAACTTTCTGACCAGTCCACACAGTCACAACTTTGTTCAGTATCTGATGGAGCGCACTGTTACTGTTTGGATTCAGCTTGCTAAAGTCATTTATCTGTTCTTTACTCCCAGAATTATATCTCTTTTCTGGCTGATATTAAACATACTATTTGTGGGGCGCCCGCTGGCCTGGTGGTCAAGGCGCATACCACATACTAGGCTATGATGCCTGCTGGCGTCGCTGGTTCGATTCCCGATCCGGACGACCTTTGCCACATGTCATTCCCCATCTCTCTCCCCATTTCCTGTCAGTCTACTGTCCTATCAATAAAGGCATAAAAAGCCCAAAAACAAATCTTAGGAAAAAAAAAACATACTATTTGTAATCCAGTTTTTGTTCAAAGTGAATCTCAACGTAAAGGTAAATTGAAACGATACACCAGTTTGCGTTATCTTAATTAATAATAATTAAGTAATTGAACCTTCTCTTGTCTGGAACAGTAATTACATCCAAGGACCTGCAGAAGCACGGTAACATCTGGGTGTGTCCTGTGTCTGACCACGTCTGCACACGCTTCTTCTTTGTGTGAGTAAACTTCACTACGGTTGTACATTCCACACATTAGCCTTCTTTTCTCACATATGTCGTGGGCAACTGGATTTCAGTACATACAGTGTTGTTGTCATTTAATTAATAATAATAATAATAAGGGTAATAATAGTTGTTTTATATTGTATTGTTGTGTAAGCACAATCTTTGCCTAACAATATGATGATCGCACCTTTTATTTTTAGGACCACTTTGGAAATTAGTTATTTATTGTATATCCTGGGTTTAAGTTATATTCGGATTGACTGTTGGATCAACACACATCACCGTTCTAAAAAAAACATGCTTACAAAATACACCTTGCTTACACCTAGAAATACAAAAAAAAAAAGGTACAAAAACCTGCCATTGCGTGAAGATACAGCCACACAGGGGTGCAGTAGCTGTTATGACTAGTGATACTAGTCTGACAACTATGACAAGAATAGTGTCTACTTTAGCCACATGAACCCTAGCATGCCTTTTCTGCTTGTCATAATCCTGTAGGTGAACTTAAAGTGAAAATAGCTCACAATGCGTCACATTGTGATGCAATGTGTTGCATTTTGGTGCGTTGTGAGCTTGTAGATAGCTCAGCTACTGTACTTTCCCTGAAGGGATTTGGTGTAGAGGGAAAGAAGAGGGGACCAAGTGCATACCCTATGGGGGACCCCTGTGAACTATCTATATAGGGTTTAAATGGTTAACACAGTTCAATCAATCAATCAATCAATCAATCAATCAATCAATCAAACAAACAAACTTTATTAAGGACACTTAACATAACATACAAATACAAAGAGAGACAAAGGCACACATAGTCCAAAAACAATCATACGTTCATAATGGCTTATACACCAATGGTTCCACAGTTTAGAGACAAACCTGACAAAATCAAAACAGGGTTGAATTTAAATGAGTGTTCAAACAGTCTGAATTTAAATGATGCTGTTGGCAGAATCAGACTGCCTACACATTTGTACTTGTATTGGTTCTGCAGCACAGCGGAGCAGATACTGACAAACATTTGGCTTGTGCATTTTTATGCGCCATAAAGTTCATATGTTGGATTGCGTGGTCAGCCCACAACATGTTATCTTGTAAATGTCATCTTTTGAAATGTGACCTCGGTCTCGTCTGCTCAGATACGAGGACGGTCAGGTGGGAGACGCCAACATCAACACCCAGGAGCCCAAGGTCCAGAAGGAGATCATGCGGGTGATCGGGACCCAGATCTACTCCAGCTAATGGAGGCTTGCCGGTGCCGGCCAGGACCCACAGGTTTCTGCAGTAGACAGACAGACAGACAGACAGACACACACAGACAAGTAGAGACAACGAGACAGACAGACAAACTGACGGGTTGAGCCAGAAGGAGACACTGGCGTTTGAGGGAGAGTCTTGAGCACATGAACTCTGTTGTTCATGGTCTTTGTTGCTTTTCTTTCTTCATATTGTTCTTCACTCCTCGTTCCTCGACAGAGAGAGGAGCTGCTCAGACGCTCCTCAGGCTCTGGTCAGTGGATCTGTTGGAACACACACACACACACACACACACACACACACACACACACACACACACACACACACACACACACACACACACACACCCACACACACACACACACACACACCCTTTCAGACAAAGCTCTCTCATTTCCTCTCAGAGCCTTTTCTTGTCGAACCTTTCATTCTCTTCTTTTATCAGCTGCAGCTTTATGGATTCTTTGGACTATTTATCTCTATTTATCATTTCTCTTTGTGAATATCTAGTACAAAAAAAGAAGAAAAAAAGGGAAGGAAAAAAATGCAAATTGCAATCCAAATGGTTATTAGATCCCTTTGTGGCTAATAAGTGATGGATTCACATACACATAGAAGTGTGTTCTCTCATTGTGTTTGCAAAGACATCATCTCCGTGATCTGTTTATTTGATATTCTTTGACTAATGACATGAATTAAGGTCTGTGATAGGATTATCTGTGGGACATGCCATTGTTCTCCCATCTCCCCGTCGGCCCACCGCAGGATGCTCCTGCACCCACAGTACGCGTGGGGGGGGGACACCCCGAGGCCCTGGGTCTCCGTAATGCCATCCCCAAAATAATTTGTCATAAACATGAGGGGTTTTTCATTTTTTAACTCTCAAATACCTGGAACGCGCCCGAGTCGCGTTAGATTTTAAACACTTTAACCATTATTTTATGCTTTAACTTTAGAAAAATCGTGAAAATGAGTGCAAGTCTTTGAATATATTTGACCAGATCTTTGACCCGACTTCCAAATCCTTCTTCTAAATCATGCTGTTCTCAAACTTTTTCATGTCAAGGACCCCCAAAATTACATGTATTTGGCCACGGACCCCCATCTCAAAATATGTTGTTCCAGGGACCACCCAGAAGCAAATATTAAAGTTACAAATGTTAGCTTTTAAGTAGATATATTCAAAGACTTGCAAAAAAAATCATGATTTGTCAAAAATAGTAGATCTACAAGCTCAGTGCCGCGCTGCGAGCTTGTATATCTGCTATTTTTCAGTAGTTAAAGCAGTCAATAATCCTAGGCCTAAATGGGCTAAATGAATATACCACTGCTGTTCTGGCACCCGGCCTCTCGCCCCTCTCTGACCTTGTCACATGTTCAGGAACTATAGGGAAAAGAAAAGGTCCTTTGTTTCTAGATTGATGGCCAAATTCAAAAATCTTTAAATTCTTCGGTGAGTAATGAAACCAACAAAACCAATTTCAGATGCGGTGTGTGTGTGTGTGTGTGTGTGTGTGTGTGTGTGTGTGTGTGTGTGTGTGTGTGTGTGTGTGTGTGTGTGTGTGTGTGTGTGTGTGTGTGTGTGTGTGTGTGTGTGTGTGTGTGTGTGTGTGTGTGTGCGTGCGTGCGTGTGTGGAGGAAAAAAAACAAAGCACTGAAATTGGATCTACAAGGTTTCCATCTTTCATCGGCAGTAGAGAGACAGAATCAGTCATTTTTTTACATGACTGGGATGACCTGTTACGGGCCCTTAGCTCACCAAAATGCAATTGTCATGATTGGATGAGTGAGGATGCAAGCTACAAACACTGACACGAGAAACAGCAAAGTGAAGAGCTCTATTCCAAAGTTAACCACTTAAACCCTACTACATGGTTGATCGGAGTCCCTCAGGGCTCTATGCTTGTGTATTTTCTGTTTTCTGTTATTGTGGGGAAAGCTTTCGCTGAAAACAGCCGATCGACAACAGCTTCTGCCAAGGTCTTCCACACAATAATGCTGGGGTTTAAGTGGTTAATGTGGGTATCTATTTTAGCAAATAAACACTAGCACGTGAACTTCAGCACTCAATACCTCTGCAATATGGACAATTCAGCCTGCAAATAGCTTAGAATTTTGTTGCCTAAGGACTTAAGTTACAGAGTACAATTGGTTTAATTTCATGTTTATTACCAGTGTTTTTTGAGAGTGAGCCTTGATTTGACTTTGTCACTTTTTGTTTTTTAATGGTGGGCTTGCCCATTTTGGAACAAATCTCTTCAAGTGTCAATGACACGGTATAAAACCCTCATTATTCATGTAATATTTAGGCCTGAACAC
>NC_137816.1:23748238-23750738 GCF_963921795.1 Nannobrachium achirus | reverse complement strand
ATACTCCTGCTATACGATGTACGATGGCGTTTCTTTCTTTTTCGCCCCCAAAATTTGGACACAACGTCGCCCTCTGGCATAAAGCAGGCTTCAGTGCAAGACATACAACGTACAGCTGGTAGATTTGACTATTTTCACAACTTTTAAATGTATATATTTTTTTAATATACAGTATATAATAGTTAAAAAGTCAATAAATGGTTGTATTCATTAAATACCTTATACGTGGTACAGTAAAGACATTAAAGCTAAGCAAAACACAAAAAAGTCCTGGTGACTTGTTTCCATTGTGGTCCGTATTCAATTCATCAACATAGCATATGAAATTAACACAATAATATGAGCCATCAACAAATACAAACACTCTACAGATGTGCCATTTCAAAACTTCACACATCCATGCCATTGGCAAGACAGTAGATTTTCAGGGGATTTGCAGAACATTGAGCTTGTAGATCAGCTATTTTTGCTATTTTTATGTCCTTCTCTGACTTCAAAGTTTAAATCTACCTATGAAGGTAGATTCTGCTTTTCAATGGGAATGAAGTGGTTTCTTGCCATTTGCGAGTTTCTGCAAAAATACGCTCCATTCTCCATAACAATGAGAAAGGCAAAACAGGGAAAAAAACCTGTGGAAAAAATGCATTTGCAAGAAATGTTCAGGAAAAGAGCCGTACATACTGAAGAGTTGAAACGGCACATCTGTATGTACAAAATGGGAACATTACATTTACCTCCCCTTGTGGTCCCCTGATAGGTGTTTTTTCAGGCCAATTCTGAAAGAAACTAGTGTTACATATCCTTAGTTTAATGGATGGTGTCAGGGCATTCCACATTTTGGTGGCAGGCAGTAGAATGACAACTTTCTCATGTTTGTTCTAAATGTGGCTGGTACCAGATCATGGTCACCCATATGGTGCTGTGGGTGTCACTCACATTAGAGAAGTAGTTGAACATTATTATGTTGGGTATTATTACGGGGTAGTGAGACTGACAACAACGATATAGGACGTACAGTAATACCGGCACGATCTGATAGCTGAGTGGTTAGGGTGTGTACCACATCCGGAGCATTTGCTCCCCTAATACTTTCTCCATGTATCTCTCAATTGTCTCTATCAAATGTATTTTACTCTACAAATACCATTTTCACAACTTTTTTCCGACAATGGTGTGGTGAGAGTAAAATACAAATATGGGAAAATACGGGATATGGGAAATATGGGACATACAAGGACAGCAACAATATATTAAATATTTAGCCTAATATTTGTGTGATTTGGCTCTGTAGATTTCTGTAAAAAAAAACATTAAATATCTTTCAAAAAAGTATATCTACTAGCTTACAACACGTTGTACCGGCTGTTTTCGCACGGCAAAGCATAACATAAGGATTAAGTGGTTATGGATTCAATAGCAGACACTGGCCTACAAAGAGGTTTATTATTAGTATTATCTATGTATTTTTTTAACACTTTTCCCCCTCTAGAACGAAATGCATGAAAGAAGTACAGTTCATCAGGCCAACAGAGCATGACGTAATCCTCAAGGCATGAACAGTTACCACACACTGCAAAATCACAGCGGTACAAAATGGACCCTCTCTCTATTTTTACACAGTCAGAGTTAAATGAACGCTCTGGATTTTACTGTAGGCCTACTGTATAGTCTGCCGAGTCAGAGGCAGAGGCATCGTGAGTGTTTTGAGTTGAATACAAGTGAAAAGAGGAGGGGGAGAAAAGACAGAGACAGGATGCTATTTTCTTATACTTTACAGGCAGTGCATGACCCCTTAAGCTCCCCCCTCCCACCCCCCCCCCATTCAAAAGGTGCCTTTTTATTGAATTTTCAGCCTGAGTATTATGTGATGTGTGTGTGTGTGTGTGTGTGTGTGTGTGTGTGTGTGTGTGTGCGTGCGCGTGCGCATGTGTGTGTGTGTGCGCACGCGTGTGTGCGTGTGTGCGGGCATGAGTGTGCTTGCTCTCCCTTTGCCTTTTTTCCCCTCTCTGGATTTGAATGATGGAGTACAAGTCCTTGTCTAGTCCCTCAGAGATGGTGAACGACAAGGCGAGGTGTGTGTGTGTGTGTGTGTGTGTGTGTGTGTGTGTGTGTGTGTGTGTGTGTGTGTGCGTGTGCGTGCGCGTGTGCATGTCTGTGGGTTGCTTCAAAGTGCCACAAATGGGGGGAAAGCACATCATGGGTCTGTATCGACCCAAAATGTGTGTAAGACAGAGAGAGGGACCAAAGGGACATGCAGACAGAGAGGTAAAGGGAGAGAGAGAGAGAGAGAGAGAGAGAGAGAGAGAGAGAGAGAGAGAGAGAGAGAGAGAGGGTGAGACATACACTGAGAGAGAGACAGGAGAGAGGGGAGGAGAGGAGGGAGAGAGAGTACACCAGCTCTGCTCATAAAGCCAACAGCTGTGTGGGTAATGTTTTGTGACACGGAGCCTCTCCGAGCCCTTCTGTTTCCCAGAGAGCTAGAGAGACGCCATATTCCATC
>NC_137816.1:23738546-23745538 GCF_963921795.1 Nannobrachium achirus | reverse complement strand
CACCAACAGATGGCGCCAACTCCATACTAATCCATGCGTCTAGCTTACAGCTAAGCTAACGTCAGTTAGAAGTACCGTTCCGGCCGTAAATAGAGGCTGTTCGCTTCCAGAAAGGCATAGGTTCAGAGAAAAGGGGCTTTAAAGTTGGCGGATTGCATTGGATCCAAATAAATCGGCGACTATAGCATGCACGTTAGTGAACATAGGACCGTTGCCACGGTCATTTGTTGGTTGGGGGAAAGGTGTTCCGACTACCTCCTGAAGTCCCCGGATGTACACTGAGGCTCATTGATCTCGGACAAGTCCTCACAGAACTTTGCGGCAGTAGTTCTCTCATAACCTCCGGAATTTAGCCAATCAGAATCCAGTATTTGAACACGTGACTCGAAAAAGTGGTAGAAACACTTATTTACATGGTGTCGTTTAACAGATGAAATGGTCAGCAATGAGGAGGTTTGTTTGGATGGCATAGAGCCTATTTCCAGCATTTGTTCTGCCTTTCTTGGGTTGATTCTGGGTGAGTGAGGATTGCCACCTCAATGTTTGAGATAGTGTTGAGGAAATCGTCAGTCACACAACTACAATAATTTGACATACAAATACTGTGGCTACGATTAACCAAACTTTCAAGTGCTTGTCATGTTGTCCATCAGTTTATCGTAAACACCAGTTAAAGTCATCTGTTTTGACACCAGTGTTGCTACTGTTGTAAAGAAGCAAAAGTAATATTTGTATTATTATTATAAAAACCACAAGAAGTGAAACAGAGAATACTGAGTTGTCCATTTGCAGAATCTGGATGAAAATGACTCTTTGGGGATACTTCCGTGTAGCTTGAGAAATGAACAGAACTTAAAGCGTTTTCCCGTTTGCATTCTGCGATACATCAGTGCGGCTGGAGAATATTATTTTTTGAAACATTTGTATTTGGGATCTTAAGGCTCATGAAACTTTAAAGGCGGCTCCGATCCTCTCGTCTGCCCGTGTTTTATTTATGTTTCTCTTCGGTCTTTGATCAGCATTGCTTCTGCTTCTCTGCCTGCTCATTCCCCTTCTCTGTTTCACCTTCAACAATCCCAGCGCTCTCCTCCATTGTTCTCTTCACAGTGAGACAGATGAATAAATCTGCACACAAACACACACACACACACACACACACACACACACACACACACACACACACACACACATACACGCGCGCGTGCGCGCACACATACACACAAAACCCACCCTCCACTTTCTGTCTGTCTTTTGATTCCATGCAGACACACCACCACGTCCTGATCTCCATATTTGCCATATTTCGTTTCTAAACTGTTTGTTCTTTGTTCTCCATCCAATTTGTCCTCTACCTCCGTCCCCCCGGCTTGTCTTTTGTGCGTTTGATCACCTCCATTCTTTTGGGCCCGTCTCGTCTCCTCTGCCATGGATGCCTCCACATGGAGGGGACTCTCCTCGACCTCATCCTCGGTCATCGTCATAATTGTCTCCTTGGTGTCGTCACTCCTGACCTCATTTCACGTGTCATTATGGGATGTTCCCCACAATGTTCTGTACACAAGCAGCTGAATGCCTTGAAAGCATTTAGAAACTCAACATAGCTGTCTCTGGGGTGCCTGGCTAGATGCTTACTCTCCTTGCTGGACTTTTGCGCGTGCGCGTGTGTGTACGTGTGTGTGCCTGTGCTTATCTCTGTATTTTGTAGATATCAGACCTACATCAAATATTTCCACTTTTATTTTATTATTCTTGTAATAATTCCAAATATTTGTGAGTTTTTGTTTGCAACAGATGGATATTGTTTAGCTTATTGGCACAATTCAAACACAGTGAAACTTCCTGGCATATGTTTTTTATTTACATTGCATCTGGCGAAGAACAGTCTTTGATAGTCCACTGTAGGGCATTCACCAAATATTAGAATATTCGAATATCAAAGTCACTATTCGACGTTGTTCACCGAAGTCGAATATTCGCTTCTTTTTTTATTTTCTCTTTAAAAATATATATAGTTTATCAAGCTTGGCTAGATAGGGAGTCATAAGAATGAGTTGTCAATGGCCCTGGTGGATGAATTTGTTAATGCTCTATAACCAGGGGGTTCTCAACCTTTTTAGGCTGTGACCCCCAAAATAAACATATTTGAACTGGGGACCCCCACCCTGACAAGCGCTTGGAATTGTATGTATTACATTTAAAATAATATAAATACAAATAAATATTGTGAAAATAGCAGATCTACATGCTCAAAACGCCTCGGCTATTTTCACAATGTTCGCCTCTTGCTTACTTAATATTTGACAGTTTGGCCAGTCCTGTCGAATATTCGACTATTCGAATACTATGAGGTCGAATAATTCGAATACTAAAAATCACTATTCGTGAATGCCCTACTCCACTGTAGAACAAATTAACCACTTTCAACCTGGTGTACCTATTTTGGACATGTGACGATCCCCTGCCCCCCCCCCCCCCCCCCCCCCCCCCCGCCCCAGAAAGCTTGTGGTTCTGTTACTTTCACTATTTGTCTTATGACGAAGTATATCGTCTCTATCGGGTGGAAATCTCATTATGTTCAAACTGCTACTTTTCAGGATTCAAATTAAAAAGTTTCAAAAGTAGCCTGCAGATCTGCTACTTTTGTGTGTTGCCGTAATATTATCATTTATTTACGAAAAAAGTTCAAATATGGAGATAGGAACGATATAGTGATTAGGTGATTAAATGCTATTTGACCCAGGTCTGGTATTTACAGTACAGTATGTGTGCAAGCTACGCTTACGTATTCTGCAAGAGAGCCCTGTGAGACTCTTAAGTGACACTTGCTTCCCTCCTGCTCTCTTTAACCCAAGCTGCATGGGGCAGCCTATGGAAAGGGCATCTATCTCAGCCCCATCTCCAGCATATCCTTTGGATACTCAGGTAGGAAATGAGCCCTCCTCCTCCCCCCCCTGTCTTCCTCTGTGGTGGTGGAGTCCATTCTGTGTTCACCATGGCTGGATGAGATGTCATCGTGCTGGAATGGTCCATTTTCATCTGGGGGGGGGGGGGGGGGGGGGGGGGGGGGGGGGCGTAATTCCATCCTGTCCTGTTGTGCTGCACTGTGTTGTCGTCACCACTGTGGGAGGTGAGCTTTGATTCTCTCTGTGAATTCATACAAAGTCCTGTAAGATGGTCTTCACTGGGACCGGTGGATTGGTTTATTTTACAGTGCAGTGATTTCATTCTATCTTCCCTGCTAATTCTAGTTTTTTGAGTGAAAAATTTAATCAGGTGGATCTTGGGAGTTGGGATCCACATGGGAACAGCCTGGCTCCACTGTAGATCTCAGACTTCATGTGGCCAGCCTTTTGACTTCAGTCATCTATCTATGTCATAGACTCTGTGACATTATCTATGACGTCTGACGCCAAAATTGTGCAAGGTTTCAGCCCAGATTGATTTCAGATTGATTTAATTAAAAGATTATTACAATTAAATGTAAGAATTGCAATTAATAATTTGGGCATTTAGCATACTTTCTCTTATCCAGAGCGACTTAAAGTGTGTAATCAGAGTTAAATATTAAAGGATTAGTTCACCCAAAAAAAATCTTATTTTACACACCCCATGAAGCCTCAAATTCATGGAGATTTCTTTCATTTTTGTTGCTTTCCTAAAGTCAATAATTTGATGACCGGAGACTCAAATGCAGGTCAATTGAGTCTCCGCTGGTCATAATTGGCTTGAATGCAACAAAATTAAAAAAATGTCATGAATTCAATGCTTCATGGGGTGTGTAATTGATAGAAAGTAAGTCTTTTTTTGTGTGAACTACTTTTTTAAAGACGTATAAAACTTCTGTGTAATAAGCGTGAATCACGATGGAGAAGGCTTGACGCCGGAACGTGTCCGTGTTTGCCCCCGTGCCTTACTAATTAAAAGGTACTAGAAGTACTCTGTTTTATACATGAATATTCTACCTGTGCTTGTAGGGATGGGGAAAGGACAGCACCGCATGCCCACCAAAGATGAGCTGGTGCAGCGCTACAACCGCATGAACACCATACCACAGGTAAACAGCCTGGACACCCTCGCATTGACATCATACTAATGCAGCATTACATTTAGTTTAAAAACCATCAGTGCCTGATTTCTATGTCAGTGGTTCTCAACCTGTGAGTCGGGACTCCCAGGGGGGGCATTTTGAAGTTCAAAACCCCTAAATGACACACAACCCCTCACAATATTTATCTGTGGAACCGAGTCTAAATGTAATGCCTCAACTCCTACAATTCCAAGTGCTTGTCAGTGTGGCGGGTTCAAATATTTTGATTATTCTGGGCAGTCCCCAGTTCAAATATGATCATTTTGGGGGCCTGAATAGTTTAAGAACCACTGTTCTATGAAACGGACTGAACAATAGACGCTATGATGTCATTGCTTTCACTTAAAAGAAAATATTATACTGTAGCAAGCTTATATTTGCTTATATTTTGCATGGCGGGTTAAACTTCAGTCTGAATCCATGTCTCTCACTGCAGAAGCTTGAAGGAGCCTGCTGTTGTCTCTCTCTATTTCAACAGAGCCGTCCAATACAGTCCCGCTTTCTCCAGAGTCGGAACCTAAACTGCATTGCTCTGTGTGAAGGTAAACTCAAGACCTTTACCTGTGTCTCTTTTATCTCTGTAAAGACAAAGCCCTATGTGCTGGCACAGTGCTGCAAAGGCAATATAACAAAGCAGTAAAGGGGTAAAAGCTAACTTATTGAACCACATGAACACTATTCTGGGTGTATCATAATATGCCGACATTCGATGGAAAATATGGAAAAGAGGAGGGTACCAAGTATAGAACCCTGGGGAATGTGTGGTGCAGCGCTCATTGCAAGCGGTACCACGGTGTGTCCCCAGTCTTTTGAGCAGGAGTACGTGACTACTCGCACGCATATGCACGGATGTTCAGAAAGGAACCATTCACGATCACAACTCTTACCAAAGTCTACAAAAGCTGCAGAGTGTCAACAATGTGAATTAACATAGGAATGACAACTGCAACTGCAACAAACGCTGGTCATTGAAGTATAGGTTTTAAGTGTTTAACCACATGGCTGATATGGTATTTTTGGTATGTGCAATTCCCTACTAAAAGTAGTTCTGGGTTAAGGTGGCTACATATAGTCAAACCGAACAAAACGTTTATTTTGTTTTGTTCGGTTTCGGAAGGGGTTGCCGATCCAAAGAACATTTGATGGGACAAAAGTGTTTTATACGACCCCCTGAGGGAAGCTATAGGGGTGCAACAGTGAACTAATCAATGTAATCCATTATAAAAGAATAATCGATAATTTAATGAAATAATCGATTAATAATCTATCCCTATTTTGGACATGTCATTATTGGTGACAAGCAAGAAAGAAAAGAAAGAAAAATAAATAGTGCAAATAGCCGATCTACTTGTAGGCTCACAATGGGTTGCCGCAACTTGCCGTGAGCATGTAGAATGTAGATCACTGTTTCCCAAACAACACCCCTCTTTGTCCCGGGCAAATGTCTCATTTCTTTTTTGGGTTTGAGCTAAAGAGTTTGGGAACCACTGGTGTAGATTACTGGGTAATCTGCACCTATAGTATAGCTGGTTTTAATACCTTGTCTCTGCAGTAACAGAGGTTTGTCCATTCCAGGTTGTATTTATCAGGGTTCCCACGGTCATGAAATTCCTGGAAATATTTTGAAATTCGAAAAATATTTTTTCCAGTACTGGAAAAGTTTTGGAATTTATCAAGGCTCCTGGAAGGTCCTGGAAAAAATAGCTATGCATTGTCTTTGGTTATTGATTTTGTTAATACCTCTGAAATGACAAATTAAACATGGGCCAAATTTTCAAATATTAGAGGCAGAAATTGTGAAAATAGCCGATCTACATGCTCACAACGCCTCGTGTGAGCATGTAGATCTGCTATTTTCACAATAGAACCGTGTTATACAAAATTCCTCAACTCCTAGTGCTCGTCAGGGTGCCGGGGGTCCCCAGTTAAAACATGATTATTTCGGGGCTCACAGCCTGAAAATGTTGAGAACCACTGGCATACACTACCTGTCTTTGGGCATTGCACATAGGAGTAAGATATAGAGCAGTGAAGTCATGACATAATGTTCTCATCCCACGGCTCACAGAAGTAATTTCTCTATGGAGAATCTTAAAATCCTCTCACAAAAATAAATTCTGTGATATTGTCGGGGAGGAGGCTCTGTATGGTTTATGATAGTCAGTCACTCATATTTGATACAGTCTGTTTCTGGTGAAAATTTAACTAATTGGGCAACAGTAACATTAGTGTTTTCTCACCATCAGTTGATTCTTCACATCCATATGAGTCAAACCACTGAGATCATTTGTTTATGTTTGGAACACAGGTCTTATATGACGCCATATGAAAAAGTCTATGGGAATTCAGAATGGGGGGGGGGGGGGGGAGACGAACGAGGTAGGATGGGTAAATGACATCAGACTTCACTGCTCTATTGAGCTGAACTATTGTTATATAGTTCTGGAAATTGGGTTAAATATTCTGGAAAAGTTTTGGAAATGATTTGTTAAACATTTGTGGGAACCCTGATTTATGCATGGTCACTGGCTCAGAGAAGTAAAACTTCATATGATTGGCCACTAGTTGCGCTGTTTCCCCCCCCCGGCCGATCGCAAAAAGAATTGTGCTCCATTGGATCCCATTCATTCTCCCCTTTCGTTTTCTAACCTTAATTAACATTTTCATGAATACTGTATGGTTCCTATTGCTGGTTAAAAATTGCCTTTCAATCACCATCATATTCGTTTTGTCGAAATGTGGTCCAATTTATTTTAAAATAAATGATAAAGTTGCGGGGGGTGGCGTGGCCAACTAAACTGATACCAGCCGGCTGTGTTCTTCTTCGTGTGCTGTATTTCGGGAGGCTCCGAGCCTCCGACCACATTCTCCCATGTATCCCTGCGGTTGCACGTGACCGTTGGCA
>NC_137816.1:23723546-23733546 GCF_963921795.1 Nannobrachium achirus | reverse complement strand
AAGGACTTAAGTTACAGAGTACAATTGGTTTAATTTCATGTTTATTACCAGTGTTTTTGAGAGTAAGCCTTGATTTGACTTTTTGTTTTTTAATGGTGGGCTTGCCCATTTTGGAACAAATCTCTTCAAGTGTCAATGACACGGTATAAAACCCTCATTATTCATGTAATGTTAACCCATTTAGGCCTAGAATTATTGAATGCTTTAACCAGTGAAAAATAGCAGACATACAAGCTCACAGCGTGGCACAGAGTGCCGCGCTGCGAGCTTGTAGATCTGCTATTTTTTGAAAAAGTCATGAAAATGTGTGCAAATCTTTGAATATATGCATTTCCAAAGTGAAGGTTTGTAACTCAAATTTTGCTTCTGGGTGGTCCCTGGAACTAAATACTTTGAGATGGGGGTCCGTGGCCAAATACATATCATGTTGGGGGTCCTTCACATGAAAAGGTTTGAGAACCACTGACATAGTAGTCTCTCAAGAACAGACTAACTGAGCTCCAGTTAAGTGAAAAGGACCTTTTCTTTGACGATGGCTGGCCAGATTGCTGACATAGAAACATAGGTTTTTTTCCAAAAATCTTAGAAGGGTTCAAAAGACACTTATAGAATCGGGTCAAAATTCTAATTTTCGCGATTTTTCAAAAATAGCAGATCTACAAGCTCGCAGCGCGGCACTCGGTGCCGCGCTGTGAGCTTGTATATCTGCTATTTTTTTATATTTAAAGCATAAAATATTGCGTCATAATGTGTTCAGACCTAAATGGGTTAATACTCTCTCGGAGCTAAATGAACACTGAGGATTTTACTGTGGACGCTCCAGTCCACGTCTAGGCGTGCTCACACCACCCCGACGCCAAGCCCACCCTGAAGTCCTATTTTCTTTCTTTTATTAAAGTGCATTTGTTGTGCATCTCTATGGTTTATTATAACCCTTGGGGAATGGCAACCTTGTATAATAGATTAACCTTGTTGATCACTTAGTTATGTAATGTACTGTATGTATGTACGTACGTACGTACGCGTGGGTTTGTATCTTTCTCAACATTATACAAGACATTGCACTTATTCAGCGTTTGCCTAACCCGGAGGAGTTGCGCTCCATGCTCGCCGCCCTTGGACTCGTGACACACACGGGCGGGCGGATGGATGGATGGATGGATACAGAACGAAGGATTTTCCGAGTCATGGGGGGAAAACGTGTTACTGAATGCCCACCACGTGCACTATGCTGTGTCTGTGCCGGAGACATAGTTGCAGTGCGTACAATACGCAAAAATGACGATTCCGAGTACCGAATGAATGGACATGGAGACGGTGAATTGTAAATAAGGACATTGGATGGAGACTGTTGAAATGTATTGCCCAGAGAGAGAGGTGCACATGTACAGTTGAAGTCGTCACAGAGAGGCCGTAGTAAGAGAGGGAAGAAACGGCTTTTGAAGCTTTCGCTCCCCCTCCTCGAGCGCTCTTGATGTCATGTTGAAGAGTGGTGGTGGTGGTGATGATGGCTGATGCCAGTTTCTGTCTAGAGACTGAGTTTCTCTTCTAGACCCTCACTCCGTCTTTCTCTCTCTCTCTCCCCCTCTCTCTCTTTTGCTGGTGTTGTTTTCAAAGACAATGATTATGATGACGACGATGATGGTGATTACGATAATGATGGTTATGACAATGATGAAAGGCTGTAATGAAAATAAAAAAACAAAAGAAAAGAGAATAAAGACTGATTTTGCACAATTTTAGATTGTCTCCTCTTTGATGTTTCAGGGAGATTGTTTGACTTTAGAGGGTGGAGGAGGTGGAAGTCTTGTAAATCTAACTGCTCCATTTTGGTCAGGAGGGGGCACTGTTGCTACATGAACACACAGGCGAGCTGAGCCCACCATTCTAGGATTCAAATGGTCAATGGAAAGGAAATAAAACCAAAGTATGGTTTTCCTTGTTGGTGTTGTTAACACTTAAGAAAATCTATATTACAGACTAATACAATTATAAATAACTATGCACATTCACAACCTGTAAGGCATGTAGCTACATTATACATCATTGAATGTGTTCAGCAGCCCTGTTTGGCTTATAGGTGGCACATATTGTTATATTGTTATGACTTAACAACTCCTGTTAAATACCTATTCATATATGCTCAATACAGGTCCAGGTCCTGCATTTTAAACCAAGCTGACAAATGTATTATGTCACTAAACAACTCACAATATGGCAACGCTTCTATTGACTACACATTTGATCTATCGCTACTGAACCATTCCAACAATTGTGTCCAATAATTTGACATTGACGTTTTTATAGAATTGTATTTATTTAATTTGACATAGATAGATAATAGAATAATGCCTAAATTTCAATCTCATTAATATATATATATATATATATTACTCCTTGTGAATCACAACACTGCATCCCCTGGTTGACTGTGTGTGTGTGTGTGTGTGTGTGTGTGTGTGTGTGTGTGTGTGTGTGTGTGTGAGAGAGAGAGAGAGAGACTGGCAGATGAGGTGCTGAGAGAGCACTGTTGTCATGGTTTTGCTCCTTCTGTTTTATAAATATTCTTCTTTTTAAATGTCATTGCCAGCTATCTATCCACAACAGCCTAGAGCTGTCAATCCAGGAATAAGAATGACTTCTATATGCATGCATGCACTCACAGAAAATTAATGAAAACAGCACCTATGCTGATAGTATCACCAATCAATCTCTGCTAGTGTAAATCCATCTCCTGTTTTAAAAGCTGTTATTTCCCTTTCTCTCAGCTATAGGAGAGTGCAAGATTCTCTCTGGTTTATTCCCCCATTCGGTCTTCTCACCCAAACCAAAGGAGGAAAAAAAACTCTCCTCTCAAACCCAACAGAGCGCGGCTCTTCACCGATCTGCAGTGCAACACCAATCTGATGCTGGTGTTTTTGTTTTTGGCACAGCCAGCCCACTGTCTGTGTTCGAACAAGGGCTGGGTGTGTTCAGGATGGGCGTAATAATCACGGCGTGGCTGAGGCACTCCCGGGCCCTTGAAATGTACTTTATGTGTGTATTTGTGGCCACGGTAATTGGGTCTGTCTCTTTCATGCTGACCCACTTGACAGACTCGGTGGCGAAGGCCCCTTGTACTGATATCTTTAGTGTGTGTGTTGCGTGCGTGTGTGTGTGTGTGTGTGTGTGTGTGTGTGTGTGTGTGTGTGTGTGTGTGTGTGTGTGTGTGTGTGTGTGTGTGTGTGTGTGTGTGTGTGTGTGTGTGTGTGTGTGTGTGTGTGTGTGTGTGTGTGAGAGACTGGCAGATGATGCGCACTGCTCCCGTGTTACTATGATCTCTGAAATGCAGGCCTCACGTTGGACCTGGTCCCCTTGGTTTGGCTCTGCCCTGCACCGCTCCAGCCAGCTGGCTGCTGCTGTAATGCACACACCAGCACGCACGCAGACACACACGCACACGCACGCACGCACACACTCTGGCTCAGTGACTAGGCCCTTTTTTTCTGCCTGCATTTCCAGCAATCTGCCACCGAGGGGAGCTCTAGTGTTGTTCCACTCTGTTGTTTTCTGTACCTTTCATTTCGAAGCAGACACACACACACACACACACACACACACACACACACACACACACACACACACACACACACACGCATAGGTCAACTCAACACACACACACACACACACACACACACACACACACACACACACACACACACACACACACACACACACACACACACACACACACACGCATAGGTCAACTCAACAAACACACACACACACACTCACACACACCACAGCGTGGTTGTTTGGTCCGATAAAGCAGCAATGACGGGAGGTCATTGGGGTCATTGAGGGTGTCTGGCCCTTGGCGGAAGCCGGCGGTCTGCAGCCTCCCTTCTGCCTCCTTCCCGCCGCCGTAATCAGTGTGACCGCCCCGCTCCGGCACAAAAGGACCAATTAAGGGGAGTTGTTTAAGAACCTCGCTCTTATTGAGCCCCGGGTCTTTTGGCTTGCGGCACCAAGACCACCTCCCCTCCCCTCCCCTCTCCTCCAAAACCTCCCACCCAACCAAACCACCTTGGCATGGCCGGCGGACCGGAGTGACAGGGAAGGTCGGCGATGTATTACGGGCCACGGCCGGGTCTTGTTTTGAGTTAAGACTCTTCTGTATGCCCCCGAGGGACGGGGGAGGGGGGGACGGGACGGGGGCCGGGGGAAGACAAAGATGCCAGCGAGCTGGAAGACATGCCACACACAGGGGCGTCACAAGGGGGGTGGGGGGGGGAGTGGGACTGAGTTACTAGGGCCCAAGGTGGAGGGCCCTTAATTATTTTATATACTTAAGCTATTGAAAAATAGCAGATAATATACAAACTCACAGCGCGGCACCAAGTGCCGCGCTGTGAGCTTGTAGATCTGCTATTTTTGAAAAAGTCTTGAAAATGTGTGCAAATCTTTGAATATATGTAAGCGAACATTTGTAACTCAAATTTTGCTTCTGGGGGGTCCCTGGAACAAAATATTTTGGGATGGGGGTCTGTGGCCATATACATTATCATTTTGGGGGTCATTCACATGAAAAAGTTTGAGCACCACTGACATAGAAACATAGGTTTTTCAAAAAACCCTATAACGATTTTAAATATTCAAAGACTTGTCACACATTTTCAAGATTTTTCAAAAATAGCAGATCTACAAGCTCGCAGCGCGGCACTCGGTGCCGCGCTGTGAGCTTGTATATCTGCTATTTTTCAATAGTTAAAGCACAAAATTATGCGTTCCCAGTCTACCCCCCTCCCCTTATGAAGAACATTCATGGGGGGCTCCGCAGTGAATCCTTGCACCCAGGGCCCAGAATTTGGTGAGACGCATGGGAGAGACACGAAGCAGAGGACAGAGCTTTGGGGTGGGGGGGATATGTCAGGATAAGAATTATTCTGTGCAGGCTAATAAATGCACTGGAAGTGGGCCTGGTGGCATGGCTGTCGAGGCACGTCCATGAATAGAATGGGGAGCAGTGTAGATGCTACATGCCGGGGACAAGGACTCCGCGCATACAAACCGTGTGTGACAATAAACACCTTGAACCTTGGGGACAGCAGCGATGCTTAATTCATACTCCTGCTACTATATGTACGATGGCGTTTCTTTCTTTTTTGCCCCCAAAATTTGGACACGACGTCGCCCTCTGGCATAAAGCAGGCTTCAGTGCAAGACATACAACGTACAGCTGGTAGATTTGACTATTTTCACTACTTTTAAATTATATATTTCTTTTTTAATACACAGTATATAGTAGTTAAAAAGTCAATAAAATGGTTGTATTCATTAAATACCTTATTAGTCAGAATTGTAAACATCAAGTGGTACAGTAAAGACATTAAAGCTAAGCAAAACACAAAAAAGTCCTGGTGACTTGTTTCCATTGTTGTCCGTATTCAATTCATCAACATAGCATATCAAATGAACACAATAATATGAGCCATCAACAAATACAAACACTCTACAGATGTGCCGTTTCAAAACTTCACACATCCTGTCATTGGCAAGACAGTAGATTTTCAGGTGATTTGCAGAACATTGAGCTTGTAGATCAGCTATTTTTGCTACTTTCATGACCTTCTCTGACTTCGAGGTTTAAATCTACCTATGAAGGTGGATTCTGCTTTTCAATGGGAATGGAGTGGTTTCTTGCCATTTGCGAGTTTCTGCAAAAATACGCTCCATTCTTCATAACAATTAGAAAGGCAAAACAGGGAAAAAAGCCTGTGGAAAAAATGCATTTGCAAGAAATGTTCAGGAAAAGAGCCGTACATACTGAAGAGTTGAAACGGCACATCTGTATGTACAAAATGGGAACATTACATTTACCTCCCCTTGTGGTCCCCTGACTGTTTTTTCAGGCCAATTCTGAAAGAAACTAGTGTTACACATCCTTAGTTTAATGGATGGTGTCAGGGCATTCCACATTTTGGTGGCAGGCAGTAGAATGACAACTTTCCCATGTTTGTTCTAAATGTGGCTGGTACCAGATCATGGTCACCCATATGGTGCTGTGGGTGTCACTCACATTAGAGAAGTAGTTGAACATTATTATGTTGGGTATTATTACGGGGTAGTGAGACTGACAACAACGATATAGGACGTACAGTAATACCGGGGCGATCTGATAGCTGAGTGGTTAGGGTGCGTACCACATGGGTTCCCCGGTTTGATTCCCAGCCAGCCGGTGCATTTGCTCCCCTAATACTTTCTCCATGTATCTCTCAATTGTCTCTATCAAATGTATTTTACTCTACAAATACCATTTTCACAACTTTTGTCCGACAATGGTGTGGTGAGAGTAAAATACAAATATGTGAAAATACGGGATATGAGAAATATGGGAAATACAAGGACAGCAACAATATATTAAATATTTAGCCTAATATTTATGTGATTTGGCTCTGTACATAAAATATCTTTCAAAAAAGTATATCTACTAGCTTACAACACGTACCGGCTGTTTTCGCACGGCAAAGCATAACATAAGGATTAAGTGGTTATGGATTTAATAGCAGACACTGGCCTACAAAGAGGTTTATTATTAGTATTATCTATGTATTTCTTTTAACACTTTTCCCCCTCTAGAACGAAATGCATGAAAGAAGTACAGTTCATCAGGGCAACAGAGCATGACGTAATCCTCAAGGCATGAACAGTTACCACACACTGCAAAATCACAGCGGTACAAAATGGACCCTCTCTATTTTTACACAGTCAGAGTTAAATGAACGCTCCGGATTTGACTGTAGGCCTACTGTATAGTCTGCCGAGTCAGAGGCAGAGGCATCGTGAGTGTTTTGAGTTGAATACAAGTGAAAAGAGGAGGGAGAGAAAAGACAGAGACAGGATGCTATTTTCTTATACTTTACAGGCAGTGCATGACCCCTTAAGCTCCCCCCCCCCCCCCCCCATTCAAAAGGTGCCTTTTTATTGAATTTTCAGCCCGGGTATTATGTGCTGTGTGTGTGTGCGTGTGCGCGCGTGCGTGTGTGCGCGTGTGTGCGCGTGTGTTTGTGTGCGTGTGTGCGTGTGTGTGTGCGTGCATGAGTGTGCTTGCTCTCCCTTTGCCTTTTTTCCCCTCTCTGGATTTGAATGATGGAGTACAAGTCCTTGTCTAGTCCCTCAGAGATGGTGAACGACAAGGCGAGGTGTGTGTGTGTGTGTGTGTGTGTGTGTGTGTGTGTGTGTGTGTGTGTGTGTGTGTGTGTGTGTGTGTGTGTGTGCGTGTGCGTGTACATGTGTGTGGGTTGCTTCAAAGTGCCACAAATGGGGGGAAAGCACATCATGGGTCTGTATCGACCCAAAATGTGTGTAAGACAGAGAGAGGGACCAAAGGGACATGCAGACAGAGAGGTAAAGGGAGAGAGAGAGAGGGTGAGACATACACTGAGAGAGAGACAGGAGAGAGGGGAGGAGAGGAGGGAGAGAGTACACCAGCTCTCCTCATAAAGCCAACAGCTGTGTGGGTAATGTTTTGTGACACGGAGCCTCTCCGAGCCCTTCTGTTTCCCAGAGAGCTAGAGAGACGCCATATTCCATCGTCACAAATGGCTCTGTCATTCACCCCCTAAGTCTTAATTATCGCTCCCGTCTCCCCCACCTCACCCCCTCATGCTTCTCTCTCCCTCTCTCTCTCTCTCTCTCCCTCACTCTCTCTCTCTCTCTCTTCCCCTCCCTCTCTCCCTCACTCTGTCCCTCTCTCCCCCTCTCTCTCTCTCTCTCTCTCTTGGCCACATTCGGCTGCGGCGTATGGATCCATCTGCATGCTGTATAATTCCACTCCGCAATTTACAAGTGGCGTTTATTACAATGGCCTCCGTCGCGTCTCCTCTTTAACTCCAGCAGCCCTCTCTCCAGAGTGGGGGAACAAAAGAGCGCTGCAATCTGTTGGCAACAGTACCCCGTATACCCACCCATACCTCCCTCCCGCCCGCCTCTCCTTATTTCACTTTAGTTTTTACCCTCTCTTTTGCTTGCTCCCTAGCACTACCCAACGCTGCTATCTCTCTCGCTCTCCACGCCCATGCATGCTACTCTTTTTCCCCCCCCCCGCTCCGCTATTTGTGTGTTTTTCAAATTTCTCATTGATTCATTTCATTTTTTATGTGGTTCAGAATCCGCCCCCATATCTGTGCTCTGAGCGGAGGAGAGGCGAAGAGCTGATGTTGATTTTCTCTCTCTTCTCTTCTCCTCTCCTCTTCTCCCTCCCTTCTCCTCCTCTCCATAATTCATTTTGGATTAATTCTCTTGTCTTCTGAGACAATCCTAATTCTTTATTATTTCCACTTCAGAGCCTTGATGACATCCACACATCCACATATCATATCCCTGTCTCTCTCTCTCCCTCCCTCCCTCTCTCTCTCTCTCTCACTCCCTCTCTATCTCTCCCTCTCTCTCTCTCTCACTCCCTCTCTCTCTCTCTCTCTCTCTCTCTCTCTCTTCTCCCTCTCCCTCTCTCTCATCCAATCTCACTCTGCATCCCTTGTTCTCTCTCTGATCGTTCACAACTTTTCTGTTTCTGACATTTTCCTTGCTCCCTCTTTTTCTGTTCCTCTCCCCCCCTTCCCCCCCCCCCTCTCTCTCTCTCTCATCTCTGTCTGTTAACTCTCCCCAGACTCTAAGTCCATGTTGGTTTCATCACAGGCCCCAGGCTGCTGTCTAAAGAGAGAGGACACCCTATACAAGTCTGTTCCCTGTCTCTCTCTCTTGCTCTCTCTCTCTCTCTCTCTCACGCACACACACACGCGCACACACTCACACGGTCAAATCCTCCTCTGCGGAAATGTTATGTGATTATTATTATTATTCTTGATTAACGTTAATATTTTTTTCTGCCTCCAGTGTGAACGCACCTTGAGGGTGTAAAAATGGACCGAGTGGGCCAGTGCATAATTTGTAGTACAAAGGGTGTGTGTGTGTGTATGTGCACGTGTGTGTGACTGTGTGTGTCTCGGTCTGCACGTCTGCCTGTCTGTCTGTGTCTCTCTCCCCCTTCCCTATGGGAGCAGAGATGACATTGGCCCCTACGTCGGCCATTACTGTGCCACTCACACCAAAAAAAAGCGCATTCATTTTTCAGATGTCTTTTTTTCTGGCTGTCATACGGCGCAGCGCAGTGCGTCACTCTGACTCTCAGAACAGTCACTTGTCAATTCCTCTGTTATTAGAGCACTGACAGCCTAGTGAATGTCCCCGTGCCGCTTTCATTCTCTCTCTCTCTCCCTCTCCCTCTCCCTCTCCCTCTCTCTCTCTCTCTGTCTCTCTCTCTCTCTCTCTTTCTGTGTCTCTCGCTCTCTTTCTCTCCCCGTCCTGACTTTCGTTCCCCATTTCTTTCAGAATCACCATGCTTTGCTCTCTCTCTGCATCTATCTTTCACCCACGCTCTCTCTCTCTCTCTCTCTCTCTCACACACACACACACACACACACACACACACACACACACACACACACACACACACACACACACACACACACTCTCTCTCTCTCTACCTCTCTACCTCTCTCTCTCCATGTCACTGGCCTTTGTGAGTGTCGTTCCCTTTTTCTCTGTGTGTGTCGTTGCCATGTACGATGAGCTCTCCACACCCCCCCCCCCTCTCTCTTCCTCTCTCGATCTTGTCTGTCATGATTCTCTCCTCTCTCTCTCTCTCTGTCTGTCTGTCTGTCTGTCTGTCTCTGTATGTCATGTCAACTCGTTCTGTCGTCTCTCTGTCATGTTCCCTCTTGTGTCTTTAATTAAATGTGCAGTTCAATGTTTCATGCGTGGGCTTCTTTGGGAGGATATGAACCTAACCCTAACTCCTTGTTCAATTGATTTTGATATGTTTCACTTTCCCCCCCAAATGTAGTCATTATGCCACTTCCACACTGGTCTATATTATATACCAGTGGTTCTCAATCTTTTCAATGTTGCACATTAAGCAAATCATCTGGGAACCCCGAAAAATAATTTTTGAGGGTTTTTA
>NC_137816.1:23703546-23718546 GCF_963921795.1 Nannobrachium achirus | reverse complement strand
TATATATATATATATATATATATATATATATATATATATATATTAGGGGTGTAACGATACATTTTAATAGCGATTCGATACATATCACGATACATCGTTTGACGATACGATACATGGACGATATTGGTTCATTCATGACAATACGATACAATTCGATTCAATGATTTAAAAATCGATGTAGTAACTATTTAGCAAAGAAATTAAATCTGGGTGAAAAGTGTGGATAGTGCAGGTTTTTAAGGGAAACATGTATTATTATGGATATAAAATAAGTAAACACAGTGATTATCTGCCAAATACATGGACAAACCTGCACCTTGATATGAACCCAGAGATTACACACATTTATCGATAGACCAGTGTAGCTATATGGAAAGGAAAAGGATTCTTCTTAAAAATGCTATACAATGCACAAGTAGTAGGTATTATCGATACAATCGATTCTTTGCACTGCCGATTCGATACGATACAAAATTAAACGATACGATTCGATTTTAGCTGTTTTCATTTCGATATACTTCGACATTTCGATACAGTTACTATATCATTACACCCCTAAAATATATATATATATATATATATATATATATATATATATATATATATATATACTAGGTCCTTACCTGTTATCTTACCCGTTACCATATGAAAAAAAGAAAATATACAATTAACTCTGATTAAAAAAAAGGTTTGTATATTTTGGTGTAAAAAATAAATAATATATATATATATATATATATATAATTAACTCTGGTTAAAAAAAATGTTTAGTTGTTGGCGAAAGAAAAAGTAAAAGAAATGGAATTATGTTAAAATTTCTATACAACATTAATCATTTCCCTGCGTTTAGTGTTGTCTACGTCAGGGGTTTTCAAACTTTTTTGACTCAGGGCACCCCGGTAAATAACCTTTTCAACCATGGCACCCCTGAATTACGCTGTTAATGTTTAGAATCCTATATCCTATTACGCTGGGTAAATATGTATCTATATATCTTTCCACCTGAGATACGGCAGGCTATGTCACAGAGAAATATTTGTTGTGTTTCCATCAGAACTGAGAACCATCAGAACTTTATACTGTACTTGACTTTTTAACCCCAGCATCCCTATTCTGGGGGGAAGATTCACCAAAATAAATAAATACAAAAACGCATTTCAACGTTGGGATGCGTTGTGAGCTTGTAGATCTGCTATTTTTGGTGAAAAGAGTTGGTGAAGAGAGTTGGGGTAGATCAGGGATAGGCAAACTTTATGATCAAAAGAGCATTTCTTTTTTTGCCATATAATATTTTGCCATATTAAGAATATGTTTGGAGCCACAAAAAGATGTTTGCTTTATATATTCATTTGTGCTTTTTCTGGTCTTTCAATATTACTTTTTTACTGTTTGCTAACTTCTCAAAGCAGATCAAGTACACCAATAAGCCAGCATGTGTTGGTGGTGAAAGCAAACAACATATCCAAGCATTCATATATTCTTTATTTTCCTTCAATAATTAGTTTCTTATTTTTATCTGGTCTCTAGGCAAAAATTGTTTTCCAATAGGAGAATGTTAGATTAACTTTATGACTTCTACAATAATAAAGTATTATTATTATTAATTATCTTTTACATACTTCTATGCCCAAGCAACTGGGAGCCACAGGAGAGGACCTACGTAAGAGCCACATGCAGCTCTAGAGCAGCAGGTTGCCTATCTCTGTTCTATGTAAAGAACTGGGGCAGATGAACAGAGATGAAAAGAACTCAAGTGCAGTGCAAATCAGGTCTGTATTACTGAAGTGATACTGATGAATTCCAAATATTATCAAATTATTCTGAGGCACCCCTGGACTGGCATCAAGGCACCCTAGGGTGCCACGGCACCCACTTTGGGAAACCCTGGTCTACGTCATTGAGCATCAGTATTCGGAATTGCTCGGGGTTACCAACTCTGCTTGCTGCAACATAAAGTTGTCCATGTGAAAAGAAGTCTTTTACAGAGTACACACCCACACGTGTTAGTGATTGACCTTGTGATTTATTGACAGTGGGACTGAGTTACTAGGGCCCAAGGTGGAGGGGCCCTAGTAACTTTAGCTATTGAAAAATAGCAGATATACAAGCTCACAGCGCGGCACCGAGTGTCACGCTGCGAGCTTGTAGATCTGCTATTTTTGAAAAGTCGTGAAAATGTGTGCAAATCTTTGAATATATGTATTTTTAAAGCAAACATTTGTAACTCAAATTTTGCTTCTGGGGGGTCCCTGGAACAAAATATTTTGAGATACATTATCATCTTGGGGGTCCTTTACATGAAAAAGTTTGAGCACCACTGACATGAAAACATATAGGTTTCTTGCACACATTTCCACGATTTAAAAAAAATAGCACTTGGTGCCGCGCTGTGAGCTTGTATATCTGCTATTTTTCAATTGTTAACATTCATGGGGGGCCCGCAGTGAATCCTTGTACCCAAGGAAGGCCCAGAATTTGGTGTGACGCCCCTGCCACCTCTACTCCTCCACCTCCTGCGGTAACCTCCTCCATTGGATGGATTTAGCGACCTTAAGCAACGCTACGGCAACGGCAGATGACAACGGTAACCGGAAATGTTCCGCGCTCGATAGATAAACCTGCCGTCGCCGCAGCCGTCTCTACTACGGCAGAAGGTCCCTTCCCACGTAGCGCCTACTCCGTCTGCTGCGTGTACGCGTCGCCATGGGAACCAAAGCGTTCAGTGAAAGGGGTGGGACCCCGTCGCCGCCGAGGCTTTGCTTAACCATTTTGATCGCTACGACGATTACGTCATAGCAGCCGTAGTCCGCCTGGCGTTGCCGTCCTGAAAATCATCTAGCTTAAAGTCGCTAATGTTTCCTCCATGCTTCTCTCCACACCTCGGGGGGGGGGGGGGGGACAAATAAAGAAAGAAAATTGTTTGACGGCAGCCAGCCTTTCCGGCAAACGCTGGGCTGTGATGTAAAAAAAATAAAAGAAAAAGAAAAGGAAAGAAAGGAAGAAAAAAAGAGAGGCCGCTTTCGTCCTGTTATCCTGCGAACGCAGATTCTGTGCCAAGACTGCGTTGGCAGGCTCCCCCCTCCCCTATCTGCTGTCACAGGGGAGTGGGATGGAGGGGGTTTTCATGTTTTTTTGGAGGTACAGACCAAAGTGTCTAATCAGGGGCGTCAGTTCAGAAAAAAGCTAAGGTATGGCAACATGACTGGTGCTTCGCGCGCGTGCAAGACACCAGTCATGTTGACACCAGTCATCTTGCCATACCTTAGCAACAGGCATGATACATTTATTTTAAGAGGTACGTTTACATTTTTCCCCAGTTTCTATGGTTTCTTGGGCTGGATATGGCAGCCTGGAACAGTTGTTCAAGTGCAGCTAAACTTGCCACAATTTTCTTTTTAAGATTTGTTTTTTTTTGGGCTTTTTATGCCTTTATTGATAGGACAGTAGACTGACAGGAAATGGGGAGAGAGATGAGGAATGACATGTGGCAAAGGTCGTCCGGATCGGGAATCGAACCGGCGACGCCAGCAGGCATCATAGCCTAGTATGTGGTATGCGCCTTGACCACCAGGCCAGCGGGCGCCCCCAAAAACTTGCCACAATTAACAATAATGCATTGGACCTGTGCAGCTGACCTGCAGAACCTGGGAATTTGTCTTCTTTGTCAAGGTGGGGAGAATAAAAGTGTGGAGAATATAATTATAATAACTTGTTAAAGTGACCATGTTGTAAAATGTTGTATTTGTAATTATTGTAATGTAATTTAACAACATAACCAGCACAGATAGACAAATAGACATTCATGGATACAACTTTTATTCTCCCCCCTGGACCCAGGGTATGGCAGCTGCATACCCCCAGCTGCCATACCCAATTGACGCCCCTGGCAGGCTCCCCCCTCCCCTACCTGCTGTCACAGGGGATTGGGATGGAGGGGGTTTTCATGTTTTTTTGGAGGTACAGACCAAAGCATGAGTCTAATTAAAATGACTTGGCTATTTTACCATGCTGCCGTATCTGGGAGAGGAGAGGTGGATGAGGATTGAAAGGCTTTCATCTGCAGCATTCTGCCTTTTTCCCTCTCCATCCCTCGCTTCCCTCTGTCTGTGGAGAGGGTTTGGCTTGATTGACTCTTCATTAGGAGCGCAGATTTCTGTTGTGTGTGTGTGTGTGTGTGTGTGTGTGTGTGTGTGTGTGTGTGTGTGTGCGTGTGTGTGTGTGTGTGTGTGTGTGTGTGTGTGTGTGTGTGTGTGTGTGTGCGTGCGTGCGTGCCTGCACGTGCGCGCGCGTGTGTGTGTGCGCCCGCGAGTGCGTGTGTGTGTGTGTGTGTGTGTGTTTGTGTGCAGGCACACTGCAAAAGAGAACTGAAAAAGAAAAACATGCAAAACATCGTCGTTCAATCTTGTATAATGATGAAAGGAAGCGACAGAAATTGGGATTTTCTTAAAAAGTGTGGAGGGACTATGCCTCAGCTCCTATCACCACCTGTTTCAGGAACAGTCTGCAAGCAGTGGAACTGCAGTGTGAAATTAGATGGTTCCCTACTGGCTCATCTTTGCCTCAACACAATATTCAAATCCTGTGTAAAACCACTAAGGCCTAATATACTTCACTGTTCTAAGAATCGCAAAAAATAGCCAATATATACAAGCTCACAATACGTTGTAATAGCTATTTAAACTATTTCTGAGTCTGGAGCTACACCTACTGAAAGCCGATTCTGGAAGCTGTCATCCTTTTGTCATTTCCATTCGCGGACATAGAGTATAGGCTATATTTTAAAATATCTTTCAAATATTTTTTTGGAGGCGCTCGGGTGGCGCAGTGCTAGAGTACCTGCCCACCAAAGAGGAGGCTGGGTTCGAATCCACCGCACTTTGTCGAGCGTCTATATTTGTCCGTGTACCTACTCCTACAGGCTGGGGGCGGCAGCTGTTAGCAGGGAGTGTCGGCTGGGAGGAGTATATGACGAAGGCTGTACGTCCTCGCGTGGGGGCTCCTCACTGGCAGGTGAGTCAGTAGCAGGCACGTCCACACATAGACATCAAAGGAGGCTTGAGTCCCCATGCCCTTTTATCCGTCTGTAAAAAGTGCCCTCTCCAGACCACGAATGCAGATTTTACTATGGTGAAAGAAATGCAAATGCCCCCCTTTCCATGCCATACCTGAAGGCAGCATTCAAGAGAATTGCCTTGTCCAAACTCTCCTGAACTTGAATGCAGCATCTTATGCTGAAAGAATTGCCCTGTCTGTGTAGAAATCCATGCCATACGCCACATCTCCAGAGGGTATGCACGTCCACTGGGACCCGCCCCCCTAATCTAGACTGAGTGGCAAAACATTGAGCAGCATGGAGCATTGGAGTTTGGAAGTGCTAGTTGCAAATCACTCAACAGCCCTGCATACCACCTGTTTCTAATTTTCACATAATGCAGGAGGCAGCAGGATGTTGTGTTGTAGAAAATGAGTGCTTCCAAACTCTGACACTTGGAAAAATAAAAACCTGCACAGAATGTCTTGACAGAAAGTAGCTCATAACATGCCTATGGTGGATTTGTATTAAACAAAACCTTTGCAGATAGAAAGAGGATAATTCAAGCTTTCAGTACAGCCGCAATGTTGGTGAGTTAACTTGTTAACTTGTTTAATCCACGAGTTTCCTACGCCCCATAGTGCATTGCGCAAACGTCTGCACCGAGGTTCCGCCGCCGATTTACAAGCTCACAACGGGTTGCATCTGCGACGCGACGTGAGCTTGTATGTCTGCTGTTAAACCCGGAAGTTTGGTCCTGATATTCTCCAGTAAACTCCCACGGAAACTTGTGGATACAATCAGATAGGACTTCTGTTTGGATGTATGGGCTGTCAATGGCAGAAATTAGTTTTTTGCCACTCAGTAGGCGTGTTCCCACATAACTTCCAGCAACAGTGATGTCACGCGCATACCCTCTATTGCCTTTTTTATGCCCACTGAATGCCACCCTTTAATAAAAATCTACAAAACTGGTGCCAGCCATTTTGTTTAATTTCACCTTTTTATGGGGGCCAAAATCATATTTTGTACTTAAAGCCATACTGTGTAAGATGCCCAACTAGTGGTCATTAGCCCTATAGCAAACCGCGGTCGCGTCCGCGTCTTTCGGACGTTTTTCGTACCTTCAGACCCCCGCGTCTGCCTCCACCTCGCTGAGATCTATCTTTTAAGGGGTCCCTTGTTCCTGTGCGTTCAGTAATTCCAGAGATAAGGACTCCTTCACCCTGCCTGGTAGGCGAAATTACCTAGAGAAGGGATGGTACAAACGGGCGACAACAAATATGGCTGCCATAGCGACCCCACTTCAAGATGCGCTGTGATTGGCCGGCAGTTGTATAACCCTCGCTGTGATTGGCCGGTAGTGTGATGACGCAATTTTGGCGCGAGATCCGGTCCACGGCAAGGATCTCAGTTTACATACAGAGAAGGCTTTACAGGCTGAAATTCACGGCGCGGATCTTCTAAAACTTTTGTGATTTAATAGTTAGGAGAATTTTAAGATATGTTTTATAAAAAAAGTTACATAGTACAACTTTAAATTACTTATATAAATCTATGCTTCTATCGAAAGCCACACTACCCCTCTTACAAAGGAAAAAATATATATTTATATATATTTATCCTATCATTAGATTTGGGCAATAGAACAGGTGTAAGATGACCTAGATCATTATGATATTATATACTGTCATTATGACTGTGTGTGTTTTAGAGTGCAATGGCCTTTGAAAACCACCAAGTGGTGCTCTCCTACTATCTGATCGTCATTTAGGATACAAGAAGCACCTTTTTATTTTTTTGGACTGGGGCCTATCTGTTTACATTATGACCAGGCCTTTTTTGCTAACATCCTATAACACATTCCGAGCCTTCAATCTCGATCAAGGGCTCGATCAGCCGAATGGATGGCACCGTTAGAAGCGCGTGCTTGCGCTCGTTCGAATGAGTACATACTTCGTCTGGGGAGCACGGGAAAGTGTATAAATGAACATTTTTAGTTAACAGAGAAACCAATGTGAGAAATGTGCCCGGAACCAATGTCCAGACTGTGTTGCCCGTCGGACTGTATAAACGGTGCTACAGTCAAATCGGTCCGGTCGCGGAGCCAAACGGTATGGATTTAGAGCGTTTTTTTTTTTTAAATTAAAATTAGATTATGAAATATAAAACTTTTGATTAATTAAAAAGACGTTTATTGCGTGTATGGCACTACAGATCAAAGACGTGTAGTACGTTTATGGCATAATATGAGTTAAGTTTAGTGTGGTATCAAGTACCGAAAATAGCCGACCTCCGAGCTCACAACGTGTCACGCTGAGCTCGGAGGTCTGCTATTTTAGATATTTCACCAAATGGCTCTTTCACAAATTTCAGCCCCTGCCTCTTTAACATTCTCTGCACGTCCCTGGTCAGTAAGATACAACAGCAGTGACAACATAACGACTAGATTGGTTTTCCATGAGCTGATGAGCAGCAAGCTACAGTAGCTTACCGGTATACATGTTTAGACTAATTTGTTTTGCATTAGGACAGCTAATGTAAAGCCTCGTTTACAGATCGACAAGCGTGTCGTGTTGTGAGCTTGTCGATTGGCTATTTTCAGCAAAAGCTTTCCCCACAATGACAGGAAACAGACTCTAGTATAGAGCCCTGAGGGACTCCGATCAACCATATAGGGTTTAAGTGGTTAAGACTAACATACTCTCTGTGTTCTATCTCCTGTCTCTCAGCACCGCACACTAAAATGAATCTTACAAAAACAAACCAAAAAACATCCCACCATAATGGCTTAAGGAAAATGCAACCGAGCGGCAGGATTACCGATAAAATCACATTTTAATGACAGGGCCTTTTCTTTCTTTTGCTTTCTTTATGGTTTTTTGCTCTGGGCGAGCTGTAAGCATATTGGCGTGCAGCCGTGCACTGTGCACGCTTGGTGTCGGTCCCATTCCGTAGACAGAGAGAAATAGACAGCCCACGCACTACTTGGTTTGCTTCAAGGCCTCTTTCAAGCAAACTGTGACGCTTAAACCTTACATGACTTAATTGAGGCCAAGGACTGGTTCCGGCCCACAGTTGGGCCACGACTCGCCAAGAGGGTATATTACAAGTTTTTCCAAATAATTAGCTTGGATTTTTATGATAATATAACATTGGACATACAGTAAGTGATACAATACAGAAGTATACAATGTTACTTCCATTGATCCAAGATGGAACTCGATTGATCAATAAACATGCTCTGAAAATGCATGGCTGCCGTGTTAAGTGGTCAGATGGGTGGGCCACAAACGCTTTCCAGATTTTCATGTGGGCCACCGATCAAGAAAAGGTTGAGAACCACTGCTCTACCCATAGCCCTCCCATTTTGTCCCTCTACTCCAAATCTCAATGTTCAAGCTTACAACTAGTGAGCTTGAAAATTGATCAGCAGAATGTTCACCTACAGTATTATGACATGCCCAGAATAGGGCATATGGGCTAGGCAGGGTTTATGTGGTTAAACCTCCACCTATAGCCAGTGGTGTAAAGCAATTAAGTACATTTACTTAAGTACTGTACTTAATTAAGAACAACTTTGAAGTATTTGTACTTTACTTGAGTAATTCCAATTTCCAATATTTTTACTTCTATTTTCACTTTTGGTGCTTTAAGTATATTTTTTTACCCAAGTAAATTTTGAATTACAAGTAAAATTCCTTTTACTTGTAACAGAGTATTTCTACACTGCAGTATTGATACCTTTAGGCTACTTAAGTAAGAAATGTGAGTACTTTTTCCACCACTGCCTATAGCTGGCGCTCCGCTCCACCTGCTCCCGTCTCCTCTCCCGTTCCTTTCCTGCAAGCGAGACAAGCAGTATAGCTGCTGTACTATAGCCCCACCAGCCTAGCCTAGCCCATTCCACCCCTCCCCCCATCGGCGTCCCAGCGGCCCCTGCTGTACTGGGCTATTGATTGGGGAACGGGGGCTGCAGCTCACCTGCTAATTGAAAGCCGATCGGGGCCCTGGGGCAGCGCTGTAAAACAGGCCCACTGTGGCGTTAAAAGCTTGAAGGCTGACGGGCCACTGTAAATTCAGACCTGCTAACAGTCTCGCCTGTACATCCATCTGTGTTAGGGCCGGGTGGGAGTGTGCGCACGTGTGTGTGTGTGTTTGTGTGTATGTGTGTGTCTGCTAATACAGACAGAAGGGTGGGGAGATCTTTCTCCGCCATACATGCCCACACGCACACGCACACGCACACGCACACACACACACACACACACACACACACACACACACACACACACTCACACTCACACTCACACTCACACACACACATTCACACACTTTTCTATAGGCCCTACTAGGAAATCAACATTTTAGAACCTACATTTTATGAATGCCATAAACGTCTAGTCTACGCTATCCACAACTTTCCAATATCCCATCGTGCATTGCGCAGAAGTTGCACGGAGCTTCCGGCGCTGCAGTAAATTCCCGCTGAAAAAGGTGGATAGCCGCGCGTGCCGAATCTGAAGGCGGTGGGACGAACGGTTCTCAAGATACGCGGGGCACATAATCACAGAGATTTGTCGCATTTAGTATGCAACAAATTATTATTTAATTTAGCTGAACGCAAATGAAAATAAAAGCCTGGATACCGAGGCTACTCTTATGATGTCCCCAATGTCTATTTCTCAAATTTTGTGGGGACATTTGGACCTCAAAATGGTATGTACCGGTAGCTTACAATGTTAGTTCAGGCAGTATAATCGAGCGGTTACACCCATGCGCATTACTACCGGTATATGGGTGAATACAGCGTTAAGCAAGACACATACGTCATATGCTGACTTAGCAATCATCTGACCAATTGGGTGGGTTATTTAAGAGGTGGTGCCATTGTTTTGTACTTTTTCTATATGTATCTATGGAGTTAACATTACTCAGCCCCCTGGAGGTCTTTTTTAATAGACCTCCTGGTGTGGTTATAATATGCAAATATGTCTTCCCTGTGTATTTTGGTTACTTCCTGAAAGCTGAAAGCCTCGGAGTCAAAAGGCCTGATTGAAATACAGATATAATGACATCATAATATCATCCCCTCCCCTTTTCACCATCCAACAACATCTGTGGGTGTGGCTAACTTCAGCTGGGTCAGCTGGGTCACTATCCACCTGACAACCAGGCATACTTAATGTGTGGCCACATAAAAACATAATTTCAACACTTTTCTTACACTTTCTTTTTAAAGTGAGCAGGTAATGTATGTCGGCTATGTATGTATGTACCGTAATTGTGCTGAGCAGGGAGAGAAATGTAGCAGAGCTTGAACGCCAAGACAAAATATATCTACACTTGTATTCACATTCTATTATAATTGGTTCATTCTGTTCACGTTCAATAATAATATATTGGTTAATTCTATTTGTGAGTTATCTGACTGAAGTATAGTAACACACACACACGCACGCACGCATGCACGCGCACGCACACGCTCCCTCCCTCATGTGACCGCCATGTAGGTGGCTAACAGTCTCCTGTCTCTATGATGATGAGCGAACAGTCTCCACCATATTGGACACATGCAGGGACGTGCAGAGAATGTTAGAGAGACAGGAGCTGACATTTCTAAAAGGGCCTTTTGGTGAAAATATCAAAAATAGCAGACCTCCAAGCTCACAACGCGTCGCGCTGCGACTATTTTCGGTACTTGATGAGAGTATTGCATGAATTTCTACACAGTTAGGGAAATTCTTTCAACTACAGATGCCACATTCATTCAAATTCAGGAGACTTAGTTTAGACAATGCAATTCTCTTGAATGCTGCCTTCAGGTATGGCATGGAAAGAGGGCATTTGCATTTCTTTCACCATAGTGAAAACAGCATTCATGGTCTGGAGAGGGCACTTTTTACAGACTGTTAAAAGGGCAGGGGCTCAAGCCCCCTTTCATGTCTATGTGTGCACGTGCCTGTGCTCCATCTACAGTATCTCTCCCTCCCTCCCTCCCCCTCCTCTCTTTACCTCGCCACCAACCGTCCTGCTGCTTTCCCCTGCTAATCATACCTGTGATTCTTTGGTGACTCGTCCAGCTCCTGTGCTGCCTCATCTCTCCCCTGCTCGTCCTCATTTATCCCTCTGTAGCTCTTCATCACTTTCTCTTTTTTTCACTCTAGACACCTATCTATCCCTCGCTTTCTGTCTGTCTGTCTGTCTGTTCCTCTCTCTCTCTCTCTCTCTCTCTCTCTCTCTCTCTCTCTCTCTCTCTCTCTCTCTCTCTCTCTGATTGAGTGTGTGCTTGTGTGTGTGTGGCGGGGGGTTGGGGTGGGTGGTGGGGGTAGGGGGGGGGGGGGTATACTGGGATGGCCGCAGCGGCTGTCCTGCAGCTCGGCACGAGGAGACTGAGGTTAATTGGATTGTAATTAGAGCGGAGGTGATTAATTGATAGCATCTGTAAATTTGGATGTTTCCATTGTAAATGTGACAAATGAGAGCGTGGCCGAGCCAGTCAGCCCGCTCTCCTCCTCCTACTCCTCCACCAGCAGCACCCACCCACCCACCCCTCTCTCTCTCCTCTCTCCTCTGTCTAAGGCAGTGGACATGGAGAGAGGGGGGGGGGGAGGGGGACAGAGAGAGAGAAAGAGAGAGAGAGAGAGAGAGAGAGAGAGAGAGCAAAATAACTGAGAGAAAAGAGAGAGAAGGGAGAGAGAAATGTAGAAGGAGATAAATAAAATGAAAGAGTGCCAAGGAGCAAGACAGGCAGAGAGAGAGAGAAAAGAGAGAGAAGGCTGTTCCTTCTTCCCCATTCCTTCATTGTTGCTCCTAATTGTACGTCCAGATCTCATGGCAAAATAGTGCGCTCTTCATTTGTATTCTAATTTCACACTTGAAGTGCCTGAGGAGAGAGATATGAAATTCAGAGTGGATGTGGTGAAATGACTTGCTGCTCTCTCTCACTCTCTTCCTCCCCTATCCCTCCCTCACACACACACACACACACACACACACACACACACACACACACACACACACACACACACACACACACACACACACACACACACACACACACACACACACACACACACACACCTCGCTTCCTCCCCCTCTTCTCTGTTTTCTTCCATCTTTCCTGTGGTTCCCTCATCTCTCTTTTCTTATTCTCTTCCTTACTTTAAATAATATACATTATCACCCGGATTTTGTCATTGTCTGCGTTTGATGACAAATGATGAATGCCCTCAAATATTTAGTCACGGAAATATTTGAAAATAGCATTTGAGCAACACTTTAATTTAACCCTTTAAGCCCTGTTTTATACGCATGTCATCGACTCATCGTACGATGTATAAAATGGCTTGGCACAGTGACAACTAGAAGCAGTGTTCTTCCGAGCACAGGTCTCCACCAGGTCAGGTAGGTCCTGGTGGTGCTAAATGTGAAGATGTGCCATGTCTTATTTGGCCTTTAACAGCAATGTGACGCTGCATGCATGATTTGAGGCATTTTGTTCCAAAATGCCCTGTTAGAGAGATCCCTGTGATGCCAGGGGAACAAATCCCTTTTATGCCCATATATGGAGATATGGAGATCCCTGTGATGCAAGGGGAAACAAATCCCTTTTATGCCCATATATGGAGATATTGAAATCCCTGTGATGCCAGGGGGAACAAATCCCTTTTATGCCCATATATGAAGATCTCTGATGTCCAAATCCCTGATGTCCACTACCCTGATGTCCACATCACTGTGTCGCCATGAGGCGTCTTACTAGTTTTTGAAGATCTTTGCTTATAACGACATTGAAAGGGACGCCAGGTTGAAAGTAGCAGACATTACCATCACCAAGGAACTGCTCCAGGATTTCATTATGGATTTCCCAACAGGGTGGGGATTGAGTTGGTTGAAAACCCATTCCGTTAACTGTTGAAGGACACTGAGTTTTGTTTCCTTTGCACCCTGATAAAGTCCTCAGTGGCTCCTGAGGCGTGGGTTTTACCAAGCCATTCGTATCAATTCTGATTGGTAGCTGGGTTTCATCCATGTATGACATTGTTTTTTCAGCAGCGAGGTCACTTGTGGCTCACTTGTGGCGCACAGTAGCACAGTTGACTTGAGCTGATTAGTCACCTATACCAGAGATAGATACTGTAGAATAGATAGATAGATACCTAATTAATCCCGAAGGAAATTTGTTCTTTGTTAATTTATTATCCCATGGGATCATATGGCTTTAGCTTACAAAGATTAGTAAGTTATCATATTATCCCTATGGGAAGATATGGCAACTGACAAATCTGTCAACAAGCTATAGTCACCTCCTGAGCCAGAGAAAATATACCGGTAGGCTGTATTATGCTATCTCACTTCCTCTATTGTAAGTACTTCTTTTGTCTTTGTTCCACCTTTCGTACATGCATTTTTTCTCCCTCTCTCATCCTTCGATCCCACCTCCCATTCTTACCAATCTTCCCCATTGCTTCATTCATACATGTACAATACAGTACCGTTCCAGTGTTGCCACAATTTGCAAGAGAAACAATCAGCCAGGTCTATACGAAAGCCTTTTGGGATTTCATATAGACCTGAGCATGTAGATATTTTTCACAATATTTCGCTTGTAACTTGTAAATAAATGTGACATTTTGAAATAATATTTACTATTTAGGCCGGGGGTCAGCAACCTGCGGCTCTAGAGCCGCATGCGGCTCTTTAGCGCCGCCCTAGTGGCTCCCTGGAGCTTTTTCAAAAATGTATGAAAATGGAAAAAGATGGGGGGGGGAAAATATATTTTTTGTTTTAATATGGTTGCTGTAGGAGGACAAACATGACACAAACATCTTTCCAATGCTGTACATGTGTAGAATAAATATAAAATTTCAACATTTCTGTCGACGAAGCTTTGCGTCATGTTTCTTTCAGCTTGGCGTGGTGCCGGGCAGGTGGCTGTTGCAAACAATCCGGCGGGTGTGTGATGGGCCATGGATCCCAAATCAGATTTTCTTTATTGTATTTATTGTAAAGGAAGTTAAACTTAAAGCACCATCGTACATCAGAGTAGTCATGTGGTGTGTCATTCTCTCCAGCAGGGAAAATAAACATTGAATCATGAATGCTCATTATGTATTTGTAGCCTACTTAGTCATTTCTATAGTAGGCTAATATAGCTAATATAGACTTTTAATATACAGTATATATAAGGCTTTAAATCTTTTGCGGCTCCAGACATATTTGTTTTTTTGTTTGTTTTTTGGTCCAATATGGCTCTTTCAACATTTTGGGTTGCCGACCCCTGATTTAGGCATTTAGCAGACGCTCTTCTGTACATAAAAGGTACAGAAGAGTAACATCCCAATAAAAACTAAATCTAATAAAAGTATATAGAGAAGTGTACATCCTGTTTAAACAAACATCCCGCCTGGTCCCTGGCACATTTAACCCCTATACCCTTTTCATTTACACAATATGGCTTGAGCAACACTCGTTTTGCGGCTTTTGACGTAGCTTAGTGTGAGCTACTGTAGCTAGCATTAGATGGATGTGTTTTTCTCTTCATCCTTCCCATCCTATGCACTAAATCCTGTTATTTATTTACTCTTCCTTCATAGCATTGATGCTTCTGTTCTACTTTAAGTTCCCGCTCCTCCTCTCTCTCTCTCTCTCTCTCTCTCTCTCTCTCTCTCTCTCTCTCTCTCTCTCTCTTTCTCTCTCTCTCTCTCTCTTTCTTCCTTCCTTCCACAGCATGCATGCCTTGACATTTCCTGTTCCCCCATGCAGCCCTTGTGTTTGACAGAACTCTCTTCTGGGTTGTGTTCATGCTGCTGTTTGTTTGCCACCCTGTTATGATGCCATAATCCCACGGCTGCAGAGACGCCGACTCGTATGCGAGCTATAGAACTAACACATCACCACTGTTGGGTATAGAAACCTAGTATGTCCAAAACTGTCACTTTTCAGGAGATATGAAAATAAAGAAC
>NC_137816.1:23551046-23698546 GCF_963921795.1 Nannobrachium achirus | reverse complement strand
CATTTCAGATCATGACAAGTGACAAGCCAGTGGGCCAGTTACCTGAGATATAGTCCGTCGTTGACGGGTGGAAACCTTGTATGTCCAAAACCGTTTGTTTTGTATTTATCATTTTAAAAATGATTTAAACTAGTGAAAACAGCCGATCTACAAGCAACACAACGCCTCGCGGTGCGAGGCGTTGTGTGCTTGTAGATCTGCTGTTTTCACTACTTTGTGCAAAGGCTTTGTATGATGAAGCAGGGCTTTGCTTTACGAAGAAAATAACAAATTTGAAAGATACGGAGATACAAGTTTTCTACCCGACAGTGACGATTTACTTTGTTGGCCGCACAGCCCCCAAAATGGAATGAAGGCCGACATTTTATTTTAGTTTTTTCCTAATGGCCGGCCTGGACCCGGGAATGAACCGGCCGTTCGGGAGTTGTCCCGCTTTTCCCTATGGCCAGCACGTCCCTGCTGAGAGTGTTAACACAGAGGATTTGACTGTGCAGTCATTCTATTGTCTGACAAAGCTCCGGAAAACTGATCAGCTCTTCAAGAGACGCCTCACACAGTTTCCACTGACCTTAATTGTAGGCCTATTTTTAAAAGAAATCATAGGGGATTCATATTCAAGGGACACGTGATTATTTGTCAACTGGCAGTCACAGTTTTACAGTCAGATATCAGTTTTTCAGTTGGTTATAGCTGTAGGTTTGGTTGCCAATCATTGAATTTCAATAGTCCATGGGCCCAGGCCAGAATCTTCACTAAATATCACCCGAGTTAGGAAATGATAGCTTAGTAATACACTTGAAAATCCAGTGGTAGCTTTGTCACAGTTAAGGGAGGGGTCGTTTTTTATTGAGGGGTGTTACTGGAGAAAATGTATAAGCCCTTTTATAAAATGCCATGACCCTCCCTCTCAATTGGGGAAAAAACCCTCCCCAAGCATTAAAATAAAAAAGATTGACCCTCCCCTACAACATGGCATTTACCACAGTAAAATTATGCCTATAAAACCTATATTATTATATTCCTAACCAGTGGCGAGAACAGAACAGAGATTTTTTTCTTTCTTTCTTTTTTTACTGTAAATAATTAGGATTTTTTTATGGTTAAAAACGGGTGCGGGCGGCAGCAGCAATGAACAATAATGAATAGGCTAATATAATGCATTGAGATCCCAGCTGCACTTCATCCCAGAAACACATTTCCAAATATAAACTAACACACCCTCCAAACTAAAGTAACACACAGTGAGTAGCCTATAGTGCTGCTAGTGTAAAAGTCAACGTGGACATCACATAAAAGGTGAGAAGTTCTCACAGGTTGAGAACAGGTTATTTGACATCTAGGTTACAGATTAAACAGTTGACACATGTGCACAACACAGAGAAGGCTTGTAACTGCTGCCATTCATTTTGTGCTGTTGATTGCCTGTCGTCAAATCTGGGTCAAATGCGCATTTTCAACGAGCGGTCGTTAATTCTTTTTAGCACCTTTTCACTTTTTACTTTAGGGAGGGGGGATACAGTTCTGACAACCATTGTTGCTGCCTTACACAGCTCTCCATTGTTTTAGGAAAATACATTGTAGTATAAACACAGCCACTTCAGTTCATTCACACTAAATGCAGTGACTGTGGGGCATTTCCAGGGATGGCACCCAGGGTTTGTCATTAAATGAAGCAGAAGGCTGTTGACAATGGTTGCATAAGTGCCTGTACCTCTGGAGCCATTGTTTGCTTTTGAAAAATTGCATGACCCTCCCTTGAATTCAAAGTGAAATCAGCAGACCCTCCCTAGGACTGAAATTGAAATAGCATGCATGACCCTCCCCTATTTTCCTCCAGTAACACCCCTCAATAAAAAACGACCCCTCCCTAAGACACAATGACACAACCTTTGATCCAAAGAATGAAAAAGAAGAAAAAGAAAATAGAATAGAGAGGAGCAGAACATAAAAATACATCACTCGCTTATTTATTAAATCATCATCATCATCATCTTCATAAAAAAAACATATTATGCATTCATATTAACACATTGACCGCCATTTTAACATACCTCCGTACTCCCACCTGCCATTCGTCTCCATAGACTTCCATGTAATTCATAGTGCACGGATCATGCACACCCATGCCTAGATAATGCACCACGTGTGTCCACATTGCTCACAGCTTTCAAACAAAAAAAAACGAATGGAAATCCGTTCAGGCATTCATGAGATAACAGCCACTATGTTTAACAAAGATGGCTGCCAAAATGGCTGCCATGCTTGAAAGATGGGGTTGCTATGGGGGTTAAACATGCAATTTCGCGATTGCTATCATGTCTACTCCATTTTTTGGGGTCAAATTTTTTTTTTGAAAAATCTTTTTTTTTGAAAAACGTTTTTTTTTTTTTTTTTTTTTTTTTTAATTCTCGGGACTATCGGGCCTGGCGGGGAAAGACATTGGAATAATCTCGGGACTATCGGGCCTGGCAGGGAATGAGTTAATATCCATTCTCAAGTAGGTATTCATATTCTGTTTATTCATCATCATTATTTTGATTATAGCCACCCAGTTTTATGTCAACTTACAGTATACAGGAGTAGCCTACATCATAGGGTTACTGTACTTCTCCCCTCTGATTGCTGCATTTTTGTAGTTTGCACATTTCTGCACGTCTGTGCACTTTAGTTAGACAGGAAGTGTGCAGGTCTGTCTCATGATAACCTCTATTTCTAATCTAGTGAAAAGTCTTTCACTTTAGACCAGGGGTCTTCAATGTTTTCAGGCCAAGGATTTCAGATATTTAACCACTTCAATAAGTAATAAACTTGACCTTTCACTCCGTACTTAGTCTGCTCTTTTTGCCCCCTACACCAAACCCCTTTGCCAAAGATAGCCGATCTACAAGCTCACATCGCCTCGCAGCGAGGTGTTGTGAGCTTGTAGATCTGCTATTTTTAGCTAAAGTTCTCAGAATATGGATGCTAGGGTTCAAGTGGTTAATATAAGAAAATGAGAAAAATGTTTCTATCACACAAGGATTTGGAGGACCCCCTGTAGTAACTCTGAGGACCCCCTAGGGGTCCCGGACCCCCTGTTGAAGACCCTTGCTTTAGACTTTAGTAACCCATCTGGGTTCAGCCTTATTGTGTGCATGCAGTTCACTCGAAGCAATTGTTATCGATCCTTTTGGACATTCGCTTTAAAAACAAATGGGAAAAAGGGAGCAGTCAGTAAATGCACAAAACTTAATTTAGTCTGTTACCATTGCCCAAAACAGAAAACAGAAAGCATAAAGTCAAATCTGTGTTTATGATCTCCAAACACAGACCACACTCTAGCTATAAATCCACCTGATTCCAATATTATTCCTTACATTACTGTAGCTTTCACAAAATGTAAGCAGTGAAATTCAACCTTAAGATCTTAATATGTGCCATTTACCATAAAACCACTTTCTTACATGAACTTGTCTAAGCACATAGTAGCCTACTTTTCAATTATTATTTTGTGCAGGTTATATAATTGTTCATAACTAAAACTAAAAGCAAGACATATTTGATTTTTCTGCCAATTATTTATCATTTCCCCAACCAAATTAAATGTTCCTGTGTATGATTATCTCTGTAAATATCATATGAAATTGCTGATCGATTTCAGAACACATCTGTGCTGCCGTGGAGTATGTCTATGCTCTACATTACAGTAATGAGTTCTCTAAAAATGTGTTTTTTTCCAACAAATCCAAATTCTAATAATCTGATTTCATTATAACATACACCAGGGATTAATGACTTCTTTCTGGTTTTCTATAATAACCTCTCATTCCCTCTCTGTCTTAGTCACGCACACACGCATGCACACACACGCATGCACGCACACACGCACGCACACACATTAATATGCATTGTTTGTAGAACCTGTTTATATTGTGCAATTTTTTATGCGATTCAAACTTAATTATTGCATCGATGGAATGTAAATTGGTATATAAGATTTTATAGACTGCGCAGTACATGTATTCCTCTGCCTCTATTTACAGTATGACATTCTACTCAAATCATTCTCTGCATCATTTTGGAGGAACCAAGTTCAGTGATCACAGAGACTGTGTGTTTATGGTTACAACAATGAGGCTGACAGTGCTGTCCTAATAAAGAAGATTTGAATCCCAGTCCCCTGTGCATGAAGAGCTGAAGTTTTTACCACCAGTGGCGTCAGTTCAGCAAAAGCTAGGGTATGGCAAAGATGGGAGTCCTCATGGAAAATAGGCATTACATTTTGGATAACACGGTTCTATTGTGAAAATAGCAGATCTACATGCTCACAACGCCTCGCGCTGCGAGGCGTTGTGAGCATGTAGATCGGCTATTTTCACAATGTCTGAAAAAACCCAGACTTTTGTCAGTTTTTTAAACGGGTTTCTACGGTTTCTTGGGCTGGATATGGCAGCCTGAAATGGTTGTTCAAGTGCAGCTAAACTTAGCATGTTGGGTGGGGAGAATACAAGTGTGGAGAATATAATTATAATACCTTGTTAAAGTGACCATTTTGTTAAATTTTGCATTTGTAGTTATTTTACTGTAATTTACCAACATAATAACCAGCACAGATAGACAAAGAGACATTCATGGATTTATATTTAAAAGTAACTTTTATTTCCCCCCCTGGACCCAGGGTATGGCAGCTGCATACCCCTGCCATACCCAATTGACGCCCCTGTTTACCACTGAGCCCAATATAACACTCTCAGGAGAGATATTGAATTTTGACATTCCCATGAGGCTGCACTTGTCTCTCAACTAGTGATCCTACATATTCCTGGACTAGCCTTCGCAGGATTGACAAACTACTGATCAAATCAATATCGGAATTCATGCGGATGCCATTCTGCAAGAGTTTAATGCAACGGAGAGACACTATGAAGTGCAAATACTTTATGTACTGCAGGTATACAACATTTTATTTTCTCATGTGGCATTTTCGGATTGTTTATGGTTTGGTATTGGTGATGTTGTCACATTGTTTAGTTGATGTTATTATGATGCTGACATCTCAGGTGGTGCATATAGTGCATACCGTACACCGTTGGACGGTTCTTGTGCATAGTACAGAATGCTGGTGTCCATTTCTAGCTGTCAATTCACCTCACCCCCACAAAGAAAGATGAAACTTGGATTAATTAAATAACAATCATTAGTATTCACTCCTATAATTTTATTGCGTTAAGACAGCATAATTGAACCTTAGATGGGCCACGAGAACCTGATCTAGAAAGGTGCTGTTGAAGGCCAGCCTTGTAATATTAATGGAATAATCAGGGTGGAATTAGTGAATAGTGAATGAATGAATTCCTTTTTAAATCAGCTATGGGAAACCATGGCAGACAACTTTCAGCAAACAAAAAAGGTTTTGCATTTGATTTTGGAAACATTCTGAAAATAATATCTGTGGCAAACAACAGCTTTTGATATTAACATGTTAAGATAATAGCCACAAATCAACAAGAACTAAGGACTCCAATCAAAAGTATAAGCCATGTCATAGAATAACAGAATGTGCTTCATTTAACCAAAGACATACTGTAGTAACTACAGTATACCTTGCAGAATGCTCCCGATGACGAAGTCGGTGGCTTGCGTGGTTTTCTCTGCCATAGGTGGGTGAATGTAATGCTTATTATAAAGTGTTGGTTAAAGGCACTACAGTAAATAAACCATTTAGTTATACTGTATGGCCACTGTTTATTGAATTGATTGATTGATTGAAGTATGTATTAGAAGTTTTAATTAAGGATTACTCTATAATACCTTTGTAGAGAGTGGTTTCTAAAATGTTTTACTGTACTGTAACGGTAACTAACTTTGAGTGAAAATACATCCATCCATCCATCCATCCATCTTCAACCGCTTATCCGGAATCGGGTCGCGGGGGTAACAGTTCTAACTGAGACTTCCAGATTTCCTTATCCTGAGCAACTTCCTCCACTCCCTCTGGGAGTATACCGAGGCGTTCCCAGGCCAGTTTGGAGATATAATCCTTCCATCTGGTCTTGGGTCTGCCACGGGGTCTCCTCCCAGTGGGACGTGCATCGAGGACCTTCCTAGGAAGGCGCTCGGGGGGCATCCGTACTAGATGCCCGAACCACCTAAGCTGACTCCTTTCCAAGTGAAGGAGCAGCGGTTCTACTCCAAGTCGCTCTCGGGTGATTGAACTTCTCACCCTATCTCTAAGGGAGATACCAGCCACCCTTCTGAGAAAACTCATTTCGGCCGCTTGTACCCGAGACCTTATACTTTCGGTCATGACCCACACTTCATGACCATAGGTGAGAGTGGGAAAGAAGATTGCTCGGAAGACAGAGAGCTTTGCCTTACGGCTGAACTCTTTTTTCTTCACCACAGTGTGATTTAGCGACTGCAAAACCGCTCCTGCTGCTCCAATTCTCCGGCTGAGCTCCTTCTCCGTCTTCCCCTTTCTTGTGGATTCCGTCCTGGTCGTGGAACAACTGACCAGCTCTTCACTCTGGCAGGGATCCTGGAGAAGGCCTGGGAGTATGCATTTCCGGTCTACATGTGTTTTGTAGATTTGGAGAAGGCATATAACCGGGACCCCCTGGAGGTTCTGTGGGAGGTGTTGCGGGAATATGGAGTGAGGGGGACCTTGTCCCGCTGTGTCCGTGTGCTCGGTAATAAGTCAGATTCTTTTCCGGTGGGGGTTGGCCTCCGCCAGGGCTGCGCCTTGTCACCTATCCTGTTTGTGATTTTCATGGACAGGATCTTGAGGCGAAGTGGTGGTGGAGAAAGTATAAGGCTTTGTGAGCTAAAGGTTGCGTCACTGCTTTTTGCGGATGACTTGGTCCTGATGGCACCATCGGTCCAAGACCTTCAGCTCTCACTGGATCGGTTCGTAGCCGAGTGTACAGCGGCCGGAATGAGGATCATCTCTAAATCTGAGGCCATGGTTCTCAGCAGGGAACTGATGGATTGTGCAGTCCAAGTAGGGAATGAGACTTTACCCCAGGTGAAGTTAAGTATCTCGGGGTCTTGTTCACAAGTGAAAATACATAAATAGATTATTTGAAACTATGTTACAATCTACATCTGAGTAGTGAGCATATTATATTATGTCATTATATCATTCCCACAACTCATTTTATTTTTAATGCTTGAAATGTGTTGTGGCCTGTCCATATCAGTTGGATAACTGCAACCTTGATCTTTTGGTCAATATTGTCATCTTTACTCACACACTGTGCTCGTAAATAATGTTGAATAAACATGACATCTTAAATGCTATGCACCATGTATCAGATGCAGTTGTACAGGCAATTTTTCATCTGTAGTCCCTGGGCAGGTTGATGGTTCAAGAAACATAAAAGATCATACATAAACATAACACATATGCACAGACAAATGATTCAGATGATGCAAACATTAACAAGATGCATTGTAGCAGCATAAAAGCAATCCAACACTCAAGCACAGGGAAGATCACACAGCAGGAAACATAAAGCATATAATAGCACAGGCATCTAGGCATGACTGCATGTACCATAAACCATGACAACACAACAATTAACATCATAATATGACATTACAACATTTCTCAGTGAAGTAAATCAATGCCTCTTATGTTCTACTTTGTTCTTGAGAGCCATCTTAAGAGCACTGTCCCTTTGTTTCATGATGTGCAACCATGTGTTTGATTATCAGTTTGAGCTGTTTATTCATTTCACTTTCTTCATAACGCTATGTATGCTTGTTTTAGGTTCAGCCTTGAAAGAATCATCTGTGCTGTGCACAAAATGGTCATTTCATTTCAATTGATTTCTTTAAATGCTTTTCAATATTGGTTAATTGACTGGTTTATTTTTGACTGGTTTATACTGTTCTGTATTTTTGTGGCTTGTGTCAATTTAACTTAATTTAGTGATCTGTCAGTCAGAATAATATTGTGGTCAGACTAGCCTTTAACCAACATAAAGATATCTGGGAAGCGTTATTTTAAGACGAACGCATTCCAACACATTAACATACCTTTGCTTACGGCAGGGGAGTTACTAATCGAATATATATCTTTACAATTGATTGCAGATTTCACCCCAAAAGTCAATGATTATTCGAGGCTCAATTATGTATTTGACCTCCTAGTCAGCCGGGTTCCCATATGAGCATCTTTCATTGTTCAGATAAAGCTAAAACTATACTGTGCTTAACAATACCTGGGTTTGTCTTGCATTTTGAACAGTTTGATGATACAGATGTTACCCAATTTGCACGTCACAGTTCACCATGTAGTGGCACAGCGCTTGGCAAGCATACTGCTGCTGTAGTGCTTATTCAGTCAGCTGAGAACTCACTTAATCCGATGACTTCATTGGTGTGCAGTTTGCTGTTCATAGTGGTAAAGTAAAGTCATACCCTGGGTGAGTTTTGGACATCGGCCAAGCCAGGATTGTGATGCACATTATCTGCGAATGCCACAGCATGATGTGGATCTGCGTCCTCAGCAATTGGCCCCGGGATTAAGGTGCATATCCCCGCACCCCAAGTAAGAATTCCACGCAGCATTTTCGAAGCAAATAACATTGTGAATGGTATAACGTAAATGATTCGACAGACAGGCAGGTTTTCTGTATATCCACAGCAGGGGGAGAAATAAATGTTAAAAAATTGGGGTGATTTGTAGTTTGGAGGATACTACTTTTGTGGAAAAAGGATCTTACTGTACATCTTGCATCGTGTCTGTCTGCTCCAACTCAGATTGGTACTGTGTGTGTGTGTGTGTGTGTGTGTGTGTGTGTGTGTGTGTGCGCGCGCGCGCGTGTGTGTGCGCGCGTGCTTGTATGTGCCTGTGAGACAGAGAGCAAGAAAGAGAGAGAGAGAAGAGGGGAAGGTAAACTTTTTTTTGTTGTTTATTTGCACAAAACAGTAATCAAACACTCCTAAATGAGTGTGCAATTAAATGAAGGAAAAACTTTTGGACAAAAATAAATAAATAAATATATATATATATATATATATATATATATATATACACAACTTTCCAACATCCCATTGTGCATTGCGCAGAAGGCGAGCTGCATTTCCGGCGTCGCAGCCGAGTGTGATCTACAAGCTCAACGGTTGTATCTGCGACGCAACGTGTGCTTGTATGTCTGCTGTTAACCGGAAGTGTCCTGCAGATAATGCTACAGTAAAGTCTTGCGGAAACAGGTGGATATATACCGTATATCTAATGTTTCTGCAACAAACAGTGGCATTTACAGCATCTGTGGTGCCCTCTATGGGTCTAAGTGAAATATCACTTTGGGCTCTGCCTTGTGGCTCCTCAATGTGTGATGTTTGGTGTTGACCGTGATTTTGTTTTGTAAAATAGGCCCATGCACCTGAAAACTTTGTAAGGCAATAAAAAATGCTAATTGGCTTAAAATATAATTTAGTTATTCGTAAATAGGGGTGGCTTATACTGTATAGTACGTTCAAGAAATTATTGTGGGCTATGACTTATGGTTCAACAGTTATAAGCACACACACACACACACACACACACGCACAAACGCACGCACGCACACACCATGTATATGTACATAGTAAGTAAAGTAAGAGTCGGCTTCTACTTCAGAAGGATATTATTACTCAATTCCATCTCTTTTCATGCTTCATGAGAAAGTGATCTTTCTCATGAAGCATGAGAAAGATCACCATTTATATCGCATTTATATCGCAAATCTTCATAGGTTTCAAGTCTTCCCATTTTGAAATGGCAACCTATCATATCATATTAGTGAGTCCTGCTCATCTTCTGCAGGTTGCTGCAATCAAAAAAGATTGCCCATGACCAGGGGATAATTCCCTGGTGAAAAGCCAAGCTTCTTGAGGAAATTCAAATGTCCTTGTAGAACCCAAGAATATAGAATGAGCAGTGGAATAAGCAGCCCCGAAATAATGGTAAAAAAAGAGAAAAGAAAAAAGCTCTCCACCATTTCATATTGATGAATGACCTGACACAGCATAGGTAATGCTATCTGCATCAAATAGTATTTCATTTATACAGTAAGTCACAAAGGTATTATTTATATTCATGTAAATCTTTACATTTTAAAACATTTATTAGGATTGAGCAAAGGCTGCTGCTCTGTGTTAGTAGAGAGAGGCAGCAGTGCTACGGGATATATCTTGTCTCTGTCAGGTGGAAAGGAAACCTCATACTGTATGTTCAAACAGGCTTGGTGTCACGGGGGGGGCATGAGGGGGCGATGCTTAGAGTTAGTGTCCTTGAGCAAGACTCTGAACCCCTAGTTGCTCCCGGTGAACAGGTTGGTGTCTTGCATGGTTTCCTCTGCCATCTGTGTATGAATGTGTATGTATGAATGGGTGAATAGATGCACAATCTCTGTAAAGCGCCTTGGATAAAGGTGCTATATAAATGCACCGTTTATTTATTTTTACTCCATGGATTCCACAGATAAATATTGTGAAGCCAATCTATAAGCTCACAACACGCCGTATTGCGAGGTGTTGTGAGCTATTTTCTAGTAGGCCTAGCATAGAATAGTATAGTATATTTTTTTGATGCAGTAATGGTCTTTTTCCATTTAACTTATTTAATTTCATTTGAAAGAAAAGGTCATTAAAAGTCCTTAAATTGTCACTTCACTGTCATCTAGGAACCTCCCCAAAATCATGTGGGGGAGTTCAGGTATCTGGGCACTGATCCTCTGAGTATCTTAAAGACCAGACCCATTGAGAGATGTTGCACTGTGGAGCAGTCAATATACCTCTCACCTGACATGCTGTGCTTGTTGTGGGGAGAGAAAACACTGGGGGCACTTGTTGATGATTGATTTTCCAAATGTTTTAAATGGAGAAGGCATTACTTCTATAAAAACACATTTTATATTGGCAGTATTACTTTCAGATTGAATGAACATAATGTCTCCTCTGGTTCCCCTGGATCTGTGTGCATGGGAAGGCCTCCAGTGGAGGGTTACTGTTTGGGCCCTGCCTGCTTAAAACAGATATTTTTAGCTAATATAGAATATCAAGAAAATAATATTAGGATATAGCCTATACGTATGTCCTCTGCTGTATGAGCCTGACATTGACTAAGTGATACCTATGTGTGTGTGTGTGTGTGTGTGTGTGTGTGTGTGTGTGTGTGTGTGTGTGTGTGTGTGTGTGTGTGTGTGTGTGTGTGTGTGTGTGTGTGTGTTGATTACTGTCTGAGTTGTTTGCAGTGTGCATGAGAGGGAGGCTCATGTTTCGGTCCTTTCCCAAGCTTCAAAGTTGCAAATTGAATGAATTGGCCAATGCCTAATGACTTCCACCGGAGTCACGCAGTCATGCATTGTATGCAGAATGTGACAATAAAACCCTTGAATCTTTTTATCTGTCTGTTAGGTTATGTTAGATACGTCAGACATCTTGTTTGCAAAGTTGACATTTTGGCGAGAGGAATGGACCTGAGGTTATCTCCAAAGAGAGGACGTTATCTGCTCACAATTCTCTATGAATGAATTAATAACCAATGGTATCATGAAGACTCAAAAATGGATTAAATAAAACCCAGTATACTATAACGTCGTTGTCGGGTGGAAACCTTGTATGTCCAAAACCGTTCGTTTTGTATTTATCATTTTTTATCATAAAAAATGACTTAAACTAGTGAAAACAGTCGATCTACAGGCATACAACGCCTCGCACCGAGGCGTTGTGTGCTTATAGATCTGCTGTTTTCACTACTTTTGTGCAACAGCCTTGTATGGTGAAGCAGGGCTTTACTTTGTGAAAAAATTTACAGATTTGAAACTTGGAGATACAAGGTTTCTGCCCGACAGTGACGATACGTAACTTCACTTCCAGGCTGCTTCTTGAGGAAGCAAACCTGGGGTGGAAAACTCATACAGTACAGTATACAGTATGTCCAAAAACTGGACAAATTCAAAAGCATCAAAAGTAGCAGATCTACAAGCTTTTCGGGTTTGCAGATCTTTTGTTGCTTTTGTGTGACGCTGTATAAGGATGGAGTTTTATGGAGATCAGAGGTTTCTGCCTGGCAGCAACGATAGGCCCTAAAAAGTGGCATTTCATTAAAAGAAACGTTGCCTAATAATGCAAAATGTGTTAGGGTATGTACTGTATATTGGATACACTAGCCTCCAACACATAAATAAACATTATTAAATAATAATGAACAAAGAAACAATGCTGGGTTTGATGTAATAATGATGATGTTATTATGTGCTGTGTTCTCTCCAGCCAAGTGCCAGGTACCAGGGAGAACGCCAATGCACAGCTTCAGAGGCAGAAATGGAGCCTGTTTAACCACTTAAAACCGGAGAGGTTCAGGGCTCTACTAAGGTATTTTCTGTGTTCTGCATGTTTTTGCGTTGCAATGTGTTCTGAGCTGGTTGATCAGCTGTTTTGTGCTAAAGCTTTCCCCACAATACGGATGCTGAGTTTTAAGTGGCTAATAATAGCCCGTTAATACTATTTAATTTAGATGCTAATATGATGTGCTGATGTATTCTTTTCCTGGTGGAATTTGTAATTTTATTTTTCTTTACTTCCATTAAACATTTGTTGTACTACTTATGAAGAAATACTCTGTTACAAGTTAACAGAGTCCTGCAGTCAAAGACTTACTTGAGAAAAAAAAGTACTAAAAGCCTATTAACACCTTCTAAGCCAAGGGGAGCCCCTTAATGTTAAAACCGTACTATATCGCACATCCCCCCAGGGACTCTCAGCCACGTCGCACATTCCCGGACTTTGTCTTTAAAACCGGAATAAAAGCTTTTGATCCGAAAATCGGCGATCGTCTAACCTTCCCTAGTCACCACTCGTGCACTGATGGCTCATGCAGACCGTGCATGAAGCAGAGGTGACGTCAGCGCCTCTCCTTCTCCAAGGCACCTTCCACCCATCCGTTTACTGTCTACACACTCGAGCTCCTCCTGCAGCCATGCTTGGGGCTATGCTAGCGAAACTTTTCAGGTCTGTTCTTCAGTCACACATGGACTATTTGCGGGGACATTTACGTGAAAGGATCGCGCACGCGAAACGCACGGGGACATCGACGATCGGCCAAAACCCCCATTCTATCCCAACGGAGATCGAGAAAATCATGGTGAGTTACTGGCCTGGGGGGAAAAAAAAAAGAAAAAACAGCGGCGCTGTTCAAGATGGAGGGGCTGCGGGGTCATGTTTATAAACATAATATTATGTCTCAGATCACAATACAATAATAGAAATTTCACGGCTAATCTACCAACCCCCATTCTATTTCGGACTGCAACGTGTTAATATCCCATTTCACAATTTTACATTTTTTATTATTATTTTTTTCTTTAGTGTTCACTAGTCAAAATCTTTGAAAATTCTACAAGCCTACAACTATTCGCTTGTATATTAAGCATCTACAACTTAACGTGTACCTACAGTTTTCAAATAATTGTAGTGGAGTAAAAAGTACAATACAAAATGGGGCGCCTAGTGGCCTGGTGGACCTGGTGCATACCATATAGGCATTGCCATTTCAGCATCAATGCCTGTCGGCGTCGCCGGTTCGATTCCCGATCCGGGCGACCTTTGCTGCATGTCACTCCCTGTCTCTCCCCTATTTCCTGTCAGTCTTCTGTCCTATCCAATAAAGGCAAACAGCCCTCAAAAACAAATCTTTTAAAAAAATCCTGTTGATACAAAGTTACAGCTATCTAACATAATATAAGGTAAGAGAAGACATACTATTCCATTGACTTGCCTATAGTGTGATGGCTTATTTAGTCTTATTTGACTTTTGCTGTATTCTCTTTGTTTAGTAAAATTTAATACACATTAGATATAGGTCTACAATTCAAACACAGTCGTTTTTAAGATATGTTTTGGGGCTTTTATGCCTTTATTGATAGGACAGTGGACTGACAGGAAATGAAGAGAGATAGTGAGTGACATGTAGCAAAGGTAGATCGGGAATTGAACCAGTGACACGCTGTCGGGCTACACCGAGCCTATGTAGTATGTGCCTGCCTGGCCCATAGTCATTCTCTTAATTGTTATTTAAGCTATTAATCTAAAGTGTGCTTGCTTAACATCTGGGGGAAACATTCAAAAGGGCAATATAGTCTTTAAAAAACAAGTTATTAAGTCTACAAAATAAGGCGTGATACTCTAAGAATGCATGTTATTGTCAGACACTCCCTAGAAGCAAGGAGCGGGCTCTTTAAATCCTCCTTGTCCTGCCCCCCCCCCCCTCCCTCCCTCCCCCCCCCCAAACACACACTAGCTAGCTGACACTACTGTTGCTACATTCTGTTTAGAAGTAGAAGATACAGTAAATAAACAACTTGAAATGTAATGTTGCACACCATGGAAGTAGAGAAGAGTTGCCAGTGTTGTCAGGGAGTTAAAACACTCACGTGTGACACTTGAAAGATAAGTTAATTTTCGTCCAAAACTGCATTTTTGGTCTTCTTTCTCTAGGTGAGTTAGCATTTACCTAGCCGCAAATTGCAACACTAGATTTTTTTATACTCGGATGAATCTAGGGTTGCAATACCACCCATAGGGATTCAATGCATGAAAACAGTTTTTTGCTAACTGATTGTATTAAACGACTTCAAACTCACCAATATTGTGGCTCTATGGAAAGCGTGGAATTTACTCTTGCTAACTGCAAAGTGTTTGTTTCTGAAAAATCCACCGAAGAATTGTTATGATTTATTTTCTGTTAATAAAATCCGAGCAGCCATGTTTTTTTTCTAAGTCTTGAACTTAGGAAGCGCTCGTCTTCTATAACACCACGTCCCGCTGCCTCCTGCATTAGGCTATGTGACAGAACCAGCTGGTACACAGGACTGCTGAGTGACTTCCCACGAGCGCTTCCAAACTCCAGCACTTAGAAAAAATAATCACCCGAACTGAATTTCTTGACAGAAAATAAAATCATAACAATTCCACGGTGGAATTTTCAGAAACAAACACTTTGCAGTTAGCAAGAGTAAATTCCAAGCTTTCCATAGAGCCACAATATTGGTGAGTTTGAAGTCGTTTAATACAATCAGTTAGCAAAAAACTGTTTTCATGCATTGGATCCCTATGGGTGGTATTGCAACCCTAGATTCATCCGAGTATAAAAAAATCTAGTGTTGCAATTTGCGGCTAGCATTTACCCTACACATGCAATAGCGCTGAATTGTGTTTAATGTCACTTTTATTATTTTACTTGGTAAAACAGAAAGCAGATATGAAAAGAAGATACTTTGTGACATTTAGGCTACTAGGCTCTTAGCCGCAAATTGCAACACTAGATTTTTTTTATAATCGGATGAATCTAGGGTTGCAATACCTCCCATAGGGATCCAATGCATCAAAACAGTTTTTTGCTATCTGATTGTATTAAACGACTTCAAACTCACCAATATTTTGGAATTTACTCTTGCTATCTGCAAAGTGTTTGTTTCTGAAAAATCCACCGTATAATTGTTATGATTTATTTTCTGTCAAGAAATCCGAGCAGACATGGTTTATTTTCTAAGTGTTGAACTTCGGAAGCGCTTGTCTTCTATAACGCCATGTCCCGCTGCCTCCTGCATTATGTGACATTTAGAACCAGGTGGTCACAGGACCGTTGAGGGATTTTCCACGAGCGCTTCCAAACTCCAGGACTTAGAAAAAATTATCACCGGAACCAAATTTCTTGGATAGAAAGTAACTCATAACATGTCTACTGTGGATTTTTCTGAAACAAACACTTTGCAGATATAAAGAGTAAATTCCAAGCTTTCCATAGAGCCGCAATATTGGTGAGTTTGAAGCCGTTTAATACAATCAGATAGCAAAAAACGTTTTTGATGCATTGGATCCCTATGGGAGGTATTGCAACCCTAGATTCATCCGATTATAAAAAAATCTAGTGTTGCAATTTGCGGCTAATACCCACTAAGCACGCCGTCTAAAAGTGGTCTAATAGTGGTATAGATTTGAAAGTTTTTTAGTTGTCTAAACTTAGACTAGACGACTAATAGACTTCTAATAGTCGTCTAAATATAGACCGTCTACATTTAGACGACTATTAGAAGTCTATTAGTCGTCTAGTCTAAGTTTAGACAACTAAAAAACTTTCAAATCTATACCACTATTAGACCACTTTTAGACGGCGTGCTTAGTGGGTAGGCTGTATATGTTGTAACTTGTGACAGGATACAGTACTGGGCTGTGTATTTTGTGTTGTGGCTGAGGTGACTCTTTGTTGCTTACATTTCTTTCCTTGCTTCCTTGCTAGCTTGGTGTTGCAGAGGGCCACCTCACTTGAATGGATCGCTCTGAATGGCCACCCACCCCTCCGCCATATCAAGCTCAGCTTCTTCTCAGACACATGTAGAGTCTGTTCTCCTGCTGAAGCCTGCTCTACAGAAGTCCCTGGCTACTGTGCTACACCAGAATGCAGTACTATTTGCAATACTAAACATTAACCAGGATGAACATGTTACCAACAAACATCTGTATGGTGGGCTACCAAGGCTGAGTGATATGAGAAGATGGCAGCCGGGAGAACGAGGCTGGTTGCATGGTGTCATTGACACAGGGAGCTCCCAGCAGAGGAGGACAGTACTGCCGAGCTAGCCAGATGTATGGAGGATGGAGATGACTGGAGACACTGTTGGAAGGCCTCATCTAGAGCAGGGGTAGGCAACCTTAGGCATGGGTGCCAACTAGGGGAGGGTGATCACTGGCACACAATATATATATATATATATATATATATATATATATATATATATACAAACAAAATGTTTAATCAGTTAAACCAAGTCCCTTCAAATCTATATACAAATGAAATCCTGCATATAATTCTACATTTTATTCAAACTGACAACTCTGACTGAGGGCGATAGTCTGGGAGATAGGTGGGTTAATGATCATTACATCCTGAAAGAAAATATTACAAAAGGTTGTTTAGACATCTGGGAACTCAGATTGTGTATTGCCTATTGACAATCAAAACCAATTGGACATATTCGAAAATTGATATGGTGTCATGATCAAACTTAATGTTGATATGGCACACTGACTATCAATAAAATGAAAACCTGTCTCTTCATGTCAAAAAGGTTGCCGACCCCTGATCTAGAGAGAGGGGGGCTCTATCTCTCTATCCATGGGTTCCAAAGTTTGACCCCGGGCCTGGCCATCACTTACACAACTGATGAAGTCAAGTAGAAGACGGCTCAAGGTAGGAACCTTGTTTTTGTTTTTTCTTTGTTGCTGCTCGTGCTGTATTCTGCCTGGCTCTGGAATTGAATGCTGATGTGAATCTGCAGTGTTGTGGTCCGCTGTTGAAGGTATCGTGAGTTGGGAACTGGCTATTGGTTACTTCAATTATCCTGTGTGAGTTTGCTATTTCCTTTTCAGTTCAAGCTAGGCAGGGGTGGGCAACTTTGATGATGGAGAGGGCCACTATATTGTCACACTCACTCCAGAGGGCCACAATTCATATACACAGTCAAAAAGCAAAAAATAGCCGATCTACAAGCTCAAACCGCTATTTTTGAATTGGAATCCCGAAAAGTAAAATTTGTATTTAATTTCAAATGCGTTTATATGTTCTTATGTTAACTTTATTAACTTAAAAATACAATTGAGCTTGTATAGGTCTGCTATTTTTGTTGTAATCCTGAATTATTATATTCAATCAATATACAATCAATGGAAAGCTGTCCTGTGAAAAAAAAATGAAAATGTCACTTAGGCCCTTTGCGCTCCAAGCCCTCGAGTGTCTGGTAGTCAATCTATCAATTTGGAATGACCAATCTGAATAACTGGCATATTAAAAAATAAATATTTTTATTGTTAACAACGTTCTATGACACCATATATGTGTGTGTGTGTGTATATAGCTTGTCTATTGTGTGTCACTGTCACCTAATGAAGCATCACATCAGAAAAACTAAAAGCAATTGAACAAAAACTAAAAAATATAAAGTAAAGAAAAATGCTGCAGGACAAAAAGGTCTCTATTTGGAAGGATGAAAACACAAATGACCAAACAGCACTATTTTGATTGACGGGGAAGGTGCCGGATCCAATCAAATAGGTGCCGGATCCAATCAAAGAGATGCAAATATGCTTAAAATGACATTTCCCCCAGTTCCCCCCAGCATCCATATTTTGGGGGGAACGTTCGTCAAATATAGCCGATCTAAAAGCTCACCACTAGATCTGATATTTTTGGCGAATACATTTTTGTAGAGTGAAACAAGAGTGTACCAAATGTGCTCTTCACAAGTCTGTTTTATCAAGTACACATACAAGTAGTTGTGTATAGACGGTTTAAGTGGTACTGAATTTGCAGCTCAACAATGGTGTCTGATGGAGATTTCACGATAAATTTAAATCTCTACGATACGATAATCCCGTTCCTAACTGTAACTGTTTGCACAGAGCGCTCATCAGGGAGCAAGCCATCTGCTGGGTGAATGAAAAGTCACAACTACAAAAGAATAATAAAGAAGTCACTTCCCAGCAACCCCCACTCCCTTCAGATAAATAACAAACCATGGGTTTGTTCAGTATCGTAGCTTACAACAGTTTTTTGATAAATAAATAAATAAACTAATTCTCTGTTTTTTAAAAGGGCTTTTGTTACTTTACCCTCAATAGCCCATTAAGCATGATTAACAGTGATTGGGGCTCCATGCCATTACTCTGCATGCTGTCAAGTTAATGGACCATTCTGAGTCATTCACACCTTGTTAGCTGAGTGCTGCTCTTTTTTGGGTTTTGTTTACAGCTGCTAATGTACACTACACTCTCCCTCTCTCTCTCTCGTTTTTATATATCCGCCTGTCTCTCTCTCTCTGGGTTTCCGAGGCTACTCTCTCTCTAACTTTAGCTCTCTTGGAGAAATTGTAAATTGTCCGTCAGATAATATATTCCAGGAAAATATAATACCCACTCTATCCAACTTGGATATACAGTCCACACAAGGTTTTCAAGTGGGGAACGTTGGAATCCTGGATGCAACATAAAGTAAAAATGTGTTTGTGTAGTTAGTTGCGACCGAAGGTCGCAGTTTAGTATGAGAAACGGCACTTCATGTCTCCGGCCAGCGGTCCGTCCGTGTACGCTTTTTTACAATCTATGGGTTTGACGCTCTGACATCACTGTGATGTAAGGGGAACCACACTAACACAATCCCTTTTATGCCCATATATGGAGATCCCTGATGTCATCAATATTAAGCCCATATAACAGGACTTCATTAGGGAATGCCCATATATGGAGGAAGACCATATCTGTGTGGCTGGTTCTACACACAGGGATCTCCATATATGGGCATAAAAGGGATTGTATGTATAATGTCAGATGTCATAGATGTCATAGGAATTTCACATAACAAATAACTGAGTAAACATGTTTGGGGTCTCACAACATATCTCCATATATGGCTACCAGGGTCTCCATATATGGGTAACTGGTCCGATATACATCACTGGCCAGACGGCCAAGACATGGCGCGACCTCGAACGCCCTTTAGGACAAGGTCGCTTGTCGGCCTTAGGCGTCTTACTAGTTATAATTGACAAATGTACTTTATGTAAACCATAATTAACGTTTGAGAACACATTAAAACACTTTGTAAGCCCCGCCAGAAACCCCTGAACAGAGGTACTGCCGAACAAATGTCCTATTTATTTATAAACATGTTTTAAAAAAGCAAAGCACGAAATCATAACAACACAATCGGATCGCTCCGTGCAAGCCAGCAAACCATGCATGAAGGAGTTTTTTTGGTTGGCCAACCTTTTTTCATGGTGCTGAGGCAGTTCTCCTCCGGTCATTAACATGGAGCGATACGGGGAAAACAGCGATAATAAACAGCACCCGAAAATACAATCCGTCTTCTGTGCACGCACATCGATCTAATCCAATGCAATCCACTCATTCCGAAGCCTTGATTTTGTCTGTCGTCTGATCGAAAATGATGAGGAGACGCGCTGGCCAACTGGCTGCATACACAATACAAGGGCACGTAATGGCGTGACGTCATCACGTCTCTGACGCGATCACGTCTCAGGAGCTCTCTTAAAGAGACAGAGCACGACCGGCGACTGTATTTTAAAAAAAATTATAATTAATTTCATAAATTACGGGAAAGTACGGGAAAGTACGAGCGGCGCACTCGGTGGTCCGGACAAGTACGGGCAAGTACGGCCCGGCTTACAAAGTGTTAACATCCAAGCAAACAAACAAAAAAACATATGAAATATTTTATGTTTATTATTGGCCAAACTGATATCGGTCGGGCTCTCATCTCAAGCTATAGGTATCTTTATTTTTTTTAATAGATATTTTTGGGGGCTTTTTCTGCCTTTATTGATAGATGTACAGTATGCTGACAGGAAACGGGGAGAGAGATGGGGTTGGGGGGTGACACGCAGCAAAGGTCGTCAGGATCGGGACTCGAACCTGCGACACTGTAAGGCTGGTCTGGATTACCAGCCTTGGTGCCTGGACCTCTAACTACCCTGTGGCCCAGGCCAAGCCATAGGTATCTTTGACTGCTGTCAGTCAAACTTGCACTGAGGTCACTGCTCCTGTGGTGAGGCTGTGCACTGCTGATGGCACGATGCGGTGCAGATTGATGAGGTCATCAGACTCACCTCTGGCAGACACAATATATTTGGTTAAATACGGGAGCAAGTTTGGGCCTTGTGCTGGTTTCATCTGGCATTGTTTCTCAAACCTTTTAATTTCAAGGACCCTTCGATATGCACTATCCACGGTTTTCCAACGCCCCATAGTGCATTGCGCAGACGTTGTACCGAGCTTCCGGTGCCGCAGCCGAGTGTGACTTACAAGCTCACAACGGGCTGCATCTGCGACGTGACGTGAGCTTGTATGTCTGCTGTTAAACCGGAAGTGTGGTCCAAATAATCTCCAGTAAACTCCTGCGGAAACAGGTGGATAGGCCACAGACCAACATTTGATAAAAGTTTCTATCTCTGGGACCACAATCTAAACGTTAATTTAACGCTGGCAAATGATACACTGTCGTCATGTGTTACAGACGTGGAAGCGTTCATTTGGATCCTAACTATAATTTAGCTGGGGACCCCCAAGAATCACTTCAAGGACCCCTGGGGGGTCCGGGGACAGCACATTGAGAACCTGTGCTGTAGGGCAGCAGTTGTGTAATGTTGGTTGGAGACTGGGCACAGCTCACCTAGTGAAATAAGAAGCTGTGGTCTTTAATGTGACAGACGCTTTCAGCTGCAGTCCCTAAGAGACAGGACAAACAAATTGAGTGAAGCCAGAATCAACAGTAAAACCTTTCCATTATCTGAGTGGCTGAGGGGAGGATGAAGAAATCAAAAGTTTTAGACTTCGTGTACCACATCAGGTCAAATTGCCCACTCAAAGCCAATCAATATCTGGGAACACTTTGCGAGCAGCGGAGGCGAGACACCAGGCGTTGATTAGACTATTCAAAATCCTTAAAGAAAATGACAGTGACAACCTGCAGTATGAGTTTGAAAAGCCTATTTTTGAGGAAAATATATATTGGTCTTGCAGCAGTCAGATGAAAAACATTATGATTTTGAAAATGTTGTGACGAAGTGTTCATATTGTAGCACATTGTGCTACAATATGAACACACACACACACACACACACACACACACACAAACACACACACACACACACACACACACACACACACACACACACACACACACACACACACACACACAAATGTGTTAGGACCTCAATGGAAACAAGCCCTCGGGTCCTCAGTGTTATCCCTTTAGGCCAATTATATGACTGTACTCGTGCTGTTTGCATTTCTGTCTAATAAGTATTCAATCAATAGTGCCTTCCTCCAAAGTGCTCAACAATGTGCTCATTCTCACAGACATTCACACACTGACACACACTGACACATTCAACATAGGAGTTTTCGGGGATCAAACCGGGAACCTTATGATGCCACCTGAGCCTCTGGTGTGTACAGCATTGGTTCTCAAAGTGGGGTCCGGCTTTTCATGACATGCTATGAGCTTGTAGATCTGCTTTTTATTTTTTTTATCCTGAACATTTGTGCAAAATATATATGTTAAATATATGTTTTTCTTTAAAGCATTTTAGTTTTTGCTTCTGGCACAACATATTTATTGAGATGGGGGAACCACAGCCAAATACATCATTTTGGGGATCCTTGACAGTTGGTGTACTACAGGGGTTCTCAAACCTTTTCAGGCTGTGACCCCCAAAATAAGCATACATGAACTGGGGACCCCCACCCTGACAAGCACTTTGAATTGTAGGTATTACATTTAATGTGACTCGGTTCCGCAGATAATTGTGAAAATAGCATTGTGAGCATGTAGATCTGCTATTTCCACAATGTTCGCCTCTTGCTTACTTAATATTTGACAGTTTGGCCAGTTTGGTATTAAAACGGTCTTGAAAATCCTTAAATTGACAGTTTATAAATGTGCAGATACCCTGTATACACTTATGTTGGTTTGTTTACCCTTGAGTGAGACATTTCTTTTTACATTAAGCTAATCATCTGGGGACCCCACAAAGTAATTTGGGGACCCCACTTGGGGTCCCGACCCCAAGTTTGAGAACCACCGGTGTACTGTAATGAACCCAGCCAGGAATCAGATCACATCAGACTCTTCCTGGCAGGGCTTAATTCAATGGCGCTGCAGCACCTTCCCCACCAACTAGCCTCTGTCAGGTTGGTGTGCAGCCCCGCCCCCAGTCACTCCCAACAAAGAGAAGAGGGGCTCTGTGACCATTACGGAGAATACAACCAGCCATACGTGCTACAATTGCCATGCCTAACTTTGCAGTAGGGCATTAACGACTTGTGATTTTTGCAAGTCGACTCGACTCAGTAAAAAGTTGAGTTGAAGTCGACTTTATCGTTTGATGAGGTCATCACATCACACACGACTCCCCAATTATTTTGGGGGGGTCAACAGATGATTAACTTATTGTGAATCATTGTTTTCTCACTCAACAGTAAACAAACCAACATAAAGTCTAAGTGTATAGAGGGTATCTGCACATTTCTAAAGTGCCAATTTGAGGACTTTTTAATACCTCTAAAATGACAAATTAAACATTGGCCAAATTGTCAAATATATAGAGGCAGAAATTGTGAAAATAGCCTATCTACATGCTCACAACGCCTTGCAACGCGAGACGTTGTGAGCATGTAGATCTCTGGTGGGAGTCGACTTGTGAAATGAAGTCGACTGAGTCGACTTGTCGACTTTTTCGTTAATGCCCTAGGGCACACTACAATGTGATTAGTACTTTCACGCACACACGTACGCATGCACGCATGCACACATACACGCACACACAACCAACAGGACGGAATGCAATGATTTAAACCTGAAAATCTGCCAGTGGCGGCTTAAATACAACTGTGTTTTAAACAAATTACTTCAAACATGAAGCTTATTAGTGGCCAAGGCCACGAAGTGGCAAATGGCCACTCATTGATATTGGACTTTCTCATTATGATTATTATTATTCTTCCGCCACTTTTTCTCTAGCGGCTAGACCGTGCAGTCGCTTTTTACGAAACTCGGCAGTATGGCAGAGGACTATGCCAAACGGCTAAAACGCGAAGCTCGCAACAATTGGCCAAAGGGTGGCGCTGTAGGAAGCCTTTGAAAAATGCCAACTTTGAACAGATAAAGCTCATGCTCTGTTTCAGATCCAGCCATGAAACCTGTATACACTTATGCGTCTCCTCATGCCGAACAACTTTTACGCTCTGACTTTTGACCTCTGACCTTTACTTCTCCCACAATTTTGAATTATATGAAAAACAGTCAAAATCTATCTCCTCCTGGGATTTTCGCATCACGTGCGCGAAACTTTTTTTGCATGAACTTGGACCAATACGGTCAGATCTGTCTCGGTGGATTCTTTTTAAAGTGAAACATTATTTTTTAATAATTCACTGTATATTGCAGTTTCATGCAAATTATTCTTCTGCCTCTAAATCATACATGCAAAGTGACACGTTCATGGCATTTGGCAAATATGTAGAGGGTTAGTCCAAATATTACTGAAAGCAATCTTACTCCAATTGTCCAAAGGGGGGCGCTATACGAAGCGTTTGAAAACTCAAACTTTAAAGGGGCATAAGTCATGCCTCGTTTCGTTTGAAGACATGCAACTTGCTTACACGCGTGCCTTGACTCAAGCAGAAGACATCTGTGTCTTTGTCAAGTAAGCTCCGCCCTTTGATTTCCCGCCATTTTGAGCAGTTTGTAAAACACTTAAACCCGCTTTTATTCCGGAATTTTCGCATCATGTGCATGGAACTTTTTTTTTACATTAACTTTGGACCAATATCTAAAGATCTGTCAGATCGGATTTAAAAAAAATTGAAACATGCTTTTTTAATAATTCAATCAATATTGCAAGTTTTATGCAAATTATTCTTCTGCCTCTAAAACATACATGCAAAGCAACATTTTCATGATGAACTACTGTAGAGGGTTAGTCCAAATATCACTGAAACCAATCTTACCCCAATTGGCCAAAGGGGGGCGCTATATCATTTTGAAAGAAGGCATCAAGTACATTACACGAAACATTTTTTTTTTTTTAATGACAGGTCCATTATGTGTAGTGGTCAGTGGCTGTGCCTGATAGGTTGTGAGTTCAAACCCCACGTCGGGTTGAGTTGATGTTAACATCCTGGATGCCCATGGCATGTGTGTATGTCAAACTCTTTAATGTTGACACGTCTGATCTAACTCCAGATCATGTTCATGTTTAAAATGAGCCCTTCTCTACCGGCCGTTATTTTTCTGTTCTGAGTGAAGGAAAATATGATCACTCGAAAATGTCAGAAATACTCAGATTACATTTACTCAGATTGATTTCACCCCAAGCCTCCAAAATATAAAAAATAAATCAATAAAATCAAGGCACTCAGCCTACATAGAACTTTTTTTTTAAACAAACATAGTTAACAGATCCTGTGGCTGCCTAGTGTAGTGGTCAGGGCATGTGCCTTTCATGCAGAAGGTCGTTGGATCAAATCCCACCTGGGGTATAAAACCATGATATTTGGTAGACTTTACAGTTTGGTTCCTTGAACAATGTCTGATATGGAGCCTTCCTAAAAGTTTCCCCCAACCCCCCTTGATGCGTATTTTAATATCCACCATTACTAAATAATGTATTTTGCATCATAACTCCTGAAACAAGCATTATAATACAAACTGTCATGTCTACACCTATGTTGTGATTTCCAATGATTGCAATGATATCATGTACCAGCTCAGTGGCCTAGTGGTTTGAGTGTCTGCCCTGAGACGGGGAGATCCGGGCTCAAACCCGGGTCGCGTCATACCAAAGATTCTAAAAAATGGGACCCAGTGCCTCCCTGCTTGAAACTCACCATCAAGGGTTGTATTGGGGGTAACTCCCTGCGACATACTAGAGTCATGTCCAGGGGGTGTATTTGTACATCAAGCTGCCTTACGCTACAGAAACAGGAGATAGGCTCCTGCCCTATGAGATCGCCTGTTTCGGATGATATCAACGCACTTAATGCGAAATTTTCACGTGTTTTCAGACGCTTCAATGCAGAGGTATCCGTAGATACCGGATACTGGGTATCCTGGTATCTCACAGTGGACGGTTGATAAAAAAACAATGAAACAGTGGCTTGATTAGTAGTGAAATGCGTACATCAAAGTGCACGGAAACAGGATACCCCGTGGATACTCCGTGGATACCCCGTGGATACTCCGTGCATTCAAACGTCTGATAAATGGTGAAAAGGTCCGATTGAATGCGAAGAGAGCAGTCGAAGCTGGTGATGAGATTCATGGCTCGGCCGATTCATATGGTCTTCATAGCTCAGCAAGGCTTACTATGTACATCATCAAACTGTCCAGGTGCATAGTATCACAGCTTTTTATGTTTGTTGCATATAGGCCTACAGTCTTTTGCATACATGTTGTGTAGAGGCAATTTTTGCAAAACACATTTTTGGAACAAAATGCTTCAAATCCCGCATGCAGCGTCCGATTGCCGTGAAAGGCCCAAGAACACGTGGCACCCTTTTCACTTGGCCTATTATAGAGTCACCACTAGGCCAAAAAAAACCTACCGGTACCTGACCTGCCGGAGTCCTGTTCGGAAGAACACTGCTTCTAGTTTTTCTTTGATATGCTTCTTTGCTTTCCCTTGATGCCTTTTTGCTTTCCTGCTTCTTATGCCTTGGACACTTTATCGCTGCTTGCAGCTATATTTTAATTTAATTCTGTGTCAAAGTTGTAATGTTGGCGATTTTCTATCTGTGGAACCAGAGCTGGTAAACAAAAAACAGTTGGTTAGGATTCTTGGTCACTGTCATGGATGATGGTTGAACTCATAACAAAGCACCACTCACTTCACACTGGGTGTGATTTATTTTCATTATCATCTCTGCCTGGTGGAAACCTCATATTATGTCCAAAAGTTCCACAACTGTTACTTTTCACGATTCAAATTCAAAAGTATAGCAGATCTACAAGCTCAGAACTAGCTGGTAGATCTGCTACTTTTGATAAGTTTGTGTGACGCGTTAGTAAGATCAAGTATGGCTTTAATATTGTGGCAAACCAGGGGAAACTAAGCGGCCTGTTAAGCTCAGACTGGGGGAGGTGATAGAGGGAGTCTACTTTCCTATCCAGGTTCTACAGCCACTTGGTAATTGGCATTGGTCACACCTGGAGCCCATTCACTAATCACCCTGAAACCTATATAGCTGGCTCCAAACAGCCAGGCTGGCTTTTGAATGTCAGACAGAGAGGAGGAAAGACCTCTCTCACTTGGAGTGAGAGGTTAGGAGGACGGACCGTAAAAGCACCGTCGACTCCAACACCACCCCAAACTTAAAGGCTCACTGCTCTCTTTTCTGCCCACAGGACCTGAACGGTTCCATTTAGTTTGATTACGGACAAGGACAAAGACGCCCTGACCAGGAAGAACCTTAGTTGATCCTTTTGCCCCGCTCCTCACTTTATTTGAATAAATACCTATTATGGTTGCATACTGACTCCGAGCCTCCTGTTTTATGGTGAAACATTACTCTACCACCCCTGGGTTGCCACAATATAAAAAGAAAGAAAAAAAGTTAGAAAATGGAGATCAGAGGTTTCTGCCCGACTGCAACAATATGTGCATACGAAGACTAGTGTTTAAAGAAAGAAACATGTACACATTGAAACAAAAGTAAAAAGAAAACCTCTCTATGGTCTCCTTTCTCTCAAAGGTCAGTATGTGGATCCAATGACTCTAATCCCTCACAGGTACCTCTAGGCCCCCAACTGGCCCCGTCCCACCGGCAAGATTTGACCGAGCTGACCAGCCAGTTTAAAGACGTGTTCTCAGACCTGCCAGGGCGGACCGAGGTAATTCAGCATGACATCATCACTGAGCCCGGAAAGACAATTAGGCTGCGCCCATATCGCATCCCGGAGGCTAAGAGGGAGACCATCAGAGAAGAGGTAAAAAATATGCTGCAATTAGGAGTAATTGAAGAATCTAATAGTGCCTGGTCCAGCCCGATTGTCCTAATTCCGAAGCCAGATGGCAGTGAAAGGTTCTGCAATGACTTTAGAAAGCTAAATGAGATATCCAAATTTGATGCTTACCCGATGCCCAGGGTGGATGAGCTGATTGAGCGGTTGGGTCCTGCCCGGTTCATATCCACCCTAGACCTCACCAAAGGATATTGGCAGGTACCCCTCACTGAAGCTGCCAGGGAGAAGACGGCCTTTTCTACCCCCGATGGACTGTACCACTACAGGGTCCTGCCGTTAGGCGTGCATGGGGCACCAGCAACATTCCAGAGGATGATGGACCGGGTACTCAGGCCTGTTTTATGGTGAAACATTACTCTACCACCCCTGGGTTGCCACAATATAAAAAGAAAGAAAAAAAGTTAGAAAATGGAGATCAGAGGTTTCTGCCCGACTGCAACAATATGTGCATACGAAGACTAGTGTTTAAAGAAAGAAACATGTACACATTGAAACAAAAGTAAAAAGAAAACCTCTCTATGGTCTCCTTTCTCTCAAAGGTCAGTATGTGGATCCAATGACTCAGTCTGTAAAGTGTCAACCTGTTGGGTTCAAACCCTGGCTTATCTAGTCCAAATAAATGATTTTGTCGAACAGCAATAATGACTTGATTTGATGTATTTAGCACAATATAAAAACAAAAAAATACACAAAATATAAAAAGAAAACGGCCAGGAGGAGGCAAGAAGCCCAAAGGTCTTAAATACGAGGCCTCCTGCTGTATGTACAGTATAACACAATACAAATGTTAATAGAATACGATTTGTAAACAACACAATATAATTAATAGAATTCACAAATAACATCATTCATCAGCAGTATAAAAATTCAAGACAACAAGATGTTTGATATACCTGATTATCCATGACAAGATTAATGACAACAATTAGCCAATAATCGATGACCTTTAATATTTTACAGGATGTTGTTGTAAAGGTGGAAGGTTAGAAAACAGAATAGTTGGACAGAAACTTGACCCTGAGGCTGACATATAGGCTTAAGTTAGGGCATCAATTAGTTTATTCCAAACAAGTAGAATATCAACAGAATGGGGAACAGGAGAGATAGGAAAGGAGATGATGGATGAGAGAAGCAAGGGAAAGAGGGTGAGAGTAAGAGGTAAGGATCCCTTTGTTCTGTTGTCTTTTTTTTAAAGATTTGTTTTTGGGCTTTTTATGCCTTTATTGATAGGACAGTAGACTGACAGGAAATGGGGAGAGAGATGGGGAACGACATGCGGCAAAGGTCGTCCGGATCGGGAATCGAACCGGCGACGCCAGCAGGCATCATAGCCTAGTATGTGGTACGCGCCTTGACCACCAGGCCGTGTGTATGCATGCACCTAGGGCAGGGGTTCCCAACCCTTTTTGTCTCAGGGCACCCCATAAATATTTGTTTTAATCCGAGGCACCCCTACATTATCTTGTTGTTCTTGTTGGGAAAAAACAAATAGAGCAGGAGAGGGGAGTTTAGCCTTGGTCAGGAGGAGGAGATGGGCAGTGATTTGGCCACCACTGCCGACCCGGCCATCAGGAGGGTGTTGTGGTTTGCGGGTCGAAACACCACCTATGATCGATGGTTACCACCTGAAGACATCAAATTTTCCTGGCCAAGGCTACATTCACCAAACGTGAATGGAGGAGAAGCATCGTTAGATGTAATTATAATCATAGAACTCTGGGCAACCAGTGACTTCCAGGAAAGTCTGGATGGAAACCGAGGAAGATTGGTGACGCTGGAGAGACAGATGACCACCAGGAAGAGCCTGGCGTGGGTGTATGAGGTTAGCAACCTCATGCACAGCACTCGCGAGAGGGCACCAACTCAAGCTACAGACATTTATTCAGATACCCTCAGAGTCTCCCGAGAGGGGGGGAGTATGTGAGACTCAACAATACAAACATAACGGTAACAGCCCTTAACTAATCACAGCTAACGAGATGGCTCACCTAAACAACATCAGCTGGGGAGAAATTGGAAGTAAAGTGTCACTGCGAGAACATCTGCAGGAACACAAAAGGTAAAAATACATCAAGCCAGGACCAAGTGTGGAGAAGAGGGGTCACAGGTGCAGCGCACAACTTGGTTGGTGAGTTGGTGAGACGAAGGAGAACTCCAGGCAGGAATAACCCCACAGTACTGGAGAACTCTACGCACCTGTGTCACCTCAAGACCTCAGGAGGGACCCACCCAATACCTCCCCAGAGAAGCCTCTTGTTGGGAAAAAACAAATAGAGCAGGAGAGGGGAGTTTAGCCTTGGTCAGGAGGAGGAGATGGGCAGTGATTTGGCCACCACTGCCGACCCGGCCATCAGGAGGGTGTTGTGGTTTGCGGGTCGAAACACCACCTATGATCGATGGTTACCACCTGAAGACATCAAATTTTCCTGGCCAAGGCTACATTCACCAAACGTGAATGGAGGAGAAGCATCGTTAGATGTAATTATAATCATTATGATTTTCACTCCCAGCACCTTATCGTCATTATCGGGTGGAAACCTTGTATTTCCAAAACCGTTCGTTTTGTATTTCTCGTCTATAAAATTAACTAAACTAGTGAAAACAGCAGATCTACAAGCACACAACGTGCTTGTAGATCGGCTCTTTTCACTAGTTTTGTGCGACGGTCTTGTATGATGTAGCAGGGCCTTGCATTACCAAAAGACGTACACATTTGAAACTTGGAGATACAAGGTTTCTGCCCGACAGTGACGATATTTTAGTGATTATGTTGCGAGGAAAACGTTGAGATAATAGCCATTTTGGTTAGAACTGACTGAAAATTACTTTGTACTTTAAAATGATACTAAATATCTTTTCAAGTGTCCAAATAAATTCCAAGTACTATCAAAGGATCTTGCGGCATCCCTGGACTGCCGTCGCGGCACCCCAGGGTGCCCTGTCACCCACTTTGAAAACCCCTGACCTAGGGAACTTAAGTGTTTATCTACATGCACCTTAGTGAAACTAGGGTATAGTTGTCTGGTCGAATAGACAAGTTCTGACCATATTTGGAATGTCCAAGGTGAACAAGGTGTGTGTGTGTGTGTGTGTGTGTGTGTGTGTGTGTGTGTGTGTGTGTGTGTGTGTGTGTGTGTGTGTGTGTGTGTGTGTGTGTGTGTGTGTGTGTGTGTGTGTGTGTGTGTGTGTGTGTGTGTGTGTGTGTGTGTGTGTGTGTGTGCGCGCGCGCGCGTAACGATGATAATTCAGGGTCGAACCTGAGTTTGTTTTTCCTATGTGCTTATCTGCATGTACCTGGCCTGTACTGGTTATGTGTGTACTTCTAACTTCTAACTTGTATGAGAGATGAGGCATATAATGTGTGTATTTTACAGATATGTTACGATGTTAAAACCACAGAGTAACCAAACAAACGAAATAGAGAAGCGAAGGGAAGACATCCAACTGAGTTTGACTTTATTAATTAAAACATGCACTTTTTAGGATGAAATGGTGTTTTTACGGTATTTGTTTTCAATCTTGTGATGTTATAATGGAAAGGAAAAAGGTGCTTTTCAACACATTTCAACAGGATTATTGTAGTTGAATGGTTAGAATGTCACAGTCCGCTCCTGCGTGGCGTGGTTCCCGGCCACCCAAACTCATTCAGACCTCGCATACACTGGACACTGAATGTACTACTGTCGCTTTAAGACTATGTGGACAGAAAGCTTCAGCTTCACCATAGGAGCTTGCACTGTGTTTTGTCAAGACTGTATATTGAGCTTCATGATATATCCTATGTTATTCAGCTTCGTGCCACACACTTTCTAACTATCTGTTTTTTGGACTTTTGAGAAGTGGTAGCCTACTTGTACTTTTGGCTTCTGCTCACTATCTAGTCTTGTATTTTTGTTCCACCTTTGTGCCATTTGGTTTTGTACTTTATTTTGTAGTTATAGTACCCAGTGTTTCCTGTCTGCCCCTGTAGTTGTTTACCTGCCTTGTCTCAACTACCTTGATTAATTATGTTCTCCTCCTGTGTCCTGTTGTGCCCCAGCCTATCCCAGTGTTAATTGTATTTTGGGTTCACCTGTGTCTAGTTGTCCTGTGCATTTATACTCCCCAGTGTGTTCTGTTCTTTGTCGGTTCGTCATCGTAAGTTTATGGTTTATCTTGTCTTTGCCTTGTATTGTACTGTAGAACTTCTTGTCTTTGAACCTAGTGTTTTGTACCTTCGTGTTTTTGCCCTTAGTTTTCCCAGTTTAGTTTTCCCTTCATTGTTTGCCTTCGATTGTTTAATAAACACCCTTGCATCTTCACTGCTCTGCCTTCGACCTTTCGTTCTGCACTTGAGTCCTAAACCTCCTGAACCAAACCGTGACATAGAAAGACTGTTGTTGTTGTAATTGAATGGATAGAAACTAAAGACTGTTGTAGTTGAATGGATAGAAAGGATGTCTGGGAGACAGAAGCTCACAGGTTTGAATCCAGGCCATGGCTAAACCCACTGGCAAGGCATTGTGATGATAAACTATAGCCTGATTAGAACACTAAGATCCATGTTGTATAGGTAGGCATTGGTTCTCAAAATTGATTATGTATTTGGTTGCGGACCCCCTTCCGTAAAGGTTTTGTGCCAGGGTCCCCCAGAAGAGAATATGTTAAAAATAGCAGAAGTACAAGCTCGCAGTGCAGCCTGAAGTGACGCTATGCAAGCTTGGAGATCTGATATTTTTGAATAGCCAGCGTATAAATGGATAAAGTGTTTAAAATGATTGTGATGCTGTATTCACTACTTTTCTTGGGGACCCCCTGGAACCCCTCAAGGACCCCTGGGGGTCCCCGGACACCACTTTGAGATCCACTGGGCTAGATGAAGTAAAACTCTTAGCAAACTTCTGTCTTGATGACTGCATTTTTAATAAGATTTTGAAATCTGCCATCATAAACAACACAATAAAGAAATACATTTATGATGACACAATAAAGCAGGGGTCTTCAACGTTTTCAGGCCAGGGACCCCCAAACTGATGGGGAGCTGGACCTCATAGGGTGGGGGTGGGGCTTGGGGCTACAACATATATTGTATATTTATGTATAAAATTGTGTTTCATTTCTATAATCATACCATGTTATTGTGCATTCAATACTAAGCTCATTCAAATCATAGACAGATTATTCATGGTTTTATTTTAAACATGCATGTACAGGACAAATATCAATATTTAAACTAGATTAGCAGGCTACCTAATCTTATTCATGTTGTAACCTTGTATGTCCAAAACCACTTTCACTAAAGACAATAAAATTAATTTACAAAATGTTATAATGACATGCACCCTCTCTTTCTCCTTCTACACCACTTGTGGATCAGTTGTGAATTAAGCTTGTAGATCTGCTATTTCCACTGATGTGTGCAGAATGTTCAGCTACTATGACATCATGTCCACAACCAAGGATATCCTCACTGCCGCACAGAAAGCTCTTATCTCCATATATAATAAATTATATATTTCAATTCAATTATATATATATATATATATATTTTTTTTAATACATTGAAGCCCTACCTCGTCATACTTTGAGTGTCACACAAACGTATCAAACATATCTCAAGCTTAGATCAGCTATATTTATTGCTACTTGTGAATTTGAATTCTGAAAAGCAACAGTTATGGACATATGAGGTTTCCACCTGACAGCAAGGATAAAAGAAGAGGACGTACTGTAGCAATGCTGCATAGACTCACTGGGATCTGTTTTAAAGTGATCATTTGAATAAATATCAGTCTATTTTAAAGTGATCATTTGAATAAATATCAGTCTATTTTAAAGTGATCATTTGAATAAATATCAGTCTATTTTAAAGAGATCATTTGAATAAATATCATTCTATTTTAAAGTGATCATTTGCTTCATGTGAAAGTGTCAGTGAACACTAATCTCAGTGTCCTCACATGAGCGCAGAAAAACAAGTCCAGGCCGTTTATTGCAATAACAACAGCTGATTACATTGAATATCTTCACAGCCGCTCTTTCCAGATCCAGAACATTCAGTCTTGCCAGCTCTTATCGTGGACCACATGTTGGAGTTCTCAGACCTTGACTTAATTTAGGGTCCAGCTTGTAGATTAACTTTCCACTGGGTACCATGACGTTTCCAATGCTGGTCTATGAGGAGGGAGAGTATAAAAGATGTGCTGGACCGTACGGTATCTTCACTCACTCTGTTCCAGAATGAAGGCTGCTGGGGCTTTGCTTGTTCTACTGTTGTGTCTCTCTGAGGCTGGAGCTCAGGGGGAGAGAGGAGCGCTCACTGAGAGAGACAACCATGTAGAACCAGGTAACGTCTTACAACCTGACATCTGGGACGAAGTGAAGCATCTGAGAGACATGGTGCATAGCTTGGGAAGCACTGTGGTTGTACAGGGTCAGATTCTGAAGACCATGGAGGCCAAGGTGACAGCCAGTGAAGGAGAAGTGCAGGAGCTGAGAGACATCGTGGTAGTGCAGGGTCAGATGCTGAAGAATGTGGAGGAAGAAGCCAAGGAGCAGAGAGACTTGGTGTCTGATCTTCGGGTGGAGTTGGGCATCTCCAAACATGAGATGGAAGGTATGTTAAAACAAAATGCTGGTTAGAATGGTCAAGAGGCAACATGCTTGTTGTGCCAAAAAAATTGAGCTTGAAATGATGTTTAAAGGCACAGGATGAAATGTGTTTAAATCTTTCTCTGTGATGTTTTCCAGAAATGGCTGCTGAATTGACTGCCAGCCAGAAGCAGGTTGAACTCTTCCAGACCAGACTCACTTCCAGTGAAGACCAGGTTGAACTCCTCCATACCAGACTCGGTACCAGTGAAGACCAGGTGGAGAAGTTGACCACAGAGAGTGAAGGTAATTAGACCAGAATGATGTTCAGACAATGCATGTATGAGAGGACAGTGTTGAACAATGTCTTACTTTACTGATAATTCCTTCAGTTGAGCTTAGAGATCTGATCATGTTTTTTTAAGATGTTATTTACTGTATTTGCCATATGATCCATATGTTGGAGCGTTTTGATTTAATATGAACATCGTAGGCCTATTCTATTCATAATGTATTCATACAACATGCTTGCAGTGCCAAAAATGGAGCTTGAAGAATTTGAAAAGTTACGCTGAAATGTGTTTAAAGTCCTTCTTTGTGATGTGTTTTCCAGAAATGGCTGCTGAATTGACTGCCAACCAGAAGCAGGTTGAACTCCTCCAGACCAGACTCAATACCACTGAAGACCAGGTGGAGAAGTTGACCACAGAGAGTGAAGGTAATTAGACCAGAATGATGTTCAGACAATGCATGTATGAGAGGACAGTGTTGAAAAAAAAGAGATCTGATCATGTTTTTTGTTTTTTATCATGTTAATCACTGTAAGTTTGATCCATATAATCCATACAGAACATTGGAGTGTCTTGATTTAATATGAATATAGTAGGCCTATTATTTTAATTGCGACCGTAGGTCGCACTTACTACAGAAAGCTGCTCGAGGTGTCCGTCCGTCAGTCAGTCAGTCAGTCAGTCAGTCAGTCACTCCGTCACTCCGTCACACACGTCACACTTTTGCCCTGCTCATATCTCCGCAACCGTTGCCCCGATCCATGCCAGATTTTGCACACACACTCCTTACCTGCCAAACTACAACCTCCAAGGACCCCCGGAGCTCCAGGGACCCCCAGCTCCCTCGGGGACCCCCAAGTGTAAAAAATGAGCACATGTGCAAAAATTACCAAATGACCACCCCAACGGAGCTGCTCACGGGGAATTCCTGGGGACCACCCACTCCTGCTGCTCCAGAACGGATGCAAAAGTGGTGGCGCCCCCAGTGGAGGACCCCCTGCCACTGCAGCTCACATAAAATGCCGTAACTCGGGCTAGGAGCGTCCGGGAGAGCCGGGGCCAGTACCTATTCGTCCGCCAAGGCAACGCGGACACCCCACCCCTCATTTCTCACATGGCCCTCTTCTAGCGCCACCTACAGGCCGAATTTTAAAACACATTTTTGGCCACTGCTCCTACAGTTTTGACCCTCCAATCACGAAAATCACTACACAGTATGTCTACACTCATGTCATCAACATGGATCAGGAAGTTTTTGGAATAAAAAATGTTTGCCCTATTTGTGGAGATAAGTGACCTACGGTCGCTTATCTCCCGATTAGGGAGTCTTACTGGTATCGATACAAAAAAATGGAGCTTGAAGAGGAAGCAGGAAGGACACCTGCGGCTTATAGTCAGGTGCGGCTTATATATGTCAACATTAGTTTTTTGTTCTAAATTTAGCAGGTGCGGCTTATATTCAGGTGCGGCTTATAGTCCAGCAATTAGGGTACCTTTACACATTACACAAGCTGAAAATAATGTTTAGAATCTTTCTCTGTGATGTTTTCCAGAAATGGCTGCTGAATTGACTGCCAGCCAGAAGCAGGTTGAACTCCTCCAGACAAGACTCAATACCACTGAAGACCAGGTGGAGAAGTTGAAGACAGAAAGTGATGGTAATTAGACGCAGAATGATGTTCAGACAATGCATGCATGTGCATTGTCAGTGCAGTGTTGAAAGATGTCTTACTTTACTCATAATTCCTTCAGCGCATGTTATTTAATGCTTGATCCATATAATCCACACGTAGGAGTATTTTTGATTGAATATGAATACATTGATTGAATATGAATGTATTGATTGAATATTCATGTTGTATTGATTTAAAGATGCAGTGCCATGATTTTTTTGCCCCCTTAAAACATGATGATCAGGTATTAAGATTATACAAGGAGGAAGATTTTTTTTCCAGAAAAGTGTACAGAAAGTGTTAAAATTATGTTTAATGTGGACACACCCACCAGTTCATTAAGTATGCCTGGTTGTCAGGTGAGTAGTGACCCACTACAAAACTATGGCACCACCTATTTAATATTCATGTTGTATTAAAGGAGTAGTTCACCCCCAAAAGGATTTTCTTTCTATTGATTACTCACGCCACAGAGATTTTAGTTAAATTATGTTTTCTGTCTAGATAAAAATGTGATTATAGTAAATTACCCATCTGGAATCAATGGGGGTAAAATTATCGTAATCAAATGTTTGTCTTAGGAATGTGACAAAAAACTAAACATGATTGAACTCAAGTCTCCATGGAGTGAGTAATCAATAGAAATAAAGTCATGTTGGGGGTGAACTGCCCAGGTAGCTTAGTCGGTAGAGCTCTCGCCTTTGTACTGCAAGGTCATGGGTACGATTCCGAGCACTGTCAACTCAGCGCATAAGTAGCACGGCTTGGCAGCAGTCCATCTCCCAGGGGTCTAGCGCATTGTAACGGGGACAGACTCCCGCGTGTTACTGGCTGATACCGACAATAAGCCACTCCCGACCTATTTGTTGTGAACTACTCTTTTAATGTAATATTCTTGTTGTATTGATTTAATATTCATGTTGTATTGATTTAATATTCATGTTATATTAATGTAATAATCATGTTGTATTGATTTCAGCTCATGGTGCTCAGCTGTCCGCTGTAGGAACAAGGCTGACTGTCAGTGAGGACAAAGTGCAGGAACTGTCCAGTAAGTTTGTTTATCAAATATAAAAGCTGTCAATTAGTGGCGTTTCCATAAAGCCACTTAATGCGCATTAACGGCTTATTCGCAAAATCTTTTTATGGAAACACTTCAAAATGCGAATGAACTTTCATTATCTGCAAAAAAAATTATCCACTTGGAGGAGGTGGATTTTGAGGCTTTATCGAATAAACTAAATGCGCATTTGTGAATGGAAACGGGTCAGACAATAAATGCGAATAGATTATGACATTCTGTGTCCATATCATCGTCCAATTTAACACTTTCCCCTGCCGCTTAACGTCCACAAAACAAACCGGTTGTTTGTTACACACGGAGTGACGCGGACCGTGCGTAAAATCCTCCCGTTTTCACCTCCCGGAGTCAAGCCATCCGTGGCTAACCCCTCCTCATCACACGGTGTTGCATGCCAAAAGTGGCCGATCTACAAGCTCACAGCAGCTCGCATCCGCGTCTCCGCGCCACGTTGTGAGCTTGCAGATCGGCCACCTTCCAGAGGACGCTGAAACTTGCAGGATGAGCACTATGCAGCGACGCGACCGCGGTTTTCCCGGTGAACCTGAGCGCAAGGGTGGGGGCGCGGGAGTGTGGGGAACACACACCACTGACTATTGCCGATGATGGAGAGGTTATATAGCTTTATGTATTGAGAAACTCTTGCCAATTTCTCTTGTATTGAGAAACTCTTGCCAATTTCGTAACTCTTGCCAATTTCGTAAGAGACTCGTCGCCAATTGTAATATATTTAAAAGTTAAAAGTTATGATGACTGATAACCCGTTCTTCCCACTACTAGACAGCGATCGAGTCACAGCAGTCAGACGTGCAGTGCTCAGGTTCTGTCTGAAAAAAATCTGCCCGATCAACTCATGCGACCGTCGCTAATTCGAATGACACCCGCAAATGGAAACATGCTAAATTTGCTTTGTCTTAATGCGTATTTCTGATAATTCACTTCCCTAATTCGAATAAGTTTGTGGAAACATGGCTAATGTATTTCACTATTTACTGCATTTATATATCATTAATGTCAAGTGGAAACCTTGTACGTCCAAAACTATTTCTTATTTAAACATTAAAAAAACATTTGAATTTGCCACTTTACAAAGAGTTTGTAGATCTGATGTTTTCACTATTTTCGTGCAACACTTTTATGATGAAGTAAGGCATTCATTTACAAAAAAAAGTCTAAATATGGAGATACAATGCTTCTGCCCGACATTAACGATCTGCTGTAAAATATATTCATAAATAATGTGATAATTAATATTAGGTCTATAATATATGTTTTTATTAGGGATGGAGCCCTAAACAAGGGTAGCTCAATAACCTGATAACAGATTTACTGAGTATCCGGTATCAATAAGCTTTGGGCTTATCAAGCTTGTTATCTAGCATAGTGGCCCATGATGCCATGTTTAAACAATCAAGACAAGAGGCGATTGATAAATTATTACAGTATTATTCATAATATAAAGCCATTTAACTCTTATTGCACACTAATGAATGATTGTTGTAATGATATTTAATGATTTGTTACTTTTGTCAATTGTCATCTTCATAGATGGTGGTCAGACACAAACTCACAGTCACAACAACTGGCCAATACATTTTTTTTTTTTAGAACCAGTTATGTTCTGAATTTGTTGTCTCATATCTTTCCACAAAATATTAGAAAGCGCTCGATAAAAGCCCGGCTCAATAAGCAGGATCAATAAGGTGCTCATTATCAATAAAAATTAACGAGCTCCATCCCTAGTTTTTATTATGATAAATAATGTACAAATAGTACAATAAATGCATTTATAATGACACAAACAATGTAATATCATAACAAATGCATTTATAATTTGTAAGTCCAAAACCATTCCTTTTTAATGATCATTTTAAAAACAATGTAAAATTGTTAAAATAGCCAATCTACAAGCTCAGAACAAAAACCCAGCTTGAACTTATAGATATGCTATTTTCACTATTTTTGCAACACTCTTGTATAATGAAGTAGGACTTTAATTTATGAAGAAAAAATCATAAAAAGTAGAAATATGGTGAGGTTTTTGCCTGACAACAACTTTATAATCATATAAATAATATAACATGCCAATTTATATTATAATGTATACTTTTGTAATCATATAAATCATATTAAAATGTATAGTTTATTGATATTATACTATTACCTAACACATTATTTTATGTTATATTATATTATTATTTTACAAAAATAAATAATGTGATAATGCTCTTGTGTTGACAGACCAACCAAAGGTGGCCTTCTCTGCTGGGTTGGGTAGCCCTGTTGGACCATTTAATTCTGATACCACTCTGGTTTATCGGAGAGTCATCACTAACATCGGCAACGTCTACAATCCATCTACAGGTAGGTGGTGATTATGTTAATTATGTGAATGAGCTTTACATCAAGGAATTAAGTTAACAATGTTAATGTGCTTTACATCCAAGTGATTACATTAAATATGTTAATGAGCTTTACATTAATGATCACGTTAATTACATCACAACTTACATCTCTGTGAAAACATCAGCAACAGCATGTGAAGGGTTAACCCATTCTTCAAAAATATCATCTGTTTTCTCGGCTAGTTTTTGAGAATCTTTCCTTTAAAACATAGAGCTTAATGGAGTATTCACCCACAATATTTACTTATTCCTATCGATTATACTGTAATACATGAAGGCTCTTTATTCTTATCATCAAGTTATTGGATCAGGAATGTGACCAAAACTAAAGAAATACCCATGGTTCATGGGTATATTATTGTGTGTGTGTGTGTGTGTGTGTGTGTGTGTGTGTGTGTGTGTGTGTGTGCGTGTGCGTGTGCGTGTGCGTGCATGCATGCGTATGCCTTTGTGTTTCAGGTCATTTTCTTGCTCCAGTCAGAGGAGTTTATTTCTTCAGATTCACTGCCGCTAATCATGGATCATCAGAGAAAGTGTCTATCTACATGTATAAAAATAATCAGCTACTCATTTATAACTTTGGATACTCTAGTATTTCTGGATGGTTAGAATACGTCTCTAATGCAGTGATAGTAGAGATGGAGCAGGGAGACACAGTAGACATGAGGTTATCTGGTGGTTCCTACAGCCTCTATGACTATGGCACACAGAATCACAACACATTCAGTGGTTTTCTGCTCTATTCTATGTAACACTGCTACTGACACTGATGGAAACTCACTGACTACATTTTACGTACGATTTAGACATACTGTACTTTTACTTAATACATCTTTTCAGATGGGGGTCTGCATTCAAAATACATAGTCATTTGACAGTCCATTACAACTCAGAAACACTATTGTATGTTTTACATAATTATTCAAATTATTTTATTAATGCAAAACACACATTAACCATTTAAGCCCTATTTTAGACTTTGGCCCTTCCAAAATAACAGATCTACAAGCTCACAATGAATGGCGCTATTAAATAAACTTTTGACAAATATCCCACAACCTTAATTAGAATTCAGGCTTTTGCAAATCCCGCCCCATTCTGCCCTGTTACTATGATGGGACATTTGACCCTGGGCAGATTGTTTTTATAGTGGCAGTGAATGGGATTTTTTTATGTTTTCATAGCCTCATTACAGCTATATAAATTACCAAAGGAAAAACATCTAGGTGATATTAATAAAAAGGGAAGACAAAGGTACAGTAGTTACATTGCAAAACAGGGGGTTTACCCGAAAATATATGTTTTAATTTGTTTAATCCCAGTGGGACAGAATCCTCTTTGCAGATTCTTTTATAGTGGTAGTGGATGGGATTTTTTTTTTCTTCATAGCCTCATTACAGCTATATAAAGTACCAAAAAAACACATCTACGTGATATTAATAAAAAGGGAAGAAAAAGGTACAGTAATTACATAGCAAAACAGTAGTTTTCCCCCGAAAATAAATGTTTTAATTAGTTTAATCCTCTGGATCAGAGATGGAATAGAAATAGAAAGAGAAGCGCATTGCATCTTGGGTAGGAAGAGGACAGAACTATAATGTTTCTCCTCACATAATAGGCTGGCTTTTCGTAATTCTGCCCATTTAAATTATATGTACCCAATCGTGACTCTTAGACCATTGATAAGGTCCATGTGAACTAGTTTGTTGAAGCTTATTCGTTATGATGAGCGAGATCGCTTGCCGCGATCACCTCCTGCGGCCGTACCGGGTGATCTCCGTGTCGCGCACTGCGGACAGTTGTTGAAAGCCACATTCAATATTCTCCACTGCACAAACTCCACCCCCGATAGCAAAAAGTGAATGGTTTTTTCTGGTTGGCCAGTCAGGGAGTCTCAGGGACCAATCAGAAGGCTGACAAACGGTGAATTGCCCTGTGTGTATGCTGGTTTGTCCATCTGTAACTCCACGTTCAGCAGTTGTTCAATTGTCTAAAAAACATAATACAAAAATCAATAACGCATGTACCTTGCCCAACATCAACTTTATCACCTTCAGATGTGTCTCTACTTCTCATAATCCCCAAATGTTTAAAATATTTTCCCAAATTTTGGCCTGTAGGCGGCTTTGTCCTGTGATGCCATTTACATCACAAATGGGCGTCAACAAGCAGCGCACTCCCAGTCCGGGGGCAGTTCCAGAGAGCGCAACATCACAGTCTGTCTGCTTCACACCAAGGGGGACTAACAGGCACACACACAAAGGGGCCAGGCCCCCGCAGGGGGCTGTAGGCTAGTATATATAAAAAAAGTCAAGTATAGTATTTTGCAGTATTTCTACATTGTGGTTCTACTTGTAAATCATTGTGGATAAGAGTGTAAATGTCTAAATTGTAACTTGTACTTCTAAAAGGTATTTGTAAAATGTGAGTACTTCTTCCACCACTGGTCCTGGTAGCATTACATAAAAGAGCTTCCATAATGCTCATATTCATGTTGTCAATAAAGACACATTCAAGAGCACTGTTGAGTCTATTGTATGTTTTAATGATTATTATCATTACTAGGGGCCCCTGGTCCCCTAGTGTTGTTGTTGGTTTATTTCTTCTGACACATTTTTTTACAGTTCTGGCTCAAAGGGATAGTTCACCCAAAATATAACCTCTTTCCTATCGATAACTCACCTCATGGAGACTTGAATTCATGATATTTCTTAGTTGTTGTCACATTCCTAAGCCAATAATTTGATGACCAGCAGTAGACTCCTAAAATTATTGGCTTATGCAACAAAATAGGGTGAGTAATCGATAACAAAGAAGTCATTTTGGGGTGAACTACCCCTTTAACCGTGCAGTCGTGTTTTTAACGAACGTCTATGCCAAACGACAAAGACACAAAACTCACTTCCATTGTCGAAGGTTGGCGCTGTAGCAATCAACTGAATAATGCTAACTTTGAACAGACATTGCTCACTGTTTGACTGACAGCAGTAAAACTTCAATACACACTAGAAAATATTGTTCCTTCGAAACAATTGTGGGCTCGCTTCAAGCCAGAAAACAATGGCTATAAAAGGACAAAAAGGGTGGCATCTGTTCCTTGACCTAGTGGGAATGTGCTTGCAAGATTTCACGCACATCGCAGGCTGTGTTCATGATTTGAGGTGTTTTTGGCCACTTTATCGCTGCTTGCAGCTATATTTATTATTATTATTATTATACATCTTTTTTTGTGTGCACTTCATAGGCATGTTAGATAAAGGTCCTTAGATTGTGTGTAGAATGTTTCATGCACATTGCTAAAAAGAAATCCTAGAATAAAAACGGGTTTAAGCGTTTCACAAACTGCTCAAAATGATATACCGCCCCCCTTTGGCCAATTGGGGTAAGATTGGTTTTAGTGATATTTGGACTAACACTCTACATCTTTGCCAAATGCCATGAACATGTTACTTTGCATGTATGATTTAGAGGCAGAAGAATAATTTGCATAAAACTGCAATATTCATTGAATTATTTAAAAAAGCATGTTTCAATTTTAAAGAAATCCGATCTGACAGATCTTTAGATATTGGTCCAAAGTTCACGTAAAAAATGTTTTGTGCGCGTGACGCCAGAATAAAAGCGGGTTTACGTGTTTCACAAACTGCTCAAAATGGCGGAAAATCGAAGGGCGGAGCTTACTTAAAGTGATCCCTGACTAATACGACAAATATGCCTTGATACACTATAATTGTCCTCTATAACTACAATGTAAAATTAAAAACACCTCAATTATTTTATTTCTTCTAGAAATAGCTAATCTTTCACTCAACAGGGGAAATGCCTGTCGCAAGTTGATGATGTCACAAATGTCAAGTGTGATCTATCCCTATGGAATTTATGGCATGCATGTGAAAATAAAAACAAACTTAATACTTCCTATGGTTAATATGAGCATAAAATCGATATTTCAAATGTGTTTGTGTTTTGTTTTTTTGCACATGCATGCCATAAAAATGACACATGACATTTATGACATCATCAACTTGCGACAGGCATTTCCCCTACTGAGTGAAAGATATTTCTAGAAGAAATAAAATATTTAAGGTGTTTTTAATTTTACATTGTAGTTATAGAGGACAATTATAATGTACTAGAAGCTGGGCCGCCCTTCGGGCGGCCCAGCGTCTAGTCGGCGACCTGGCCAACTCGGGAACGATGTAAATAGAGAATGAATGCCCCGCCCTTTAATGCAAACCCCATTATACCTGTTGTCATAGGACCCGTTTTGACCATCTGTTTTCCTGTGTCCATTTATGCCCATATATGGAGATATCTGTATCTGTCTGTCTGCCGGCGTCCATTTTATGTCCATATATGGAGATCACTGCAGATATAGTTCTGGGTCCATTTTATGCCCATATGCCCATATATGGAGATATCTGTCTATTTGCGTCCATTTTATGCCTGCCCCACCCTTTAATGCAAACCCCAATATACCTGTTGTCATAGGACCCGTTTTGACCATCTGTTAGCCTTTGTCCCCACCCTTTAATGCAAACCCCAATATACCTGTTGTCATAGGACCCGTTTGGACCATCTGTTTGCCTTCTGTTAGCCTTTGTCCCCACCCTTTAATGCAAACCCCAATATACCTGTTGTCATAGGACCCGTTTTGACCATCTGTTTGCCATTGTCCCCTTATGCCCATATATGGAGATCTCTGCACACACAGTACCGGTTGCGGAAAACTCTGATGTCAGACATCAGCTCCGCATTCGGGGATTCATTTTATGCCCATACCCCTTATGCCCATATATGGAGATCTCTGCACACACAGTACTGGTTGCGGAAAACTCTGATGTCAGACATCAGTTCCCCATATATGGAGATATCTGTATCTGTCTGTCTGTCGGCGTCCATTTTATGTCCATATATGGAGATCACTGCAGATATAGTTCTTGGTCCATTTTATGCCCATATGCCCATATATGGAGATATCTGTCTATTTGCGTCCATTTTATGCCTGCCCCACCCTTTAATGCAAACCCCAATATACCTGTTGTCATAGGACCCATTTTGACCATCTGTTAGCCTTTGTCCCCACCCTTTAATGCAAACCCCAATATACCTGTTGTCATAGGACCCGTTTGGACCATCTGTTTGCCTTCTGTTAGCCTTTGTCCCCACCCTTTAATGCAAACCCCAATATACCTGTTGTCATAGGACCCGTTTTGACCATCTGTTTGCCATTGTCCCCTTATGCCCATATATGGAGATCTCTGCACACACAGTACCGGTTGCGGAAAACTCTGATGTCAGACATCAGCTCCGCATTCGGGGATTCATTTTATGCCCATACCCCTTATGCCCATATATGGAGATCTCTGCACACACAGTACTGGTTGCGGAAAACTCTGATGTCAGACATCAGTTACGCATACGGGCATTCATTTTATGCCCATATATGGAGAACGTGGGAAGAATGGTTTAGAGATACTCGGATTACATACATACATACACATTCACAGAGATTTTTTGTTGACTCATGTGGCGTACGTGATGTCAGAGCTGCCCAGTCAGGGATCACTTTAAGTAAGAAGTTTGAATTTTCAAACGCTTCGTATAGCGCCCCCCTTTGGACGATTGGAATAAGATTGGTTTCAGTGATATTTTGACCAACCCTCTACATCTTTGCCAAATGCCATGAACGTGTAACTTTGCATGCATGATTTAGATGCCGAAGAATAATTTGCATAAAACCGCAATATACATTGAATTATTAAAAAATCATTATTTAACATACAAACTTCTCACCACATAGCCTGTGTAGATATAGGTGCAAATTTCATGTGAAAAAAGTTTTGTCCAGGAGGAGATAGATTTTTACTGTTTTTCATATAATTCAAAATTCTGGGGGATCTAAAGGTCAGAGGTCAAAAGTCAGAGCATAAAAGTTGTTGGGCATGAGGAGACGGATACGTGTATACAGGTTTCATGGCTGTACGTATAACAGAGCATGAGCTCTACCTGTTCAAAGTTCGCACTTTCGAAGGCTTCCTACAGCGCCACCATTTGGCCGATTGCTGTATAAAATAATAGCACACTTCACCACTGTAAGCTGAACACATTGATGTTTTTATTTAAATGTTCTGCCTGAGTATGTAGGAGTAGAAAGGAACCGAAGTTTTTGAGGAGAACTGTCTGACTTCGAAAAACGTGTTTTGCCATGAAACGGTTACGTTTTGCGCATTTGTGGCGCCCCCTATAGATCGAGGTGGAAATGATTTTTGACATTCCTTGAGTATACGACCCTCGGCGTTTCATTCAAATCTGGTGTTGACTGGATGCTTCGTTCGTGATTTATGGCAATTTCTTGCGATACGGGCCCTTCCCGCTAACTTTGGAAGCTTGTTACGGACGAACGGTATGGACTATCAAAATATCGCTTGAATATGTTTATCAGATGGTTCCAGAGATCATGTGTATTTAGCTCGAAGGGCGGAGCTTACTTAAAGTGATCCCTGACTAATACGACAAATATGCCTTGATACACTATAATTGTCCTCTATAACTACAATGTAAAATTAAAAACACCTCAATTATTTTATTTCTTCTAGAAATAGCTAATCTTTCACTCAACAGGGGAAATGCCTGTCGCAAGTTGATGATGTCACAAATGTCAAGTGTGATCTATCCCTATGGAATTTATGGCATGCATGTGAAAATAAAAACAAACTTAATACTTCCTATGGTTAATATGAGCATAAAATCGATATTTCAAATGTGTTTGTGTTTTGTTTTTTTGCACATGCATGCCATAAAAATGACACATGACATTTATGACATCATCAACTTGCGACAGGCATTTCCCCTACTGAGTGAAAGATTAGCTATTTCTAGAAGAAATAAAATATTTAAGGTGTTTTTAATTTTACATTGTAGTTATAGAGGACAATTATAATGTATTAAGACATATTTGTCGTATTAGTCAGGGATCACATTAACAACGACACAGATGTCTTCCACTTGAATCAAAGCACGCGTGTAACAAGTTGCATGTCTTCAAACGAAACGAGTCATGACTTATGCCCGTTTGAAGTTTGAATTTTCAAACGCTTCGTATAGCGCCCCCCTTTGGACGATTGGAATAAGATTGGTTTCAGTGATATTTTGACCAACCCTCTACATCTTTGCCAAATGCCATGAACGTGTAACTTTGCATGCATGATTTAGATGCCGAAGAATAATTTGCATAAAACCGCAATATACATTGAATTATTAAAAAATCATTATTTAACATACAAACTTCTCACCACATAGCCTGTGTAGATATAGGTGCAAATTTCATGTGAAAAAAGTTTTGTCCAGGAGGAGATAGATTTTTACTGTTTTTCACATAATTCAAAATTCTGGGGGATCTAAAGGTCAGAGGTCAAAAGTCAGAGCATAAAAGTTGTTCGGCATGAGGAGACGGATACGTGTATACAGGTTTCATGGCTGTACGTATAACAGAGCATGAGCTCTACCTGTTCAAAGTTCGCACTTTCGAAGGCTTCCTACAGCGCCACCATTTGGCCGATTGCTGTATAAAATAATAGCACACTTCACCACTGTAAGCTGAACACATTGATGTTTTTATTTAAATGTTCTGCCTGAGTATGTAGGAGTAGAAAGGAACCGAAGTTTTTGAGGAGAACTGTCTGACTTCGAAAAACGTGTTTTGCCATGAAACGGTTACGTTTTGCGCATTTGTGGCGCCCCCTATAGATCGAGGTGGAAATGATTTTTGACATTCCTTGAGTATACGACCCTCTGCGTTTCATTCAAATCTGGTGTTGACTGGATGCTTCGTTCGTGATTTATGGCAATTTCTTGCGATACGGGCCCTTCCCGCTAACTTTGGAAGCTTGTTACGGACGAACGGTATGGACTATCAAAATATCGCTTGAATATGTTTATCAGATGGTTCCAGAGATCATGTGTATTTTGGAGAAAAAAATATTTTCTCCAAAATGTAGAAAAAGGAGCAAAAAGTGTTTTTTGAAGAATATTCAAAATGTCGGAAAATCTATCCTGACGCAAATGGGCGTGGCCTATATGGAAAGATGCGTCATGACCTAAGGAATCCAGAGAAAGTCACATCACTCCCGAGATCGTTTGTGTTTCGTTTTGAGAGGGTCGATCCCCCTGAAAAACGTGTTTTGTCATGAAATGGTTACGTTTTGCGCGTTTGTGGCGCCCCCTATGGGTCGAAGTGGAAATGATTTTGGGGATTCGTTAAGTATACCACCCGCGACTTGTGGTTAAAATTTTGTGTTGACTGTTTCGTTTGTGATTTATGGCATTTTTTTTCAAAATGAGCCACTCCCGCTAAATTTGGAAGCCTGTTACGGGCGAAAGGTATGGATATCGCTTGAATATGTTTATCGCATGGGTGCAGAGACCTTGTGTACCGATTTTTGTGACATTTGGAGAAAATATGTGGGAAAAGGAGCAAAAAGTGTGTTTTGAAGAAAATGCATAATTGCGGAAAAATAGATCCTGGCGCAAATGGGCGTGGCCTATACAGGGAGATGCGTCATGACCCAAGGAATCCAGGGAAAAAAGATTTTTTATTTTCCGACCTACGGTTCAAGAGTTACAGGCCAAAAGGTAAAGTAGGTCGTTATAGCGCCACCATGAGGCCGACTGATGTAATTATTTTTTGATTAATCCTTGTAATTATTATGAACCTTCCCTCCAAGTGTTGTAACTGTAGGCCTTACCGTTTCCGAGAGAAAAATACTGGAATGGGAGAATATTAGTGAATTAATTTTTCCCCATTGACTTATAATGGGATACTAATAAATTAATATCAATTAAACTATACAACCTATCTCTTAGCAAAATAATAGCACACGATTCCTGATGAAGCCGGTCGATTTGACATATGGCACGAGTGTGTGGCGCAAAAACTGCGGGCGGTGAAACGCGCAGAACTTTTTTTTAGGACTAGAATGATAGTGTGTTGCCCTGTTAGGGCAACCACACTAAAAACCACACTAATAAAATAAATAGCTAGAAAATATTGTTCCTTCGAAACAATTGTGGGCTCGCTTCAAGCCAGAAAACAATGGCTATAAAAGTAAAAAATGTCAAGATCGCAGGCAGTGCTCTCTTTGACGTTACTGACGTCAAAGATTGGTCTATTTTGTTCCAAAAATGTGTTGTGCAAAAGTTGACCCGCTGGTGGCGCTATAACAGGCCAATGTAAGAAGGGTGGTATCTGTTCCTTGACCTATTGGGAATGTGCTTGCAAGATTTCACGCACATTGCAGGCTGTGTTCATGATTTGAGGTGTTTTTGGCTTTGGCCACTTTATCGCTGCTTGCAGCTATATTTAGAATTATTATTGGTGGTCAGTAGTGCACTGCAGACACACCTCAGGGAGATATTGAAATAAAGATGATGTCCAGGAAAGGCACTTTCTCGTTTTTGATTGATGGACTGCCCTGTAATTTAAGAGGTGAAAACACCCATGCTACCATTCAGCAAAAAAAAAAAAAACTGGCCCCTCCTGCAAACTTGGGCAGCCAGTTATACCCAATTGGATTGAAATATAAAACATCTGACTGATACAATACATCATACATGACTCAAGAGATTGTGTAGGACCTACTGATTTGAAATGTGTGGGAGTACTATCAAAAGGTGTGTTTTGAAGAAACGCAAAATGGTAGAAAATGTAGTCATATTTATGACTTTAAAATACCCATCTTTTATAGACCAGCTGCCAACTTTTGCTTAAACCGCGCTACGTGCCGCTTCTATGAGCTTGTAGATCTGCAATTTTTGGAAAAATCTTGTAAACGCTTATATACCGAATGAATATACTGTATGGTATATATATATACTGTATATATTATTTTAAGCAAACATTTATATACAGTACGTCTGTATACTTTATTGACAGTGTCTTCTTGTTCTGCATCGGGCAAGATGATTGTATAGACTGTATAGATGTCTATGCTCAAGGGGACACGGCCGTCTGATTGGTTGACAAACACCACACCTCCATTTCTGAGCTATAAGCTTAGCAGAAAAGTTAGCAATAAAGCCATTTCATAACGCCTCTAAGCTCTAAGGACCATAGTGTGCACACCATAGGCTCTCCGCCCGTTCTCAAACTGTGATAAAGCGCACCTAGCCTTGCTCAAATGAAAAACGCCTCATCACTATAAATATTATTACTCCGCCATATAGCCTACAGTATAACTCAAGGCTGTTCAGCCTTGACGTTACAAGATACTTCTCCCACTCTGGCGTCCTTCATCATCTGTGCCGGTGAGGCGGTGACACGCTGCTGGCCGTTTAAAAATGCATGTGAAGTTTTGCACCCTGGAGTGGGAACTTCTGGATTACTCTGCGCTGCCTGTTAGTTATGATTGATTTTAAGATCCTTTTCATGTTTATTTTGCTTTTTCTTTTCTGCTGCTGAGTGATAGGCTTTTATACCGGTATCTAGCCATAGCCTATCGCGTATTAATCTCCAAGCTCCAAGGAAATCTTCCTGCGTCAATGGCAATTTCATCACGATTCCACAATCGAGGTAGTTTTATCGCACATTCCTAAGCTGAATATAATACCTTTGGGGCGTACTGATTTGTCCCTACCACTTTGCAACGTTGATTCCACTTCCTCTTATGTCGATACCAGGAAGTAGCGGCGAGACGTTGCAACAAGATAAATAACCAGCCAATGACAAAGCACTGCTGTGATTACAGTATGCCGTAGCGTTGCTCATTATGTACACTGATACACTCAGTGTTCACAATGCTGTGTGATGGCTCCTCCAGTTCATTACACTTGTGGGGAAATCATATTCTCTTTCTGTGTAATCATTATGCAGCGAGAGAGGGTAAATATTTGGACCTGAAATAACGGATATACCCCATTAAGCTATGCTCGAACTTACAGAGCAAAAGGGAAAAATGAGCGTATGTGTCAGTGGTGTAACGATTTTGTGTTTCTGCATTGATATTCTACTGTGTAAACACAGCAGTGACAATGAGAAAGCTTACTGATGAATGGGATTATGTCTTTTTGTGTATTGAAATTAGTATTATTGGATAGTAATTCAATTCTGACATGGATTACCAATTCCTCATTCCTGCTCTATTAGCCGGTGTAATTTCCCTCTGAGCACCGTCTCCATGCAGCCCACATACACGTCTGCTGTGCACGCACACACACACACACACACAGGAAACAACGAACACACTTTGAGAAACGTTTTTCCACCCTCTCACTCACTCTTTCTCTCTCTCTCTCTCACTCGCATACTATACACGACTGCCACACACACACACACACACACACACACACACACACACACACACACACACACACACACACACACACACACACACACACACACACACAACACCAAACTGTAGCATAATTCCCAGATCACATCCACACACAGTGTGTGGCTGGGGTCTACTCCAGTCATCAATCACTTCTAATACCCTCCCTTCATTTGTCCAGATGATATTTGTTTTGTTATTGCCTCTGCTATTATTGTTGCTGTACTTCTTTGATACATTCCCCGACAGCTCGCATTTCCATTATAAGTCGTCAATTAATATAACCCAAATGTAATTATTGTGACAGGGCGTCTAATGTGGGCCGCTGAGACGAGAAATGGCTTGTGACAGGCTGTGCTTCAAACTGCCGTGCGTGTACAGTGGGACATCCTCTGTGATGCAGGCCTCCTCAAGCCCAGCCTTGGTGCTGTCTTCTACCTCAGTGGTTCTACAACTTTTTTCATGTCAAGGACCACCTGAGTGATATGTATTTGGCTGCGGACACATTTTCAGGATCCTTCAAAAATTTGAGGTTTGGTGGCCTGAACATAGAGTTCGGATCCGCCATTCTGACTAATATGTCTGAGTCATAGTGTCGGGGACTTGTCTGTCTGTGTCCCTTTTGTACCCATATATGGAGATGTCTGTTTCTGCCTGTGCACCTGAGTCCCTTTTATGCCTATATGAGATATCTGTATCTCCATATGGAATGATGAGAGGAAAGTCTGTAATTGACATGAAAAAGTTAGGGAACCACTGATCTAGTTGGTGTCGATGTACCCCTGTCGTTCGTCCCCCCACTGTAAGCAGTGGGGGGACTGCAAGCAGTCTGGCTGTCCATCTTCCTACCCCTATGTATCACTAAGTCCACCTCTCGGGCCTGGTTCATACTTAGTTTAGCAGCGCCGGTGCACAAGCTCATGTTAATGAGTGCATGTTAGATCTGATATTTTCGATGGACGACACAAAGTGCAACCAAGTATTAATCAGGCGGAAGAGATGGTGGGAGAAATGCACAGACCCACAACATACTGTACGCACCACACACGCCGGCACTCATGCACGCACACACGCACGCACACACAGACGTTTAAGTTAGATAGATAGCCTGAAAGAAAATTGTCAGCATTTCCTTTTCAGCACCTACAGTACAGTATTTTGATTTCAAATCAAAATTATTATAGTGAACAGCCAAGTGGTCAGATATCATACCATATTCGTTCCCCTCCAAAACTCTGCATAGTATTTCTTCAAAGTACTTCAAACTTGTTTTGCCTCTACTATAGCCCCCAACCCCAAGCATGGCTTTTCATAATCGCAAGCAATCCCAAAACAATTATTGTCATCGGTTTGGATAGTTGTAGAAATTGTCAGCATTTCCTTTTCAGCACCTACAGTACAGTATTTTGATTTCAAATCAAAATTATTATAGTGAACAGCCAAGTGGTCAGATATCATACCATATTCGTTCCCCTCCAAAACTCTGCATAGTATTTCTTCAAAGTACTTCAAACTTGTTTTGCCTCTACTATAGCCCCCAACCCCAAGCATGGCTTTTCATAATCGCAAGCAATCCCAAAACAATTATTGTCATCGGTTTGGATAGTTGTAACTGCCTATTGCCTCTGGACAGCACACTCCCGAGAGAGATATACGGTAGTCATCATAGTGTGTGTGTGTGTGTGTGTGCATGCGCGCGCATGCATGAGAGAGAGAGAAAGAGAGAGAGATACTTGCAGGCACTCAACAAACACACTTGCTTTTTGTTTTCTATGTGTACTATGGAGCGCTGAACGGTGAAAGAACATCACGATTGATAAGATGACAGTCATCTTTTTTTATTTGTAATGCTGGCTACAGCTCCTGAAGCAACTTGTGGATTTTTTGGATGATCCTGCACAACGTCAGTCCACAGCTTCCTCCTCGGCTGTGATCAGTAGTATATCAAGTAGCAGTGATGGAAGAAGTCTACAAGCTGATGCGACGGGCTGAAGTGGTTAATTTATGTTTTGTAATAATAATCAAAATCTACAAAGTAACTAGTAACTCAATTGCAGTGGAGTAAAAGTATAATATTTGCCTCTGAGATGTAGGGGGCGTGGCCTATGGCCCACGGGGCACCTGGGCCCACCGAGCTCGGGGCTTTGATCATATTTCAAATTTCTGAAAATATTAACACTTCCTTCCCCTTCGCCGAGAAGAACCGCGGACACTTGGCGTTCTGGGGAGATCTGCCTCGCCACCGAGAGGTGGATAGACCAATCTGTGTACCAGTACTTGCCTCTGATGCAGAGTGGTCGGTGGATGGAAGGTGCTCTGGGGAGGTTCCGGTCTGGGCGTGGTCCTGCTCTGTGTCCTCCATGGCGGCATAATAAACATGAAACTCACCCTCGTAGCATGGACTTTTCATAGTGATATCGCTGGAGCGTTGGAAGGAGGGGAGTTCCTCCCCCTCCTCTTACTCCTCCATGTCAGCGTGGTCCTCATCGGAGATGGGTGGGGAGGCAAGCCGTTAGCTGTGTAGAAGCTAGGTAGGTAGCCACTAATTGTTAGCAAAACAACGAGGCAGGCAGCTAAAGCTAGACTGGGGAAGCTAGGCTAGGTAGCAGCTACCGCTACTAGCTAAGGCAAGGCCTATCGTGTGTTGTGGAGAAGAAAAATAAAATTTCACCGCAACGCCGGTTGGAGAAAAGCGTCAGGAGAAGTTGTCCGGGAGTCTGCATGTTCTGAGAAATTTGTGGATGAAATCCTGTCTGTCGCGTTAAGAGCTAGAAGTTAAATTCTCAGAAAACAGTGGAGATGTGATTTTTGCCTGTTGTGCTATCGAGCAGAAGTAAGCAAAGGAGAAGTAGTCACGTCATACAGGGATTCATATAGCCTCCGGAGGGGGAGGCTCTTCTGGAATCTGAGTGACAACACCCGCCAACCAATAGGATTTGTCAGCTGGGATTGTAAGTGAGGCTTCTGTGCATCGCCAGGAGACCTTATGGGTCTGTAACTCAGAGTGTACAAATGGAACCAAATGGACCCGTTTTCCATTTGGACAATGAGTTAAATTAACATTGATTTTACACAATTGGGGTTCCATGATAGAAATGCCATTGGTAGTTACCATGTAATTACCTGGTAGTTGTAATTACTGGGTAAATTACCTGGTAAATACCCAGTAAATATACTTCTTGTATAGGCTGAATACGTGTCTACGCTCAAGGGGACACGACCCTCTGATTGTTTGACATCTCCGTTTCTGAGCTATACGTTTAGCAGAAAAGTTAGCAATTAAGCCATTTCATAACGCCTCTAAGGACCATAGTGTGACCATAAATATTTTGTCTTTCCGTCCTAGTGTATTTATCTGATGATTAAATAACTCTAATCATCTGATAAATACACTGGGCGGAAAGCCAAAATATTTATCTGATGATTACAGTTATTTAAGTTATACAATGAAGGGATAGGGATTTCACAAACGTCTTCCTACTCCTTTTCCGAGCATGAAATATGATTTAAGGTTAAGATGTTCTTCTTCTTTTTTTAAATGTAATTCTTCCTTTTATTTCTTCTTCCTCACTTATTTGTTCGAAATAAATAAATGAAATTAAATGAAATGAATGCACTGTGCACCTGGTAGTTACCGTTGTTCCCTGTTGAGATTTGCACATTTCCTGGGGCAAGCTTCCCAGATCACTCATGTCACACGTGTCTTCTTATTTTTTCACTCTCAAAAAGCACCTGCAATGTGGTGCATTTGAAACTACAATGCAGTGCACATCATGGGGTGATCCCTGCTTGCCTCCTGTGAATTGTTTTATTTATTTTCTGTTTATTTTGTTGCTGAGTGAGGTCAGCAGACAAAGTGACGTGAGTGTGAAGAATAAAACTGGGTGAAATGTGCCAATCTCAACAGGAAACAATGGTACCTGGTAGTTACCTTGTAATTAATTGTTAATTACCTGGTAATTACTGTACTGTAAAAGCAGGGGTTACCATGCCATTAAATGGGGGGTTCAAAGTCCTTCAAATTAAAATGGTTAAAAATGTCTTCTAGAACCCTAAAAATGGGGCGTCCTTGGCATATCTTTCAAATGGGGGTCTGCAGGCTTATAATTGTCAATTAGTGTCAATTTGCCTTGCCACAACAAGCAGCAACTGGACGGCTGATCTCAGGGCTCTGGATGAAGTGTGGTTGAAGTGTGCAAGCCAGGGATGAGGGAGCCAGCCCATTTAAAATTTTAAAAAACAAACATTAAAGCTTAAAATCAATTTGAAGGACAGGGAGCCAATGAAGTGAGGCCAGGATTGGAGTGATATGGTCTGGTCTCGTTCTTTTTTCCCCCCAGTGAGTAGGTGGGCAGCAGCATTCTGAATCAACTACAAGCGCCTGAGCAGCGATTGATCGATGCAGACAAACTGCATTGCAATAGTCAAGTCTGGATGAAATGAATCCATGTATAACCAATAAGGTTGGCCTTGATCTCGGCTAAAAGTCTTAAATAAAAAAAAGCTTTGACCACAGAGCTAACGTGTTTGTCAATTTTAAAGGCTGCATCAAAGGTGACTTGTTTACAACAGTGGATTGCACACATCCAGTTTGTTGCTGGTGCTGGACAGAGTGACAGTTCGCTGAAGTGTTTAATGTATGTGTTGTAATAATAATTCAAATCTGCAAAGTAACTATTAATTAAAAGTTTTAAATAAATGTAGTGGAGTAAAAGTAGACAATATTTGCCTGTAAGATATAATGGTGTTGAAGTAAAATAACTAACCCTATTGAAAATTGGAAGTTGTCCAGTAAATAAAGATGCATCATATTGTTCTTGAGTACAGCATTTCAGTACACTTATTATTAAGTTAACATGATCTTAGTTATATATATAATATATATATATATATATATATATATATAAAAGGAATACATTCTGAATGATTCTGAATCAATTTGCACGAAAAACACAAAACCAAACACAAAAAAATGGTTTGTGATGACCTGGAAAAGTGTCTATAGACATTTTTAGCACAAGGTGTGTTTTTCGTGCAAGACAAATGTGTGCAATGGATTCAGAATCATGAAAAACCCCTAGTTGGACCCCATGACATGGTCAGAGCCTCAGGGTGCCCAAGCCCAGCCTCAGGATCCGGTATGACTGGAAGGCACTCTCGACCGACCCTGGCCTGCAAACCAGGTATACGGAGGAGGTGATGAGTTGCTTTCAGCTGCTGGACGAAGCAGTGGAGCCTAGCAGTGAACACAGGAGATTTGTTGTTGCCAACGAAGAGGCGACCAGGCTGCGTGTGCCCGTGCTAGACAAAACCAGAAGCTCTCTGCGGTCCAAACACCCGGAAGTCGTAGTGGCACGGGGCAGGGAGGAAGCACGGCTTGGCTTTGCACGTGAGCCTACTGTGGAGAGACGTGGGATACTGAACGAGGCCAAACAGCTTCTCTTCAGTACCTATGATAAGATCAAGGGGGAGGAACTGATGGAGAGGGTGCAGAGAGTCCAGGCAGCGCATGGTGAGAGGCAGTATGGAGAAGCCTGGAGGGTCATTAATGAAATGACAGGATGGAAGAGGACCAAGGAGGGACAGGTTGAGGGACACACCCCTGAGGAGAGGGTAGCGACCTGGTTCAACCACTTTTGAGAGCTGCTGGGCACAACATCAGATGGAGAGGAAGAAGAAATACCATCATTCCTCCAGGACCTCAACATCAAGGATGGTCCTTTCACGGTCAGTGAGCTTGCCAGGGTGAAAAACACTCATAAGAGTAAGAGTGCTGGGCCGGACGGCATACCCCCAGAGGTCGTAAAGAACTGCGGTCTCGACAACATCATTCTGCAGTTTTGCAACCTTGCCCTGCTAGGCAACAAGCTGCCTGACGTGTGGTCTCTCTCCAACATCATCCCAGTGCCTAAAGCTGGAGACCTCTCAAAGCCAGACAACTACCTGTTGCCTGACCTGTATTGCCATAAAGGTCTAAAACCGGATGATAATAAACCGGATTTGGTATGCCATCGACCCTCACTTTAGGGAAAACCAAAACGGCTTTCGAGAGGAGAGAACCACATTAGCCCAGATCTTGGCACTGAGGAGATTAATTGAGGAGGTGAAGAGGAACAACCTGACGGCTGTATTGTGCTTTATTGATTTCAAAAGGGCTTTTGACTCAATACATAGAGGCACCATGGTGAAGTTCCTTAAGGCCTATGTTGTCCCTCCCAACTTGCTCCGGGCAATAGAGACCATGTACGCAGGAACACGGGTCAAGGTGGTGACCCCAGATGGCAACAGTGAGGAGTTTGACATCCTGGCTGGGGTAATGCAAGGAGACAGCCTAGCCCCCTTCCTCCTGACAGACCTAGACTACGCGAATGACATCAGCCTACTCTCCAACCATGTGGAGCAAGCAGAGGAGCTCTAGAGCAGAGTGGAGTCAGAGTGTGCCATGGTTGGCCTTCGGCTGAATGCCAAGAAAACTGAGGTGATCACCTATAACATCCAATCACAACATCCACCTCTCACAACAACAGGAGGCACTGCTCTGAAGGAGGTCAAGGACTTCAAGTACCTGGGCTCATGGGTCAACTCAACAGAGCAAGATCTTAAAGTAAGGAAGGCATGGAGGGCCCTGAATGGCATGGCCAGTGTATGGAACTCCAACCTCCCCCGACAAATCAAACCCTGCTTCTTTTATGCAACGGTGGAGTCTGTTCTCCTATATGGCAGTGAATGCTGGACCCTGAAGCCAACTCAGCAGAAGTCTAGACGGGTGCTACACATCAACATCAGCAAGAGTACACATGTCACCAACAAGAATCTGTATGCTGGAATATTAAGGGTGAGCGATAAAATAGCAGCCAGGAGAATGAGACTTGCAGGACACTGCCAAGGACACCAAGAGGTGCCAGCCAGTAAACTGGTGCTGTGGGAATCAACATATGGGCACCGGTCACGAGGAAGTCCCATACTAACATATGTGGATGTACTCAAGAAAGACGCACCAACGAACTGGCCGGATGTATGGAGAACCGGGATGACTGGAAGCGACGATGGAAGGCTCGTCTGAAGACGACCTAGAGAGACAACATGCTACTTTTCTTACATAATAAGGACAATGGTTGGTACCTCAACTTTCAGAAGCTGTCACTGATTCCCCTAGGGAAACTGCATTTCAGTCTTTGTGAGATTTGTTACTAGACAACTTTACAAACACAATGGCGAAGAATTATTTATATTTTTCTTTGGTTCCACCAAAGAAATGTGAAACTCCAAGAATCATTTGAGAAAACGTGTTGATAACTATAAACTTTTAGTTGTGTGTATTAGGAGATGAATTATGTGCCAGTGAAACTAGACAAATGATTTTGATGTTTGGGTGAGTGAAATTCTGTCATAATAACCCCAGTATCCCCTCCCCCATTGTCAACATCAGCCAGAAAACAATATTATTATTTTTATGTAATTGTATGACTCAAATTAACTTTGACTATAACTAAATTATCATATCATATTGTGATAGTGTGGTGGGGATACATTGCAGCATTACATTTTGAGTAGCCAAATGACCATAAGTTGTCATTCCCTGGTCTCTGTCTGCCTTTCCTGCCTCTCTCGCTCTAAACTGTCACTGTCGAAGTAAAGCAGAAATGCTGAAGAAATCATCTAAAAATGTAATAAAGTAAATAAGAATAAAATAAAAGATTTGAGCTGACCTGAAACAAGACTAGGTATATAAGCCTAGTATATGGCTGGACCTGGAGGGTTTTTATTTTAAATCACTGATACAGAAAGCGGCGACAATTTTGGCCGTATGACGATATCCAGATGATCTACCTACCCCTCAGGACAAAAGTGGTGGAGAGTAACTAAGTAGGCTACTGTACAATTTTGAGGTAGTGTTACTTTAATTGAGTATTTCCAATTTTTACTTTATTGTACTTTTTTACTACAGGAAACTCTTACTTTTGGTACTTTAAGTATTTTGTTGCCATTACCTTTGTACTTTTACACAAGTAAACGTTGAATATTTCTTTTCTTTCACCTTTATTTATTCATTCAGGAAGGTCAATTGAGAGAAAGCTCTCTTTTCCAATGACGCCCTGATTACAGTAAACATAGCATACAATTTAAACACAAACAGAAATAGAAATAAATACAGGACTTTTACTTGTAACAGAGTAGTTCTACATCGTGGTATTAATACTTTTACTTAAGTAAAAACATGTGAGTACTTCTTTCAAAAATACCAGTTTTGCAACTGTATGGATGACCACCTGTTTGCTGCACTGGGCCACATTGTTAGTATTCTTCAGCAGGGTGTTTTTCTGTACCAGTCTGGGGGGATTTGATGAATGACCAGAAGTGTAGAGAAGCAGACGTGTTTAGAGAAGTAAACCTGCTTGTTAAAGTGAATGAGGATAAGTCTAAGCACATTCAATAACTGCTGTGCATTTGCCCTGGATCATGGGTGGCACACTATGTTTTGAAGCCATAATTTCAGTCAAAGTTAAAATCCACCATCTTGGCATTTCTGGTCCCGAAAAGGAACCGGAAACAAATACTATTGTTCTGGTAGGGCAGCGAGGGTGTGTCTTCACTCAGTAGAACGGAGTAGAAGCCCTATAGAAGCACTCCCTACTTTACCATCAATTGATTCTCTCTGCCGTCTTCCCAGTCCTTTGTATAGCAGTCAGCTGTCTTGTGCAGTCAGGTTTCCAAACCAACACTGTGTGTGATACACAGCCTGTCAGAACAAGAGGGTTGGAACTCATACCAAAACTAGAAAGTACAGTATCTGCCTCGCTTTCTTGAGTTGGTGTTGAGAGACCATGTGAGGGTGTATGACAGGGTTCCCCATTTAGTTTTCCCCAAGGGCCGAATTATGTCTAGGGTACCAAGCCGAGGGCCACAACATTGCAGGGGGCAACGGTGGCGTTCCCGCTACTCCAGCGACAGTTCAGATATCGTCGTTGTCGGGTGAAAATCTTGTATGTCCAAAACCGTTCGTTTTGCATTTATCATTTTAAAAATGATTTAAACTAGTGAAAACAGCAGATCTACAAGCACACAACGCCTCGCGGTGCGAGGCGTTGTGTGCTTGTAGATCTGCTGTTTTCACTACATTTGTGCGACTGCCTTGTATGATTTGTGAAAGAACGTACAAATTTGGAGATACGATATTTCCACCCGACAACGACGATATACTAGTGTTGTTGCTGCTCTTATACCACCATTATTACTGGGGTTGGTGTGGGCCAGACAGTAGCCCCCCGTGGGCCGTAAATGGCCCGCGGGCCGCCTATTGGGGAACCCTGGTGTATGAGATGTGCATGGCAATAAATCTAAAACTATCAACCATTTAAACAGATGGCCCATTGATGGAAATAGGATTGTGATTTCCTGTCATCTCCCTGAAGATGATTTCTTTTGTCTTAATATCAACATTTAGAGAAAGTTTGTTATCATGGCTCCATTTGGTTAAATCTTGAATTCCCCCCCTACAGGTCCTCTCATCACTGTTGCTTATTGCTTAGTCTAATCACTGGCAGTGCAAATGTTATGATGCTGCTGGCGTTGTCATATTTGGAGACATAGCGACAGGTTTTTACTAGGGGTAGGGCTGTTACGATTATGACATTTTACTTGAAGATTAATTTCCCTCAAATAATTGCGATTGACAATTTAATTGCGTTTGTCATTGAACATTATGGAACATTATGAATACAAATTTAAATTATTTTTGGCTTTTAGGCTTCGTAAACAAAAGGTGCACGAGGCAGATATGACTCATAACTCACATAATAACTTTATACTATAAAAAGAAAACATAAATAGTTGAAATAGCCGAACTACAAGCTCAAAATGTGTCACATTGTGACGCGTTTTGAGCCTGTAGATCTGCTATTTCCTCTATTTTTTTTTTAATGTTTGAAAATATAAGAAAATGTTTCACGATGGAAATAATTATGATGATGATGATGAAAAAAAAATATATTGTGATTATCTCAAATAATTACGATTAGGCGATTATGTAATAATTGTGACAGGGGACTGAGTCAGCAGCCCTGGGGCATGCCAGACCTCCAGTACTATAAACACTAATGTAATAAATTATGTTTGGTCTATTCTCACAGTATGGGGTCTGCCTGTAGGAAATCAAATCAGGTATCAGGATCAGGTAATGTTGTCCAGAGTCAGACCAAAACCTCTGAGTTTAAACACCAGTTTGGATGGTACAAGAGCACAAGGTTCTATGAATGTTTTATGAAAGTGCATAAGAAAATGACAAATAGAGGACATCTGAAGCAATAAACAACATTCTGACAGGTATTTTTTTTTCTTTTCAAGGTATACTGGAGCAGCATGCAGAGCAAGTGAGATAGTGTCATCCACGGATCTATTAGAACAGTAGGCACACTGTATGTGTCAAGGGTAGTAGGAATGTTACATTTTATAGTCTTTCCAGGAACGTCATTATAACAGAGGTCAAAGCAACAGGTCGATAATCATTAAGGCGAGAGATGGCTGTTTTCACAATGGTGGTTTCCTTAAAACACAGAGGAACCACACAATGACAGGGACAGGTTAAACATGTCATTAAAAGCCTGACACGTGCAGCATGTTTGGAGGACATGGGAAGGAATGCCGCCATGGGCCAACAGCTTAACGAGGATCAAGCCTTTTAAAAGTTCCACTCACATGCAGTTCTAGCGTGGTGGGCAGCTGACAGATGTAAATGTCTGCATGAATCACTTAATTGTTGTAAACGAGCAGCCATACTGTCTCAATAGCAGCTGGACTTAATTATAACCATTGAGATACAGCATACAGCCTTTGCACAAATACCCATCTTGTATTTTGCTATTTAATTTGTAGATTGGAAATTGTATCTATTCATTTATTTATTGATTTAATTTTCTGTATGTCTCTGCTACCATTTTCCATCTCATTTTAAAGACAGTAGACACAGTGACACTTTAAAAAGTATTACGCTTTTCAGCATTTTTGTGTTTATCCTTTTGACAGATATGTACAAATACATGTTCATGTTCATGTACTTTGTCAATTAATCAATCAATCAATCAAAGATTCACCATTGTCCCCATCTAAAGGAAGTGCGTTTTCATAGGAATAATCAACAGGAATAATCATGCGATTGCGTACCAATAGAATGCAAGAAAACATACTTGAGCAATACACATATTAAAATATGGCAATAATAAGTAATGAATGGTTAAATGTAGTGTAACAATAAAATGTAAACAAAGGCAATACATTATGAATATATATAGATGATGATGATGATGATGAATGAAGAAATCAAAACCTTTTATGATAGGGGAAAGTGGATATGCCAATTGCCAGTTATACTATAAAGAATTGATTTATGATGCTTAAAGTTAGACAGCTGAATTGGGAAAAGGGACAAAATAATTATTGAGATGAGTCCTGTTGAAATGTTGTTGGTTTAACACCATAAAGTAACATCATTTGTTATTGTAAAAAGGTTGGAGCGTTCCACAGGAGAGGTTGATGTTTTCTGAATAGGCCGATATGAGAGAAGACGGCGTCTTCAGCTCCAAGTCAGGCATCAATGCAGCGAGTTGTGGCCTTGACTGTTAAACTGGCCAGTAGACTTAGCAAATATCAAGATGTGTCTTGGGTTCAAATGATGTTATCTGGGTGCTGGCTGGCCAATAGGATACATCTACTGATAGCATTAACAGATACTAATTAATTACTGAAAAGATACTAATTAAACTGAAATTAATTGTGTAGTGACTTATAAACACATCATATTGAGACTCGTCATCAGAGAGTTTATGACATACTGTATGAATCCATGAAACCATTCATTAGTTAGTGTAATTAACATTGGTATATCTTCAATAGTATATTAATTACATTTATAACAACTAAGTATGTTGCAGCTGAAAAGATACAGGCCTACTCAGATATTTTGAATACATAAAAGATAGCACAATTTGCAGAGTCTCTCTCTCTCTCTCTCTCTCTCTCTCTCTCTCTCTCTCTCTCTCTCTCTCTCTCTCGCTCCAATCAGTAAATCCAAGATTGATGTTTTAATTGCTGGTAGGCACCTTGCTGTGCTATGCTTGGGAATTTTGGTAAACAAGGATTGTCTGTTCTTGGGTTAGATTATGCTGTCAGATGTCTTTTAAAAGTATGAAACTGGTACTTGCAGCACCATTTGAAGAAGCCATTGAGAACATCCCTAGCTTGTCATTTCACTCCAGGAACAATTTGCATAAGGTAACAAGGAAAGCACTACATGTCTAGTGTAGCTGGCCATCTATCTAGTGTGCTGTTGTTGTTGTTGGCTGTCAGGCAGACAAAAAAAGTCTAACTAAAGAAAAGTTATCTGTGGCAAAAATGCATGCTTATATGCTAGACCCCCAATTATGTGTGGAGCACTGGAAACCATGCAATCTTTGGTTTTAACCAACAGCAGGAATATATAACCATAAGACCTGAGGCCGATTCTACAAATGTCTTCTAAATCTCTAAATCTGAAAAACATATAGGCCTACTATATCATTGGTTCCCCTATACTTTTTTAAGTTTTATGGGTTAAAGAAAGTTATTTTAATGAATGACGCTTCATGTGGTCGAAGGTGGGCACCATACTCTTTCACTGAGGAATTTCAGACCTGGTGTCCGGTATAGGACACCTACCTTACTTACTTGTTGACAACGGCCGGGTTTCCCAAAAGCGATTTTAGCCCATCATAGCTCACGCATGGTCGTAGACCAAGCAAAGACCAAGCCCCGAACGTCATGTTCCCGTGTTTACATGGGTTCGGACAGAGCGACTTAATTAGCCCCGTACAACTATACCAACATTCAGATTAATAAAGTCTCACTCCTGTCTAAATACGGTACGGCATTCTATAATTACCCATATCCTCCCTGTTCTTTAATAAGAACCCTTTTTATCCGATCGCTTTCTGTTTTCCCATGTATTTCCTGGCGTTCACCATGCGCATCAACCCCATTGAGATAAACAGACAGCGATCGGATAAAAAAGGCTTCTTATCCATCAATGAATTGACACGAATAGACTTATACTTCATATAATCAACTAAATAGATTAGTCTGTCTGGTTAACCACTTTGTCCTATTTGTTTGTGATTAATGCTTTTTATTGCATGTTTCAGTTTTTGAATGATAAACAAACCTTTTGAACAGAACATGTACCATCACAAGCAATTACTTTGCCCTTTTTTATACTTCATTGTACAACTGTGTCACACAAAGCACCAAGCTCACAGTGTGCAGTGATTCATTGTGACCTTGTAGATATGCTATTTATATCGGTAGTGTTGCTACTGTCTTAAAAAAAATACAATTAATTAGAAAATAGTATGTTATTAAAAAAATCTTTTGTATACCTGAATAAATTGATTAGTTTGATTACCTGTTGCACCCTTACAGTATTATTGCATTGTAATATGAACTGTATAGTTACAGTATGGTAGGGTATTGATTACAAATGGGTTATGCGAGTCTCATTAACCACAAAGGTTTCTGGGTCGCATCTAGATAACACCTTAGCTGTGTTTATCACATTGTATTTAGTATTCATAAATTGGTAACTAATTATTTTCAACTGATTTGCAAATGTTCAATCCCTTTATGGGATGTTATTGTAACTACACACTATTTCTAATATACTGGAGATGATGTGAAAATATCACATTTCTGTTCCTGTGGACACAATGGTGGACATTTTGAAGCCTGCAGACACCACGGCCCGGGAGAGAGATATGTTGGATATATCCGCAGTTCCGCACACACTCCCACTTTTATGCGAAGGCAACACCTCAACCTTAATAAAATAAAAGCGTCTTTCACAAAACTAAGATCAAAGAGAAACACAAATCAAATTTGAAAAGAACAAAGAACACTAACAGAAACTCATGAAGCAGTAATTATCCTGAAACAGACCACATACACGTGTTTAGACAAAGCAGCAGCGAAGCGAGCTGGATCTAATTTGATGACATTATCACATTCCTTATATTTTACACTGGGCCCCGGGGCCCCACATTGCCCTGATGCTGACCTCTCTCCTCTCCCTAAATGCCCTGGCTGTGACTCTGCCCTGTCCAGCACGCTAAAAATCTCTGCCTAAATTAATGTCTCCCCCCCCCCCACACACACACACACACATCATTCCACATACTTCTCCTTTTCTCTGTGCTTGCATCTCTTGTCCTCTCTTGTTTCATCTTGCCTTATCCTGCCAACCCCATGTCCTTGTTATCACATCTCTCTCTCTCTCTCTCTCTCTCTCTCTCTCTCTCTCTCTCCCGTCACGCTCACACCCCTTCTCTAACTGACTCTTTATTTCCTCTTCTCCCTCCTTTGCTTCTTCGCTCTCTTTCTTGCTCCTCTTCCTCTCTCTCTCTCCTTCTCTTTCTCCTTCTCCCTCCACCCCCCTCTGCTGTAGAGGTCAGGTATGATACAGGGTGAGAGAGCCAGCCTGTGTTTAATTACATTAATAAAACGCCCTGTGAGGTAGAATGACCTCTCCTCTCCCCACCGACTCTCCCTCCTATCTCCTATCTTGCTATTGCTCCTCTCTCTCTCTCTCTCTCTCTCTCTCTCTCTCTCTCTCTTTCCCTCTCTCTCTCTCTCGCCCCCTCTCTGTCTGTCTCTCAGAGTTGTTTCACAAACCCACTCTCTGCAGAGGTTCTCTGCAGGCCCCCGGACCAATAGGTGCCAGGTTGCATTTCATGGCTGATTGCGAGGCGCGGGCGGCCGGGTGCTACCGCGTCTCTCAGTGTCCGACTCGCGGCTCCGGCTCCACCCAGCCCCAATCTCCAGCGGTTCCTGACATGCTCACTTTGCTGGAGGTCATGTCAGACATCCCCGCTATACCCCCACCTACTCCTCCTCCTCTGACCCATCCCGAAAGAGGAGGCGGAGGTTGTAGAATTGCAAGACTCCCCATCCTCCCTCCCGCCCCCACACAGGCTCATCAGAGGCAGGAAACCATCCACATCAGCTTTCTGCCTTCAACTCATAACCCTGCACCACCACCACCACTCAATGCGAGGGCCGAGCGATCCCATATCCCATCTGTATCTCACAGATTCAATTTGGGGGGAGAGAGGGTGGAAGAGTGTGGGGGTTTGGAGGTTGGGGGGCGTGAAATATTCATTCGGAGACAAGATTCAAGGCATGTGCTGAGGTTCAGATCCCTTAAGTATTTGCACGAGGCATCCCTTCCGCCTGCCCGTTGTAAAAGCTGGAGTCGGTGGCACGCAGCGGACCCCCTGGGCCGGCAGACAATGGTCCTGCACACATAAATAATGTCAGAAGCAGGCTGGCACATGACAAGCAGCAGTAACTTACTATTATTGCCTGCAACCCATGATGAGAATCCCCATGGCAGCCAACAGGTCGTGGCAATGCAATATGCATGGGATTCATGCAAATGGCGCACCTCAAACGAATGTCAGGAATATCTCTGCTGTCAAGTGAAAACCACCATGCAGCACCTTCGTGGAAGAACTTATTCTCTAGAAGTTTTATTTAAAGATTTGAAGGCCTTGGGGTTGTCAGAAACTTTTTTCATGCTGTTTCAATGGTCTCCATGGACCATCCAGTTGACGTCCGGGATAATTAGAAGATTATCCTGGAATAAAATGATATTTAGAGGAGATATTATGGAGATGGGAATTCAATTTAGTTCTTTTTTGTTGTTGATTTCAGAAGGTAACATGGAGACGATAAAATCTGGAGTTGTTTCTTTCCTCGACAGAGGTGGGAAAAGTGCTTTGCAACCATGATCCCCATGCATAGCCAACAGTCTGGTCGTAAAAGCGAATAAAATCATCATCTCGTCCGAGAACATTATGGCGGGGGGAGCATATCCTTACATGGTGCGTCGTGCACTTTTTGCTGCACTCTCCCCACACGGCAATGCATGTTGATACTGTAGTCCCATTCTGGTGTGTTGTTACTAATATATTATGGAGTAATGGCAAAACCACAGGGGCTTTCCAGCACCCTAATGGCTCTGGTGGTTGATGCTTTCACTTAGGCTGTGAGAGCAAAAAGTAGTTAAAAGTGCTATGTGCTGTGGGCAAATGATAGTGTTTTAGATGTCAGAGAGCTGTTCTTTCTTCCCACTGCCGGCTCTGTTCTCAGCAACAGCATGCACCCAACGAAAATAAATAAATAAAATAAAAATATGCGCTGGGCAGAACAGGTTGTCGATGATTTCTTTCATTAAAACCGTTGTTTCTGTGCCCTGAGATTGTTAAATGTATGTCACGTGACGTTTGGTCTGCTTTCAAATTTTTGTTTTATAAGTAATGCTAGTTTGTTTGTTTTTGTGTCAGTTTATAGGCTGTTATTCTTTATTGTTTATCATATTTACGTTTCAATATTGTAATTTTACAGTAGCCTATGTGTCTTTAAGGTACTTCATAGAGTTGTCATTTATTTTCTATGCAAAAAAATAAAATAAAATACATTATCATACCATTTCTTTCATTCCACCCGTTCTCTTTACACAGAGAATGTGATTGTTGTGTGGCTTGTCCATAAAAGCTCCTCTTAACTCACAGATGTACCAGTGTAGCTGGAAGCCTCATTGCCTGAACAATGAAACCAACAGCCTGCAGTCTGTCTAATGGTCAGCAGTGGTTGCAAAAATAACTTTGATTGCATGAAATTCAACTGCAAAATTACCCCAATTCTCACGATCTTCAAAACAACATGATGTTCATTTTGTAAATGCCGCTCCGGTTAAATAGATGCTAAAGCAAGGTATGCTTTGGGGTTGATGACAAGTCGCTGCTATAAACCAGTGGTTCTCAACCTTTTCAGGCCGGGACCCCCAAAATAATCATATTTTAACTGGGTACCCCCCACCCTGACGAGGACTAAGAGTTGAGGAATTACTTTTTGTATTACACAGTTGGTTCTATTGTGAAAATGGCTGATCTACATGCTCACAACGCCTCGCAACGCGAGGCGTTGTGAGCATGTAGATCGGCTATTTTCACATTTTATGCATCTAATATTTCACAATTTGGTCAATGTTTAATTTGACAATTGTCATTTTAGACGTTGTGACGGTTCCCTCAATAGGAGGTTATATTATAAGTGTCACTCCTTGTTTATAGTTATATGGTCTTGGTATTAATGATTTGTGTTCTCCTTCCCATAGGACTGGGGAGCAGCACTGATTGATGATTGGCGTGCACCTGGGCCCGGTACACGCCTATAAAAGCCTGCTTCCCCAGTCCTCTCCCAGCTCTCCTCACTCCAGCTCCTCTCCCACCATTCCCCTTGTTTTTTGCTATTTCTGTTAATACATGCAACACTCACACACTACATCTCTCACTCATCCATACATGCACTTCACCACTGACTTGACTGACTGCCACACCTCACTCTTCATTTTGGTATGTTTCCTTAACTTTAGTTATTTAATAAATTGTTTAAAACTTTGTTTGACTGCGTCTCCCCCAGTTTTTGTTGTGTTTCCTGAAACCCCTAGACCAGGAACATAACAAGTGGGGGCTCGTCCGGGAAATTTTGACTTTTTATGCAGTGAGTTTGGAGAATCAAGTGATTCTCCCTTCTGCATTTGTTTGCTAGTGCTGCGCTGCAATAGTAGAGTCAATTGGCTAAATTCTGCAATAGTAGAGTCAATTGGCTAATTTCGGCGTCGGTTAATGGCTCGTTTGCACAGTGGTTGTGTGAATGCAGTGACTTCATTTGGGAATCATTCCGGGGGTTCCTTTGTCCTGTTTGAACAACAGTCCGGTGAGTACAGAAAGCGCTGCTTTGCTTTTTGATCTGGACTTTAAGTTTGGGAGATGCAGTTAACTTTTGGGTTGAACTTGAGTTTGGTTTAAGTTACATTAAGTATTTGGTTAAGTTTGGTGGGGAGGTTTTTCCTGGTTTATTGTGCTGCTAAAGTGAAAGTTAGAGTTTCCTGGCTGGTTTTAATTCATTTTGTATACAAGTGTCCCTGTGAGGTGCGTTTGTTTCTTTCCAGGTACTGGGGTAAAATAATGCAAGTCGTTTAGGCCCGGGTGGTTTAGGTGCACGGGGCGGCTGGAGATTGCGGGTGCGTACCGGTGTGTGCGTACCCCGTCTCGGGAGCGCAGCCAGGTGGTGTACGCAGGTCGCCAGCTAGTGGTTTCCTTTCCTACCCCTGGGTTAAGCTAGGCCTTTGCGGTGGCCTTCATGTGCATAAATACCCACCGTTAACCAGCACATCCAGTCGGGTGGAGTTAGCGGGGTGGTTTAAATAGTGGGGCACTTGTATTTTGTTTTTGTTTGCCAGCTGGGAAATCTGTGAAAGCACACATTAGCCAGGATGGTTACTGTAGATGAATTCATAGATGCTCCTTCTGAGGAACTGTTAAGTCAATGCACCAAAGACCAATTACTTAAAATAGCAGAACATTATAACATTGAAATTGAGTCAGTTGACAAGAGATTAAAGGAGACTGTATTTCAAGTGTTAAGAGAGAATTTATTTGAGAAAGATGTTCCTGTTCATGAGGGACAAGGGGCATTGTCTGCTCCAACAAAGTCAGTGGTCACAGCGGTGGCGCCGCCGTTTGTGATGCCTGTAGTGTCACCAGGTTTGAATTTCGAACAACAAAGAGTTAATTTTGTTGCAAGCTAAATTACAAGCAGATCAGGAAAAGGTGAGGCTAGACACACAGTGTGCTCAAGAAAAAGTGAGACTAGAGCAGGAAAGACTGAGACTAGAAACTCAGTATGCAATTGAAAAAATGAAACATGATACTGAACAAGCTAAAATACAGGTTGAGCAGAACAAGTTAGATTTGATAAGGGATGGTAAGATGGAACCTGCTGCACAAGTATCTCCTAGACCTGCAGATCAGTCCGAGGGGTCGTTTGACATAAATGGAAATCTCCGTCTGGTGCCAAAGTTTTCAGAAAGTGATCCAGAGACATTTTTTGTTATGTTTGAGCGGGTGGCTGACCTGCGTAAATGGCCTGATTCGGCACGCACATTGATGTTACAGTGCGTCTTAACCGGCAGGGCGCAAGAGGTTTTTTCGGCAATGAGTGTGGCTGACAGTCAAAAATATTCCCGTGTTAAAGCAACGGTGCTTAAAGCCTACGAGCTCGTCCCCGAGGCATACCGCCAGCGGTTCAGGTTTTCTAAGAAACATGACAAGCAGTGTCATTTGGAATTTGCACGTGATTTAACTACGTCTTTTAACCGCTGGTGCAACGCCTCGGAGGTAACAGAGTTTGAAGAATTGTGTGACTTGATGATTTTGGAGCAGTTTAAAAATTCTGTTCCTGCTCGAGTGGCGACGTATATTAATGAGCAGAAAGCGCGCACTGCTGCAGACGCGGCAGCGCTCGCTGATGATTTTGTCTTGACGCACCGTGAAGAGTTCAATGCGGGAGGTGGCAATCATGCTGCCAATGAGTCACATGGCCGATATGAGAAACCTCATCCTGTCGAAGCTAAAAGTAACAGCAGTGGTAATGTGCGTGAGTCGGAAAAGGTCTGCAATCATTGTCATAGGCGGGGCCACTGGAGATCAGATTGTTTTAAGTTGAACGGTTACCCAAAGACTGACAATTTTAACGCAGGTGATCGGCAACCAAAAGGGGCTGGCATGTCCGCTCCAGTTCATCCGGTGTCCACTTGTGTTACACCACATTTCGGTCAAAATAAAGATGCAGTAGTTGCAGCAGTAGATTCTTACCGTCCATTTATCATGAAGGGTTCTGTCTCTTTGGTGCAAGGTGGGGAAGAAGTACCTGTAACTATTTTGAGAGACACAGGGGCTTTTGACTCATTTATTCAGGCTGGTGTTCTTCCTTTGACTAATGTTTCTGACACTGGTGACAAAGTGCATATCCAGGGCATAGACATGAACATACTGTTGGTTCCCTTGCATAAAGTGATGCTTAAATGTGAATTGTTCCAGGGAGAAGCAAAGCTCGCTGTGCGCCCAGCACTGCCGATTCCTGGGGTGACGGTGATTCTGGGTAACGACCTGGTTGGTGCTCGGGTGTGGGCAGAGGGTCCACCACCGGCAGTGGTGACGTCCGTTCCCCTGGTGACGGGGGAAGCTAATAAAAGTGACCGTGACGCTCCAAAGGTCAAAGTATCTGAGAAGTTTCAAAGTATGAAAACTGACAAGCCTAAAGAAAAGTTGGCATTAGTTCAGGATAAGATAAAACCGGTGTCTGGCGTTAAAGCTGAGTGCCGGGTGTTTAGTCCAGGAGACCAGGTCCTGGCTTTACTTCCAATGTTTACTTCACCATTTCATAGACTCTCAAAGTTCTCTGGTCCACACAAGGTTGTGAAAAAGGTCTCCGAGCAAAGTTACATGATCTCAACACCCAATCGTCAGAATTCCACCCAACTGTGCAATGTAAATTTGCTTAAAAAATATTGTCACTAAACCCAATTATTTCCCACTTTACAGATTCTCCACTTAGGCTCAGTTGGTCCTTCTTTTGTCCTGTCCTGTGATGGCCTGCAGGGGGGGTTAGCCTTTGGAGGAACAGGGGTTGGGTTTGGTAATACTGATAGTGATGGTGTTACTTTGGCATTCTGTTTTTCAAATAATTTGTTAGTACTGACCGTTTGAATGTTCTAGCTCAAAATTAGGTTTTATACTGCTAAGGCTAGATGTTGGAGACCTGCACATGTTGCATGTCCTGTTATTCTTTTACCCTAATGTCTCCTGGGTTTTCTTCATTTTAGGCCATTCTTTCATCGTCTCTTAAATGCTTCCAGATATCAGTTGCTGAGGCGGTAGTTAGAAGGGTGTGGCAAGGTGGAGTTAAAGGAGGGATAGGGGATAAGTAGTACAGGTAGTATGCAAGACAATATTTAAAGTACAATATTTAAAGTAAAATGGTCCGGTGTTCCCCTTTGGACCCCGTCTTTATGGGGGGGGGTGTGACGGTTCCCTCAATAGGAGGTTATATTATAAGTGTCACTCCTTGTTTATAGTTATATGGTCTTGGTATTAATGATTTGTGTTCTCCTTCCCATAGGACTGGGGAGCAGCACTGATTGATGATTGGCGTGCACCTGGGCCCGGTACACGCCTATAAAAGCCTGCTTCCCCAGTCCTCTCCCAGCTCTCCTCACTCCAGCTCCTCTCCCACCATTCCCCTTGTTTTTTGCTATTTCTGTTAATACATGCAACACTCACACACTACATCTCTCACTCATCCATACATGCACTTCACCACTGACTTGACTGACTGCCACACCTCACTCTTCATTTTGGTATGTTTCCTTAACTTTAGTTATTTAATAAATTGTTTAAAACTTTGTTTGACTGCGTCTCCCCCAGTTTTTGTTGTGTTTCCTGAAACCCCTAGACCAGGAACATAACAACGTATTAAAAAGTCCTTAAATTGTCACTTTAGAACATGTGCATATACCCTCTATACACTTAAACTTTATGTTGGTTTGTTTACTGCTGAGAGAGAAAACAATGTTGCACATTAAGTTAATCATCAGGTGACCTCCCAAAATAATTTGGGGACCCCCAGGTTGAGAACCACTGCTATAAACGACCGCAGCCATCATAATGGAGGCAGAACAATGATCCCCAGGCCAGCTCCATCCCATGCTATCCATCATCCAAAGTTTGTATAGAGGCTGGAGTTGGGATCTCCATATATGAAGATCACGACACTGACCTCATCAAACCCTGGATATCCATACATGGAGACGACTGGATCCTCACCTAGATCTCCATATACAGTATAGAGCAGGTCAATACCCCTACATCTGACCTCACGGACTCCATATATGGATATAGCTGACCTGAGTGATGACTCGATCAGCTCAGCAGAAGGGTATACATGCCAAAGCAGCCATGTGCACTAATAATAAGCAGATTAAAACTTTGGTTACTATACTGATTAGCTTAAAACAAACAATCAAATCAACAAATGCACCCTCTCTATCGTTCTGTCTCACACTGTCAGTCTGTCTCTTGCAATCTGCCACTCACTAGTTTTCTCATCATCCGCTCTCGCTCGCTCTTTGCCTCCTTCCTCCACCTCTTCTCCACTTTTCCCTCCCCAGTTGGAGAGAGAGGGAGAGAGAGAGAGAGAGAGAGAGAGAGAGTTAATTAGATAGAGGGCCAAGGAGGGGGGCACCTGGTAATGGAAAGAGGCTGTATGGAAACAGATGGCCCAGAATTTATTAACTTGCAGGAGTGCTTCAAGGAAGCCACTGGACCAGACATTAGGCCAGCCACTGTCTGAGAGTGGGAGCTAGCAAGCTGCAGGATACAGGTAGAGGCTGTCAGAACCCAAAAATAGAGAGGAGATTTATCTCCAGGTCTTTGCAAATGATCTATCAGAAGTGAACAATGGAGGCGATAGGGCTTACTGGTTTTGCTCTTGTAGCTTAGCGCCATTGTAGTCCCTGTGTGGCAGTGCGGGAGCGATAAAAGGATAATTAGAGGAGATGATGGAGATGGGAATTCAATTTAGTCATTTTTAGTTTTAGTTGATTTCAGAAGGTAGGATGCTGTAGTAGCATTGTCAAACAGCGTTAAATAAATCAATACATAGCGTATGAGAATGATGGATCACGGGTATCGAGGTGGCCTTACAACTTTTTAGTCTCACATGCTATATATAGACTTAGGCCTATGTGTTACACTTTGTAACATTGCCACTGATACTCTTTGAATTATTGTTAACATGAATTATTTTAAAGAACCCAAATTAAAATCATAAAATATCATTAAAAAAAAATCATAATAGAATAAAACATGGCATCTGCCGTAATCTTGAATGCAGGAACTGTTTTTGATTGATTGATTAATTTATTTTACTAGAAGCGGGCGGCCCAGCGTCTAGTCGGCGACCTGGCCAACTCGGGAACGATGTAAATAGGGAATGAATGCCCCGCCCTAATTATTTTAAAGAACCCAAATTAAAATCATAAAATATCATTAAAAAAAAATCATAATAGAATAAAACATGGCATCTGCCGTAATCTTGAATGCAGGAACTGTTTTTGATTGATTGATTAATTTATTTTACTAGAAGCGGGCGGCCCAGCGTCTAGTCGGCGACCTGGCCAACTCGGGAACGATGTAAATAGGGAATGAATGCCCCGCCCTTTAATGCAAACCCCATTATACCTGTTGTCATAGGACCCGTTTTGACCATCTGTTTGCCTGTGTCCATTTATGCCCATATATGGAGATATCTGTTATCTGTCTGTCTGTCTGTCAGTGTCCATTTTATGTCCATATATGGAGATCACTGCAGATATAGTTCTGGGTCCATTTTATGCCCATATATGCCCATATATGGAGATATCTGTCTATTTGCGTCCATTTCATGCCCATATATGGAGATCTCTGTATCTGTCTGTCTGTGTCCCTTTATGCCCGTATATGGAGATCTTTGTGATTCTGCGTAAATTTTATGCCCATATATGCCATTTGCGTCCATTTTATGCCCATTTATGGAGATCTCTGTATCCGTCTGTCTGTGTCCCTTTATGCCCGTATATGGAGATCTTTGTGATTTCTGCGTCCATTTTATGCCCATATATGCTATATATGGATATATTCAGAGATTTTTTGTTGACTCATGTGGCGTACGTGATGTCAGAGCCTTTTATGAAGTGATGTCACAATGAGTCAGAGCTTTCGCCGATTTCCTCCGGAACAGCCTGATGTCAACAATCAACCCCGCATAAGGAGATTCCGAACGTTTCGCGCCGGTTCGGGAAAACCGCGCGTCGGGTCGGGTCGAGACCCGGCACTGCACTCCGTGCCGCGGCGGGGAACGCGCGTGCCGAATCTGAAGCCGGTGGGACGAACGGTTCTCGAGATACGCGGATTACATACACGCAGACAGACAGACAGACACGCAGAGACTTCTCGCATTTATAGATAGACTAGAAGCTGGGCCGCCCGGTCTAGTCGGCGACCTGGCCAACTCGGGAACGATGTAAATAGAGAATGAATGCCCCGCCCTTTAATGCAAACCCCATTATACCTGTTGTCATAGGACCCGTTTTGACCATCTGTTTTCCTGTGTCCATTTATGCCCATATATGGAGATATCTGTATCTGTCTGTCTGCCGGCGTCCATTTTATGTCCATATATGGAGATCACTGCAGATATAGTTCTGGGTCCATTTTATGCCCATATATGGAGATATCTGTCTATTTGCGTCCATTTTATGCCTGCCCCACCCTTTAATGCAAACCCCAATATACCTGTTGTCATAGGACCCGTTTTGACCATCTGTTAGCCTTTGTCCCCACCCTTTAATGCAAACCCCAATATACCTGTTGTCATAGGACCCGTTTGGACCATCTGTTTGCCTTCTGTTAGCCTTTGTCCCCACCCTTTAATGCAAACCCCAATATACCTGTTGTCATAGGACCCGTTTTGACCATCTGTTTGCCATTGTCCCCTTATGCCCATATATGGAGATCTCTGCACACACAGTACCGGTTGCGGAAAACTCTGATGTCAGACATCAGCTCCGCATTCGGGGATTCATTTTATGCCCATACCCCTTATGCCCATATATGGAGATCTCTGCACACACAGTACTGGTTGCGGAAAACTCTGATGTCAGACATCAGTTCCCCATATATGGAGATATCTGTATCTGTCTGTCTGTCGGCGTCCATTTTATGTCCATATATGGAGATCACTGCAGATATAGTTCTGGGTCCATTTTATGCCCATATGCCCATATATGGAGATATCTGTCTATTTGCGTCCATTTTATGCCTGCCCCACCCTTTAATGCAAACCCCAATATACCTGTTGTCATAGGACCCGTTTTGACCATCTGTTAGCCTTTGTCCCCACCCTTTAATGCAAACCCCAATATACCTGTTGTCATAGGACCCGTTTGGACCATCTGTTTGCCTTCTGTTAGCCTTTGTCCCCACCCTTTAATGCAAACCCCAATATACCTGTTGTCATAGGACCCGTTTTGACCATCTGTTTGCCATTGTCCCCTTATGCCCATATATGGAGATCTCTGCACACACAGTACCGGTTGCGGAAAACTCTGATGTCAGACATCAGCTCCGCATTCGGGGATTCATTTTATGCCCATACCCCTTATGCCCATATATGGAGATCTCTGCACACACAGTACTGGTTGCGGAAAACTCTGATGTCAGACATCAGTTCCGCATACGGGCATTCATTTTATGCCCATATATGGAGAACGTGGGAAGAATGGTTTAGAGATACTCGGATTACATACATACATACACATTCACAGAGATTTTTTGTTGACTCATGTGGCGTACGTGATGTCAGAGCCTTTTATGAAGTGATGTCACAATGAGTCAGCGCTTCCTCCGGAACAGCCTGATGTCAACAATCAGCTCCGCATAAGGAGATTCCGAACGTTTCGTGCCGGTTTCGGAAAACCGCGAGTCGGGTCGGTTCGAGGCCCGGCACTGCACTCCGCGCGGCGGCGGGGAACGCGCGTGCCGAATCTGAAGCCGGTGGGACGAACGGTTCTCGAGATACGCGGATTACAAACAAACAGACAGAGATTTGTCGCATTTATAGATAGATTAGACAAAAATGGAGAACAATACAATTGAAATGTAGTACAGTTAAACACCCTGCCTAAAAGGAACTTCTCAAATAAGACCTTTTACGGTCTTTTTTGCGTTGAAAGCCCTCGTAGTCCGGGCGTTTCGGGCAGTATGTTGATGGAATCGGCACTTTATGATGATGATAGACTTTACTAAACAGTAAAATAATACAAAAAATAAATATGCTTTCAGTAGCATGTGAGGGGTCAAACTAGGGTTTTTTCATCATTCTGAATCCAATGCAAACATTTGTTTGCACGAAAAACATTCCTTGGGCTAAAAACGGTCACCATAAAACTATGGTTTAATGATGAGTCGTCACAGTTTTGTGGGGGCCGTGTTTCGGAAAGGAATGTTTTTTGTGCAAAACAAATGCTTGTATTGGATTCAGAATCCCCCCAAAAAAACTATTTTGACCCCTCACATGCTACTTAAAGCATATTTATTTTTTTATATTATTTTACTGTATGGTACAGTCTATGAGAGCCCAGATTTGATTGGATCCCACAAGTTTCCCAAGACAAATCTGCGATGGCCCTATAGCCAAAAATGTTCCATATGGCATGTTCTAACTGTGTGCCAAATGTCATGCTTCTATCATAAAGTGCACGATTTGTGCATGAAACGCTCAGACTATCGGTATTTAATTCATGGACATAATAAATAGCAAGCAAAGAAACATACAATAATATTGCAGGACATGTGGGATCATTTACTTTTTATATACATTTAATTTTCATGTTTTACATGAGAGGGGAGAGGGATCACATTCACAAAGATGGCCAGAGCTATACGTACTGTAATTGCTTAACACTTTATCAAACCCTTTTGGGTAGCACTTTATAATGAAGTACCTCAATAAAGGCTAATTAACAGCTAATAAGGCACTTATTAACAATGAATTAACAGCTAATAAGGCACATTAAGTCCTAATAGTGCATTTATAAACCCTTTACTATGCACTTATTATGAGATCAATTAACACTAACAAATCCTTAATAAAATCTTTATTATAACAGTATAAACAATTCATTAAGCCTTTATTAACACTTTATTAGGCAATTTAAAGCCACCTATTCTAAAGTGGGAACACATCGGGTACACCCGCCACTCTGACATGTCGGTTGAGTCCTAATTGTGCATTTAGAAACCCTTTACTATGCACTTATTATGAGATCAATTAACACTAACAAATCCTTAATAAAATCTTTATTATAACAGTATAAACAACAACAAGTCATTAATTAAGCCTTTATTAACACTTTATTAGGCAATTTAAAGCCACCTATTCTAAAGTGGGAACACATCGGGTACACCCGCCACTCTGACATGTCTCCTTTCCGACATGTCAGAGTGGCGGGTGTACCCGATGTGTTCCCACTTTAGAATAGGTGGCTTTAAATTGCCTAATAAAGTGTTAATAAAGGCTTAATTAATTGTTTATACTGTTATAATAAAGATTTTATTAAGGATTTGTTAGTGTTAATTGATCTCATAATACGTGCATAGTAAAGGGTTTATAAATTCACTATTAGGACTTAATGTGCCTTATTAGCTGTTAATTCATTGTTAATAAGTGCCTTATTAGCTGTTAATTAGCCTTTATTGAGGTACTTCATTATAAAGTGCTACCCCCTTTTGAAGTCTGTTTCTGAAAATCCGGTTGGACATTTTCCCACTCCCTCAAAATTGGAAAGATATGTATGCATTGAATTGATCAATGTAGAAAATATGAAAACACTAATTAATAAATTATGACTTTTCTGCCTAGTGCATTGGACAATGGGCCTGTTGGGCCAGTGTGATTGACCAACAGCATTGGTCCCCCGGTATACAGTACATTAGGCCGTGGTAACAAAGCAAGTCAGCAATACCCATTGCGCAATACTCCTATATATCTGTCTGTCTGTCTGTCTGTCTGTCTATCTACTTGTTTTGTATGAAACAATTTTGTCCTGTTCAGCACATTCGTTCAAAGACAACCATGAACCTTGAAGACAACCTGTATTGTGCTTCCAGCATGGCAAACAACCACACGTGCACACACGCACTCACGCACACATGCACGCACGCACGCACACACACACACACACACACACACACACACACACACACACACACACACACACACACACACACACACACACACACACACACACACACACACACACAACACACAAAACATGAAAGCAAACAGCAGCACACATATTGTACATGCTAACATAATGCACATATACCCCCACACACTCATGTTTTCACCTACACACACAGCACACAATGGGAAATGTAGGATGCAGAGTGTGTTTCTGTGTGTACGCCCTTGTTCAAGTGCTCCAGTTTTCAGGGGATGTTTACTTCTTATCCAAAGACATTTAAATCCCATGTTTACCCTCTGATGTGGTGGTACGATTCACAGTAAAAGTAGAACTTTGACTTTGGGAGTTGTTACACTTATACTGAGTATCAGAATAACACCCATCTTCCACTTCTTATTCGTTGCTGCCAAAGCTCTGACAACATTCGCATGAATTTCAATGGGCGTCTTTGTCTCATGGCTCTGCCTTTGACTTCACAAGCGTTCCGTATTTCTGGTCTACAAAACAAGAAAAAGATCCTCCCAAGGTCTTAGGAGTTGTAAGTGCTCTGCTGTTTCCAGTCAAATCTGTAAAAGGGCTCTGCCGCTGAAATCAAACACACAGCACAGCAGCGCGCTAAAAGCTAATGAAAAATAGATTTCGGCCGGGTATAAGACGTGCTCATTTCATTTTAGTTCTTCTTCTCCAAAGCAACGTGATGGAAGGCAACATGTGCGCTCGAACAGCTTGTGAACTGGTTGTGTGTGTGGGCCCTGTGAAGCCGCGTCTGGTTTGCCAGTGAGTCAACAACGACGCTAAGCTTCAAACGCCACTCCGCTGCTCCTGCCAGGAGCCTCCGCCAAAATAAAAATAGACTGCTATGACAACCGCGCGACCGCCGCGAAGGAGTCCCATTAACATTATGTGTTTCTAACACTGACACAACCTCACCTCAAGCTGACAAGGCGGCGTACAGTGAACCGCGCCCCTCCTGTATCAAACAAACAAACAATGGCCTTTTGCAAAATGCATGAGATAAGCAAAAGGCAACATGACAAAATGCCTGGTCTTTGTAAACGGGGGGATTAAGAACAGTAACAAGGCTTGAGTGGTTGGGAATGACAGACGGTGATATTGCGGGACCCTGATGGAGATGGAGTGCAGGCTGTTGGGGGGGGGGGGGGGGTGGGTTGGGGGAAACATGGCATGTAGCCTTAACAACGGCTGAGTAAGCGCCACTGTTCACCCCCAGTCTGTGGAGCTGCATGGTGTGAGGGCACATGTCCTCAAATGACTCACTTGCTTACACAATTACTGACTACCACTGGAAGCATCACCTCAGCATGACAGCAGCGTTTGCTGCAACCACAGCGTCTTGCGTGCGTCTGCTGTCCACACAGACAAGACAGCGTTTCCTGCTGCAGTGCGGATTAGTTGGCCCATGGAAAAATCTTTCTACATTGAGTTTGCCTTTGAACGACCATTAATTATTCAAATACACATTTGATTTTGTTTTTTATTTAGTTTAGAGAGAGAGCCACAATGAGAACAGTTGTAAAATAAATAAACAAAATGTGAATGGGCCATCGACAACTATCACAGACAAACATGGCCATGAAATCTTCTGGGTCTTATGTAACTATTAGTCATTTATATTATCGCCGGCACACTGTAACCAAAAGCTCGTTCTGAATCCAGTGTGCGCCTCCTTGTCAGCTGCGATTACATGAGCCTATTTCTTTCATTCACAATTCAATTAATCTGATTGATGTTTAGTTTAGATGAAGCTCTGAATAAGATAAGATCCTTTATTTCCTGCTTACTCCACACGAAAGATTGTTTTCTAACATAAACAAAGCAACAGCGCTATGCCCGCTGCACGAGTAACATTAGGATAACTTGCCAACTGTTCACTGATGACACAATTGTTGTTGTCGGTGCTCGACAGATGTGGAGAGCCTCGGAGAAGGCGGTATATGTAGTTGAACCATGCTGTGTGAGCAGCTGTACACTGAGGAGGAACAGTATCATTGCTGACCTAGAAATGCCAGAGTCATGTCGGCATCGACATCAGCATGGGACTGAGTTGAAACCAGAAAGTTGTATTTCCAGTAGTAGTCCTCTGGTAAACAACAGCCTCCCTGCAATACAGCGGTGATTGTTGCAATGACCCTACCACCACAGCCTTTTCTTTGTTTTCACAATCTCTGTCACAATTCTCCAACATGCAGGATATCCCGTGTAACCTTTAGAGCATTGATACTTTTCTCTTGTTAAGCAAGGTGCCATATCACCATATTCCACTTCCATAAAAAGAAAAAGCAAAGTGACACCCAGTTCCAACCTACAGTACAGTAGTACAGTAAAGTACAGACAATTTTCAGCCTAACCTGTTATGCCTTCAGTGGGAAGGCAAATAAACAGATGCCTACCAGTCAGTATGATTGTTGTCTCCAGAGTTCGAGTTACGTGGGTGCCAGTGGGGTCTTAGCTCCCATAGTTAAAGTCTGGGACCCCATAGTCAACAACCCCCTTTGGGGTCTCTTTTTTTCTAAGTGTGTTTTTTTTTTTTTTTTTTTTTTTCGTTTTTTTTTATTTTTATGTTCCATTGGAAGAATTTATATTATTTATGTTAACTAGATATACTAAATAAACATGTTAGACAGTAAGACTGAACAATGACATCACACCGTTTAATCCTACTATTCATTTTATTATTATAAATCAGGCGCATTTAATGTGGGGTGTGAGTCTTCCTTTACCGTCCGGGTTATAACACACTCGCTGCAATGGTTCCTACCTTTCCCCCAGGGCCGAGGAGGCCCTGGATGCAGACCTACCCAGCTGCGTGGTCTCGCCATGGCCTGGGCATAGGCTAAGCTAGGAACCACAGCATCGAGTCTTTGCACTTCTAGCCACGGCCCGGACGGCAAAGGAAGGCGGACACGCCGGACAGCAACAAAAGACAAAACAACCAAACAAAACAACGCTGTCTTAGCAAGACTGTAGCCTTAGTGTGCCTGTGCCCGTGACAATGTTTTTTTTAGTAAATAAATATGAACCCGACCCGCCTTGTTTTGAGAAAGAAAAATACCCATTTTAGCCGACTTTATGCTACCAGAACGGGAACTTTTGGCTGGATGGCTCAGAGCTCAGATCATCAGATGGAGGAATTGGGAACTGGAGGCTGAGCAATAATGGTGAGTTAATATGAACAGAAAAGACTGCCTGGAGTTGTCAACATAGCCAATGTGAAGCCCGAATTAATATTGTGAAAGGAAAAATATGATTTAATATAGGAAATACCCGTTTTAGCCGACTTTATATCCGCGAAATACCCGATTTAATATGATTTAATATAGGAAAGTACCCGTTTTAGGCGACTTTATATCCGCAATTACCCGCCGATTTTTTTTCGCCGCCGCCCTAGGAGCTCTGTGGGAATAACTCGATCACTGGTTGTCTCTGTGTTTCTTTGCTGAGCTGTTTTATCTGGAGGTTGTACGTATGTATTCACTTTGATAACAAAAACATTGTCAGCATTGACCTGAGTCCAATGATGCTAAAATGCATTAAATTGGGTTTGTTCGAGGTTACGAGTGCAGACTCTCTCTGTGTCTCTGTGTCAAGAAGATGTGTTTGCGATGGAGATGTAGCAAATTCTGTCCGTGTATTGAGTTTTCGCCCCTGTCTGTGTGTCAGTCCATCCGTCTGTCTGTCTGCCAGTCATGCTATTTGTCCGTCCATCAACATCATGATGGTGATATCAAATCAACTGTGTTCACATGAATAGTTTCTGTTATCTACCTGCTGTGTGAATTGATTGATTATGGCTATTTATGATGTTGTATGTCCCACAAGCTGATGGGTCAGATTGTGGTTCGTTGTTGTTAGTTCTTATTAGTAAGCACATATTATAATTGTTTGTACCTGACTGGGTTTTAGATTAGTATTATTATTTTTGTACTTGATTGGGTTTTAGATTAGTATTAATGTTTATTCTACTTGATTGGGTGTTAGATTTGATTTTTGTAAAATAGAAAAGCCTCCTGTAGACGTGATGAGAATTAGCACGTGTGCTATAATCACTTATATCAATGCATCTGGTTCGTCCAATGTAATTGTGATGTCCATGACAAATAAATAAAACATAACATAACATAACATAACATAACATAACATAACATTTGGCCTAGAACTCTTGATAGGTTGCACTGTCAAAATGCATTTTACCCTACGATGCATTGGATCATGACAACTCCCCATATAGACCGTGCCCATTTCCACCCCACTATAGATTTTCAGACATTTTGTGTTTTCTTGATAATACGCTTTTTGCTATTATGCAGACGTTGTCCAAAACGTACACAAATTGGTACACATAATCAGTCATGTGATCAATACATACTGTATCAGTCATATCTTTCACGTTTCATTCTGATTGGCTATGATTGACTTCCAAACTTTATGGGCCCTGCGTAATAGTCGGTCTGGATTAAAAGCGTCTGCTAAATGCGTCTGCTAATTGCCTAAATTGTAAATTGTAATAGACCTGGCCAGGCGAAGATTGCTTGGGGGGTATTTTCGCTGTCACCGTCATACATGGAATATGTATAATTCAGGCGTAACTTCCCAAAAGTTATTTTTATTGCCAACATCACAGTCAAGAACAGATACCAGGTTCCACAGGGCATGGTGTCAGGGGGTCCTCCAAATCTTTATGTGGTAGAAAACTTTTTTCTCCTTTTTTATTTTAACCACTAACCCTATAGCGTCCATATTCTGAGAACTTTAGCCAAAAATAGCAGATCTACCATAATGAAATACTGTGAATTAATTTTCTAAATTGTACTTCTTAACTTTTGTATGTGAACTATTGTCTGTCTGTCATATCTGTTGTATTGTATGCTGTATGTTGTTACTGTACTGTATGTGATGACGGACCCCAGGAAGAATAGCCATGCTTAGGCAAGTGCTAATGGGGATCCATAATCTAGCGCAGCGTAGTTCATTTGGACACGGAGGTTAGAGTCTAGATATACCCCGAACCCCCCCTCTTCATTCGCTAACAGCTAATTAATTAATACGCCCACGTTCATTCTTACTTCATTCTCATTCGCTACAAGCTACTTCATACACGCCCTCATTTCTCTGTAGTCCTTATAAGCAGCCACTGCTCATTCTACATGTTCAGCTGTCAAAGCAGGTTGTGTGATGTGTGTTAAAAAAATCCTCCACCTCCCCGGCCTCCTCCCTGTGGCATTTAGCTTCAGTTGTAATGGATGCTCTGTGATAGGATAACATGTGGATTGTACCATGGTTATTCCATGATTGTGGTATGATGAAATGTTGATTGTACTATGGTTATTCTATGTGCTGTAATTTATGATATAATTGGAAGTTCATGTTTTATGTACATCTGTAACTTATGCTCTGCTCTGGGGGGTCTGAGATAGCAGATTCTGTGTTATGTTATTACACAGATAAATCTGTATATTATCAGAGCAGAGCCCATCTGCCAAACTCAATGCAATATCATTGCATTAATGGTTATGTTATTTCTAATAAATGTCAAATGGTTAACTCTAAGCTGAAGTGTTTAAATGAAATAAAGTAAAGTACAGTACCAGGGTCCCTGGCCTGAAAACATTGAAGACCCCTGACCTACAGTATACTGTAGATATGGGGATTCTAGTAATCCTTTAGAATTGTGTGTACAAATACACCTGTCAAGGCATGCCAAGGTCATACTGTGTAGCACTGGCTTCGATCAGATGCTTTCAGACGTTGCTGACTTGGCTGACGCCACCAGCGATGTTGTAAAGATATTTATTGTGACAGATTAAAATCCTTGAACATTCCTTGTTTTACGAGCCCGTTAAATAAATAAACAAAAACCTGTGAACTTTGAACACAAGAATTGTGTACAAAACTACAAATACATCTGTCAAGGTGTCAAGGTATGCTAACGTCATACTGTAGCATTGACTTCGACCGATCAGTGATAATCAGTGCCAAATCTCGTTGAAAATAGCTGATGTACAAGCTCGCAACTTGTCACATGGTAACGCGCTGTGAGTTTGCAGATCAGCTATTTTCGCTGGATGTTCCTCCCCAGACCAGGGACTTGAGGGTTCATGTGTCTGAAATGATTTCTTGGTTTTAATGGGATAAACAAATCGGCTTGCCAAATGTTATAATTATATTGCATATTGAACGTACAGTGTAAATGCACCATGTTCTGTTGTGTCTTTTACAAATCTCAGGTAAACAAAAGGTTTGCATTCAGCATGTTTACACACCTTGTAGAAGGTCAAATCGTTGATGCATTTTAAAAAACAGGATGGTTTCGGTCCATTGAGAAAACACATTTCCTTCTTGTTCTTTTATCATCATCATCTTCGATTTTGCTTTCTTGCCACTTTTTTTTCCTTTTCCTGGCAACCAGGAGGCTTTGCATTTAGTGTGTGCCTGAGGACATCAGTCATTATTCTGCCTAATGTCTAGCACACACTGGAAGACTTTGAAAAGACTTTGAAAAGACAAAAGTTTGACACCCTCTCACATCCACCATACACCAAAATAGTGGTTCCCAAACGCGAGAGGCACTCTGTTGTGCCATGATGAGAGAGGTTCAGGTGTTCAGGTTGGGGTGTTGTGGCAGCCTGACATTATTATTGCAGACAGTGCACAACTATTAATACATATGAATTATTATTTTATTTACTATAATACACAGAATACAGAATACAGAATACAGAAAATACATATTATGTATTTTCTGCAGACTGGTTCCCCAATACAGAGACAAATAGTATACAGTACCATAAGAAATTGAATAAAAAGTATATTTTACGACTTTAAACCTGGTGTCTCTATTCTGAGCATGTCATTATAGGCGTAATGTTAATGTTTATTTTATTAATTAATAATTTACATATTTTCAAACATTTTGTAAAAAATTGCAAGAATGGCAGATCCACACACCAAAGATGTGGCGTGCAGTGAGCTTGTGGCTATTTTTGCTTTGAACACAAGTGTGCCTTGAGGTTTTGTCTTGCCCATTGGTGTGCCTTGAAAACCAATGCACCAAAATACTTTGAAGATACTTTTGAAAGTCTCACATCTAAAGACAGTTTGTCATAAGTCACAGTGAAGCTAGTCACAGACTATACGTCTTTGTCGGGTGGAAACCTTGTACAAAACTGTTAGCAAAAGCAAAATTGTTGTGTATCAGCAGGTAGGACATTAATTTACGAAAAAAACAAAAAAAGTTGGAATATGGAGATATGGCGCCCGACAGCGACGAGACTGGAGATCTTGCATGCAGGGTCTGTACTGTATTAGCAAGAATATGACTACATTTCTTTTGATATTATTTCCCAGCATGCTGAGAAAAACAGTTTTACAATGGAATGCAAAAACAACCGCAGCTGTCCTTGTGTTGTGTGCAGTGGTTTGTTTTGAGAAAACAACCCAAAAGAAAAGGAAAAAGCACTATGTTGACAACAACCCTGGTTGAGAAGATAGCAAAGGCTCTCCATCCTACAAAAAATAATAATAATAGTAATAATTATAATTTGAGGTGAGTTAACTAGCTCAGTGTTCTGCTATATGTCCTACAATGCAAAATATATCAGGAGAATACTATGAATTGGGGGATTTAATTCAATTACATTATGTATTAGTTTGTTTTTATTTTTATCCAGGAAGCACTGTTTTGTACGGTTCACAAATTCAATATTATGTAACAATAGATCACAAATAGGTCACAGCTAGCATATTGTACTGTAGCTGAATAATTGGCTGCATAATTGCCTTTTCAACTACCGATGTAGTAACTAAAAGTTAAATAATGGCCGTCAAATAATGGCCGATATATCGGCCAAAGTGATATATCGGTCAGGCTCCAGTGAATAGATTAGACCAGCTCACAGTGACAATGGCCTCCTACAGTGCCAGGAATTTAATTAGTGATGTTTGTATGGTGGTACTCAGCCTCCGCTGCCAAATGGCACCCAACCTCCTTGTGAATGCACATCTATTATGCCAATAACATAAAGCTGACATTATATATTCAATTTCTGGTAATACTATGGGGTTAGCAGATAATGTAAACACTGTTGGTGTTTTAATCTTGGCATTGCAACAGGGGAAATTACAGCTCACTTGAACCTTCAGTATAGCGTCTCTATTCGGTGGGCGAATGGCAGAAATAGAGGGTTTACAAGCTCACAATGCATCGCAAATTGGCATGTTGTGAGCTTGTAGATAGTCGGCTAAGATATTTTTTAAACGTTCAACATAAAAGATAAATACCGGTACATAAAATTTAAAATATTGCATCCAGCACTGCATCCTGTTCGGGGGAGAGAATCTGGCCTGGAAGGGTTGTATTTGCACATACTCCTATGCAGTAACAAGAAATCTAACAATAAAATCTCGACAACCAATCATCAAGGACAATGATACACAAAAGAAGAAGAAGAAGGGGACAGTGTACAGAGTATTGGGCGGGAGGAGTAAGACAAATGTTCTTTATGTCCTCCCAGTGGGGGCTCCTCATTGCCAGGTGAGTCAGTAGGAAACAACAGCAGTGACAGTCACAGCACTCAAATGTGGATAACTAAATTGGAGAGAATAAGGGGTAAAAAGCACAAAAAAGATCTACAAGCTCACAGCGCATTGTGCGTTTGCAGAGCATCCATTTTTGTTATTCATACGACAAAGTACTGTATAGGCCTCAAGTACTACTACTTACACCTGTCCTCAGTGGTTAATCAGTCATTCTTCTCGTCTCACTATACTTTCCCCTAAGCCAATGAGACCCGGCCATTCCACACTCCTCGCACCTGTCGCTCATTAGCTCTCCTTGTAATCACCCAATCATATTCTGTCTTCAGACTCTTCACTCCCTGTATGCACCCCTCTGTCTCAGTTCACCTCAGGCAGTATTGATTTCACTTCCTCAGTGTGAACAACTACAGTAGTCCCCTCACGGTTCTGTATGTGGTTCTTTTCACCTCTATTCTTTACCGTGACAAGGCTGTTGCTTGAAGACTCTGTTGCCTCTGCCTGGATTTAAATAATACAACACAGTTTTCCTGCACTGCCTACGGAGTATGTCATTACAGAACTACTGCCTCAACAGAGCGTAGAGCAGCCAAGGTGGATCTCCATCACGCTGTCTGCGAGCAGGAGTTTTGTCTCATTGGCGAACACCACAAACAAACAGCTGGGTCGAGACTCGGGCTGGGCTAGACGGCTATCTAGTTTATTCTGATCCGGTCTAGTAGTGAGGGAAAGTTAGCCAAGTGTTGGACCAATCTGGGAACTAAATGCTTACCCATATAGCTTTCTTCACAAATGTGTTCATAAAGGTGTCTACTATCACCTCTGAACCTTTTCAATCACAACACACTTGGGAAACTTTGTGGGAGCCAATCAAAGTTGTGCTGCTGAATCAATTCAAACCATTCGTTTTTAGTTAAAATGACTCCTTGGACATAACATAGGCCACACTTACTTTTGTGTGTCCATGAGACGGTTACATCCCGCCACTCCGACATGTCTCCTTTCCGACATGTCTCCATTCCGACACTAACCCTATCTCTAACCCTAACCCTAAACTTAACCCCTATGGGAGTGTCGCCACTCCAACAAGTCAATTTCAGAGTGGCGACATGTCGGAATGGAGAGAGACTCCCCCATGAGACATATAATTTTGGCAGGTTTTGAATAACTCAATGGACGACGGGTGTTTTTTGTTTGTTTGCTTATTAAAATATTACAAATGCATCTCAATTGAAACTGTAACTGTTGACATAGAAGTAGACAGGCACAATCTTTAACTGATTTATTTAAAAGTGAAATTACTTCAATATCTTAGACGAAAAGAAGGGTGAAAATCATCTACCAGAGCTCCTCAGACTTGAAGTTCATTAATTAAATTAAATCAAACCAACATATAATTAAACATAATGTAAACATTACTTGTGTCTGTAACGTGTCCCCTAATACAAATATGACACACACAAACAGAAATCTATCTCTATTCATCCAACTCCCTGGTATCTCCCTCATTGCTCTTGCTACCTGGCTTGTTGTTCTTGCAAAAGTATACCGCAAGCAGAAATGCACTTCACTCATTGCTTTTTACAGCAGCACCTGAGTGTGCTACAGTCCCCCTCACAGTTGCAACTGACTAACTTCAGGAAATAGCCTGGTGCGATGGGGTCTGTTGATGTAACTGGCTCATAGCCTTTGTCCCGTACTCCAGAACATTCAATGATGGACTTTGCAGGAGCAGCCAATCACTGGTCTGGAAATGCGCTCGGAGAGAGTGCTGTGCTGCGGCTCCTGTTGTCGGGGGGCAGTTCTTCTGGTTTGATACTCCCATTAGCGGTCCGCTTGCTAAAGAGGTCAAATCTCAAATCCCCCTTGGTGTGATTTGCCACGGAACATGAACTTGAAAAGTTCACAGCCGGCTGTGATGATTGCGACCGTCAGGTCGCAGTTACTATCAAAACCTCGACCAGCTGTCTGTCTGTCTGTCAGTCTGTCTGTCAGTCTGTCAGTCTGTCACACGTCACAACCGTTGCCCCGATCCATGCCAAATTTTGCACACACACTCCTTGCCTGCCAAACCACAACCTCACATGTGGTTTGGCAGGCAACCTCACATGACCCTCTTCTAACCCCACCATGAGGCCGATTCTTGCAAAACACATTTTTGGACACTGCTCCTACAAATTTTGACCTAAAATCACGCAAATCAGTACACACTTGGTCTACACTCATGTCTTCAACATAGATCTGTCCAATATAGCGCCACCATCAGGACGATTATTTTCAAACACATTTTTGGATACTTCTACAGATTTTGCCCTAAAATCATGCAAATCGGTACACAATATGTCTACACTCATGTCATCAACATGGATCTCTCCCATATAGCGCCATCATCAGGCCGATTTTTTTAACACTTTTTCGGACACTGCTCCTACACATTTTGCTCTCAAATCACGCTGCGACCTGACGGTCGCTTATCTCCCGATTAGGGAGTCTTACTGGTGTTCTCTTTGTTGGCTTGGATTTCCATGAACCTCTCCACTTTGTCACTCTTGCAGAACTTGTTACTGTAAGCAAAGTTGATTTGCTAAACTCATGAATTGCAGACAAGTAGTATCACAGCCAGTGAAGCTGTGAATGAAGAGCATATACATTCGATGTCTCTCTGGGAGGACATTGCTGATATCTTCATGACATCATACTTGGCTGTTGTGAGGAAGATCGGGGGGATTGCAACATGATGGATCAGCATAACCAATACATCAGTGTCCTCAGCCCTCACTTCAACAGCAGATGCTCTTGCCTCATCTAGAGCTGCCCGGACAATCGAGGTGTCCACATCATTGGGCCATTGCTGTACATTGATTCCTTTTCTGCCAAATGTCTCAGCAAGTAATAGAATGAATAGAATGAGCTGGGACTTGTTGCTCTGGTTGTCAAGGAACTTTTCCCTTGGAACAATGCAATTTATGTCTGGGCTATGTCTTGGCTAAGGGACTAACGGGATACAGGCAAAAACGTAACTAATCACAAGGTAATGAGACAAGAAAGGTAATTAGGAACAAAGGAAAACAGTTGACACTTGAAACATTACTTAATGTTACTTAAAATGAACACCACATTATCTATTGAGCTACTGGTAAAGACCATTACAGTTTCCGTTTGTAATATTAATATTTTAATGAAAATATGTAATACTTTAATAGAACCTGTCACCCACCCACCCCCAACAAACAAACAAAAAAGAAAACACCATAGATGTCCTTTGAGTTATGCATAAATTGCCAATATTATATGTCTCATCTACACACAAAAGTAGTTGTGGACAATTTTATGGCCAAGGAGTCGTTTTAACTGAAAACGAATGGTTGGAATGGATTCAGCAGCCCCAAAATACCCTAATTACACACCTCATACGCTCATGTTGGCCATTTTCTATTTTTCCCCTTTAAAGGACCATTTCACCTCTGGGACAACCAGATCTTATTTTATTGTTGTTTGGGACACGATCAACACAATCCTGAGTTATTTTTTGTGTTGGATCTGTGCTACAAAGCATCATATAATCATATGATGCTTTGTAGCATGCTGAAATACTAAAATATCTAAAAACACAGATTGAACACAAAAAATAACCCAGGATTGTGTTGATCGTGTCCCATACAACAATAAAATAAGATCTGGTTGTCTCAGAGGTGAAATGGTCCTTTAATCTCAGACCCTCGGGATACCCCTGACTTTGATTGAATCCCACAAAGTTTCCAAAGGGAGTTGAGATTGAAAAGGTTCAGAGGTGATAGTAGACACCTTTATGAAAACATTTGTGAAGAAAGCTATTGCTAAGCATTTAGTTCCCAGATTGGTCCAACACTCGACTAACTTTCCCTCACTATAGAGAGGATGAGCAGATACAGCCTGTGCTCCCAAAAATAATTTCCTTTTAATAATTAAATCGTATGATCCAGAAGGTTTCTTAAAGTACTTCTTTCAATAGTTTGTTTGGTAAGTTTTATACTAACTCGTCCCGACTGGTGGGTACTTGATTCATCATTCATGCGGGGTGAACAATAACATTGTGGTGCCTAACTAGATACCTACATTATGTTAAGGGCCATTCACACTGAGCACTATAAGTATAACTATAAAAATATGTTTTTCTGATTCTAAGTCAAGTCGATGGCAGTGTTCACACCGACTATTAAAAAAAGACAATGGTGTACGAAATAGTTATAGTTATCTTTATAGTCAGCCTGGATTACACTGGTCAATTCGGGAACCAAAAAAACAGGCATTGAGCCCATTATCGCGGGAAGTAGGGGTACTGGAGAAATGCTATACTGTGTCTATATATCAGGCTGGCTGCATGGCGTCAGTGGCGTGATCACTGTATGTAATGTGCTCTATGTAGATCTGTGGAACTGAGTCAAACTGATCATGTGCGAGTGTGCGTGCGTCATGCCTCTGCCCATATAGGCCTATGGACATATTGTGTCAGTCCCATGTGGTCTATGACATCAGACATCTATGGTGTCAGATGTCAGTCATCTCCATATTTAGAACTTATAACCATATTTAACTTAAACAACCAACCGCGACACGAGTCACACTTGAAAATGAATTCCGTCCTTGTCCCTTTTATGCCATATGATGTCATCAATATTAAGCCCATGGTCCGATTGCACCAAGAGAGATTAAATAAATCTTAGTTTAGGGTTAATCAAGGGTTTGTTGATCTAGGATTTATTTTCGGCTTTATTTGTCCTTATCAGAGTGCCGATCCCAAACTAGTTCGGCTTTAAAAAAAAAAAAAAAAAAAATGTTTCTTTTTTTTTTTTTTTTTCGTCATCTGTTTACACGGCCCGCGAGAGCGTCGCGCCGCCGATATTTACCATCCACTCCAATGCAATCCAGGATCTTTATAGCTCATTTTCTCTGTTCCATGCATATCCATATTCCATGCATGAGGTGTGCAAGGTTTAATCATGGCTAAATTGCCAAAAATAGGGCTTCTAAAATGCTTGGTAGCCAATAGCTAACTTCAAGCTAACTTCATCCTCTTCCTGTACATGCACAAAGGAAAGTGTTCAGGCAAGTCATGGCTGCAGGGCTTGTGCATATACCAGCACTTGACTATGTAGCATTCTATGGCCATTGGGCGCCCTCTAGTGGTGAAAAGGTGGCATTGAAAGAGTTAAGTCGAGGTGCGTTGCACCACTTAAATTTAAGCATTGCTTAACAAATCTGTGATTAAACCATTAACCTGTGATTAAAACTATAACCTGCGATTAATTCATGGATGAAATGTCCTCCATGTTGGATTTGCGATGTAAACACACTGGAATAAACTATTCTCTTGAGCCTAATATCATTAGTTACTTTTATATTTACTTCGGGGAGAATGTGGGCAGGCCTATCACCTTCTATGTTAAGAAGAGCGCCTGCAGCCAAAACATATTTAATTTTATAACGCTCCGTCATACGACGGTGACGCTCGCTACAGCACAGTGCAGCACGGCGATGCATGGCTATGGGCGGCAGGCAAGGAGTGTGTGTGCAAAATTTGGCATGGATCGGGGCAACTGTTGCGGAGATATGAGCAGGGCAAAAGTGTGACGTGTGACGTGTGACAGACTGACAGACTGACAGACAGCTGGTCAAGGTTTTGATAGTAACTGCGACCTGACGGATGCAATTAAACTTTTGACTGCCGGAATGTTATTTCTGGTTTGTTTGAAAACGTTCTGAACTCTCTGATTATTACAAAGATCTTAAATCTGCATCAGAAGAAAGGGTCCAAAGTTAATCAGCAAGTGGCAGTGACTGTACATGTGCTCTTTTTTAAATGTAGCTATTAAAATGATATAGATAGATAGATAGATAGATAGATAGATATAATAGGCATGTTTTACATCAATTTTAACCGCAGTGCTGCATTCTGAGAATAAACTTTCTGACTGTGATTCAATGGTGGGGTGGTTGAATCCATCTCAAAGAAGTTTTAGTTTTTATCATCTCATAGTACAATGTGTACTCGGCCTAATTCTGTGGTGTCTTTTTCGGGATTCAACCTTTTCACAAGAGATGTCAATATGTTTACACAATAGCATACTGTTCATTGTTCGCTATTATTGGCAGCCACGCACTGTGGAGGAAGCACTGCTCTGTGTACTGCATGCTTGAATTCATACTCTGACGTAGGAGTAGGATGTAATCGTGAGTAGGATGTAATCGTAAGCTGTGAATTTAAAGTGGGCTCAATTGTATAAAACTGGAGAATATTACACATCGATGTTAAAGGTTTGTGCCCTTCGGGTATGTGTGTGTGTGTGTGTGTGTGTGTGTGTGTGTGTGTGTGTGTGTGTGTGTGTGTGTGTGTGTGTGTGTGTGTGTGTGTGTGTGTGTGTGTGTGTGTGTGTGTGTGTGTGTGTGTGTATGTGGGGGTGTCGAACTTCTTTAACAAATACAGATAATAGAATAAATTGGGTCAACTTGTATGATGAGGCAGTGCAATAATATTTTAGTTTTGAGAGGAGTTCATTGTAGTGGCAGTGGTTCTTTTCACATTAAAATATCGCCTACTACTGTAGTTATAATTCCCTCATATTTTACAGGCACTTCCTTTTACATTTTTTTTTCTTCTCACCATTGTGCTAAGACACATTTCTTGAAACCTTCACATATTCTAGCCAGAGGACTTTGTCCACATCATCACATGCAACGTTGTCCCTTGCCAGGCAACAGGGGAAAAACCTATTCATGGGGCCTTTCATTGGAATCCAATTCAAACTCTCTCCTGTATGTGATACAGAGAGACAAGACTTATGCAATAGTGCAGGGGTCTTCAACAGGGGGTCTGGGACCCCTAGGGGGTGCTCAGAGTTACTACAGGGGTCCTCCAAATATTTGTGATAGAAACTCTTTTTCTCTTTTTGTATATCAACCACTTCAACCCTAGCTTCCATAATATATTCACGAGAACTTTAGCCAAAAATAGCAGATCTACAAGCTCACAACGCCTCGCTGTGAGCTTGATTCTCTCTCTCTCTCTCTCTCTTTCTCTCTCTCTCTCTTTCTCTCTCTCTCTCTCTCTCTCTCTCTCTCTCTCTCTCTCTCTCTCTCCCCAAAAGTGGTTCTCAAAGTGGGGATCGGGTCCATATGGACAGATCCATATCATGTTGATCACATGACGGTAGATGATTGCTACCGTTTTGCATGATTTTTTGGACAACATCTGTACGAGTAGCCTAGTGTCAAAAGATGTGTTTTGCAAAAATCAGCCTCATGGTGGCGCTAGAACCAGGCCAACGGTGCCGGAGATTAGCTGGTAACAGACAGACGGACACACACACCACAATATACAATATATACAATATTTTTACAAACACTCTAGAAAGCCAAATAACAGCAGGACTACTCATCAATGATATAAGTGATCACCTCCCAGTCTTTGCCATTTTTCATAACTTATTCAATAAGGATCCCCAACATACTACACCCACCCAAGTGCTGACTCGCCAGAGAACGCCTGAAGCTATAACTTCCCTTAGAGATGATCTTTATACGCAGACTTGGAGTGGGGTATATGCTGCAAATGAGCCAAATGAGGCCTATGAAGCCTTCTTGACTACCTTCATAAAACTGTATGACAAGCACTGTCCCTTTAAAAAGCCCTCACACAAAAACAAAATAAATAAACAAAAACATGAAAAGCCATGGATAACTAAAGGTATACACAATGCATGTAAAAAGAAGAATTTACTCTACAAGACATTCTTAAAGCACAGAACTATAGATACCGAAACTAGATATAAAATATATAAAAATAAATTAACTAATATAATAAGAACTAGTAAAAAAGATTATTATCATAAGCTATTAGATCAGCATAAAAACAACATTCAAGGCACATGGAAAATACTTAATGGTATAATTAAAGAGGGCGCAGGAAAACCCAAATTTCCAAACTTCATTAAAAAAGACGACAACATCATTGAAAATACAAGGGAAATCGCAAATGAATTTAATAATTTTTTTGTCAGTGTAGGACCAACTCTTGCTAGGGATATTGAGCAGCATAGTGATCAGGGTGGTCTGGGTGAGAGTCTCATTAACATGAACCCACACTCCATCTTCATCGGTGCTGTAACGGAACAAGAAATATTAAAAATTGTATACAAATTTAAGAATAAGACATCTACAGACAACACCAACATTGATATGAAGATAATTAAAGATATCATAGACACCATTGTAATACCATTTACCCATATTTGCAATCTATCATTTCAAACAGGCATCTTCCCAGATAAAATGAAAACGGCTAAAGTAATACCAATATTCAAAAGCGGAGACAAACAACAACTCACAAATTACAGACCAATTTCTCTTCTATCTCAATTCTCCAAAATAATAGAAAAACTCTTTGTGGAAAGGCTTGACAATTTCATTGACAAACATCATCTTTTAAGTAAACACCAGTATGGCTTCAGAGCACAAAGATCAACTTCAATGGCAGTGGTTGAACTGGTCGAAAAAATCTCATCATCCATAAATGATAAAGACTACACGGTGGGGGTCTTCATTGACCTTCAGAAGGCCTTTGACACAATTGACCACAGCATACTACTTAAGAAATTAAACAGATATGGAATAAGAGGCATTGCCTTGGCTTGGCTCCAAAGCTACCTCAATGAAAGAAAACAATTTGTGCATTTAGGTGGAGTAGAGTCCAATACCCTACCAGTTACTTTTGGAGTCCCTCAGGGCTCTGTCCTAGGTCCAAAGCTATTTATTCTATACATAAATGACATATGTGAAGCTCTACAGGACATGCAGTGTGTACTATTTGCTGATGACACCAGTTTATATTGTGCCGGGGCAGACCTCGAACATCTCCTGCAGGTTGTGGAAGATGACTTAAAAAATTTAAAAAAGTGGTTTGACATAAATAAATTATCCCTAAATATTAGCAAAACAAAATTCATTATATTAGGCAATAGAAAAGTACATTCACCAATCCAATTAACTATAAATAACAAAGAAATTGAACAAGTAAATCACATCAAATTCCTAGGAATTATCATAGATAATAAACTCACCTGGAAACCCCATATTGACAATTTAAAAACCAAATTATCAAAGACAATTGCCATCCTATATAAAATGAAAGATATAATAAATAGACAATCACTACAGACATTATACAATTCCTTAATTATGCCTCATCTAACCTACTGTGTTGAAGTCTGGGGAAATACATTTAAAACAATAACTCATTCCATTTTTATTTTACAAAAGAAAGCTCTGAGAATAGTAAACCTGGCAGATTATTATGCACCTACAATCCCATTATTCATAAACAACCACACTCTGAAATTTGAAGACCTAGTAAACCTTAGTATCGCCGTAATAATGTACAAAGCATATAATAGGTCACTTCCTATCAACATGCAGGAGCTGTTTGAGCCAAGAGAGAGTAGATATGAACTTCGGGGAACTGCAATATTCAAAAAGAAAAAGATTGCAAGGATAAAAACAATGGATAGATGCATATCGGACAATGGGGTAAACCTATGGAACAAATTAGACAAAGACCTCAAACTGAGTAACTCAGTAAAAATATTCAAAAGAGCCTATAAAGCAAAGGTAATTGATGGATATATGAAATTGTTATAATTACACAGTGACCACGTCAGTACATGTATGTACGTATGCTTACGAACATGCGTGCATGCATGTATATGAGGGTTAATATTAATATATATGTGTGTATATATATATATATATATATATATATATATATTGGTGTAAAGGTCGGTTCATAGTACTGTTCTTCTTGTTCTTCCTTTGTTTATTTCTTTTGTTAACTGATCTGTTGTCAAATCCCTTGGTAGTTTTTCTTCTGGTTAGATTTTGTGTTATAGTTTTGTTGTGTTTTCTTTTTTGTTGTCTTTTGTTTTGTTTTGTTTTTTGTTGTCATTAGTTTTGTCTGTTTAGTTTTTGTTTTGTTTTTTGTTGTCCTTATGTTTCCTTGTTTTGTTTGTTTGCTGTCATTATACTTTCCTCTAGTGTAAAACAACTCAATGGCACAAAGGGTAAGCGCAATAAGCTTTTAGCTTCAGCTTACGCCTTTTTTTTTTTTTTTTGGTCTGTGAATGAAATGATTGAATGAAATGAAGGAAAACGTGTTGTACTATACAAATGACCAAAAGAAAAATAAACTTGAACTTGAAACTTGAAACCATAGTCTCGGCCATGCCTTTCAGCCTGGCAGAAACAAAACATCTTGGTGGCCAAGCGCTTTGCTGTTTTAAACTGAGAAAAAAAGGCTCCGTGGACACAAGCCCTAAAATAGTGTATATGACTTCTAAATATGTAAAATGTTATAGGCAGGCCTACAGTATATGGTAAGACATTTATTGTTTTACCCAGTTCCCTTTCTATTGACAAAGTACATATGGTGTATTGCATTAAATGCAAACAGTGTTACCGGTTCTCCTCTCTGAATGTCCTGATTATGTTGCCCACAGAGAATCTGCACAAATTGGGCTGTAGTCTTTGTCCTGCTTCCCTCATTGTCATTCCATGAACAAGAACACTGTTCATCATCAATCATAATTGCCCGAATTTCATCTGAAAGTATTGTTCTCGGTCTTGGTCTTTCTCATCCTCATAATCTACTCTTCATTTTCGTTAACAACTTGACAGGATTTGGTGTAGATGGAAAAAAAACTCAAATTCGTTTCAAAGACTAGAGGGTTTAAGCAGTTCAAAATAATTAATATATACTTCATCATGATCGCACGCCCAAAATAGATGATCTACAAGCTACAGTACAGTAGGATGCGACGTGTGGTGGCATTACACATACTCTTCCTCTGCCACCCAGATTGCTTCCATCCATTGTTGGTATACGCACCTGCGCCTCCTCTGACATGGCTTCTATTCTGTCAAGTTGGCTTGATAACATTATTGAAGACAAGTAGTGTTTGACTTATATTACTGGAATATGACACTACACCTAGTAGTAACAATGCGTTGTTTTGCGTGCGTGTGTGTGTGTGGGTTGTGTGAGTGTGAATGAGAGAGAGAGAGAGAGAGAGAGAGAGAGAGAGAGAGAGAGAGAGAGAGAGAGAGAGAGAGAGAGAGAGAGAGAGAGAGAGAGAGAGAGAGAGAGGCTGTGGTGCAGTTTGGCTGATTGGTGACTCCTGTGAGGTTAATTATTGTACCAATAAAGTGGATCCAGGACCTGAACGGGTAGGGACGGTAATATAAAACAACTAACTTAACTCATTGCTTTTGATACAGTACAGAGTAATAAGTAATGTAATATTGCTTTTTAATGCAGTAATAAGTAAACAGTGGTGGTAGAAGTATTCACATTTTTACTTGAGTAAAAGTGTCAGGACCTGTGTCAGGGGCGGCATAGCTCAGGGGTAGAGAAACCGTTATTAGAGCACGAAGGGTTCTCGAAGGGTTCCCAGTTCGAATCCGGGCTCCCCCTGAGTTAATGCCGAAGAGTCCTTGAGCAAGACTCTGAACCCCTAGTTGCTCCCGGTGAGCAGGTTGGTGCCTTGCATGGTTTCCTCCGCCACCGGTGTATGAATGAATGGGTGAATGTAATGCACAATCTATGTAAAGCGCCTTGGATAACAGCGCTATATAAATGCACCATTTACCTTGTAAAATGTAGAAATACTCCGTTATAAGTAAACGTGTGTTATTCAGAATTTACTTTAATAAGTACTGGCATCAATATATACATAAAGTACCAAAATTAAAAGTATGTAGTATTTATGCAGTATGCCCCATTTCACAAGTTCGTCACAAGTCATGTATCCACAAGTTTCCAACATCCCATCGTACATTGCGCAGAAGTTGTTCGGCAGTTTCCGGCACCGCAGCCGAGAGTGATCTACAAGCTCACAACGGTTGCATCTGCGACGCGACGTGAGCTTGTATGTCTGCTGTTCTCCGGAAGTGTCCCACAGATAATTCTACAGTAAATTATCGCGGAAACAGGTGGATACAATCTTTAGAAAATAGGAGATCTACAAGCTCATGCTTTGCGACGTGTTGTGAGCTTGTACTGTAGATTTGCTATTTTCCAAATAGCTTAAGTATACTGTACAAAGGGTTGAAATGGTTAATGTGTATGTTCTGTAACAGAACAGAGAAATAGGAGCGCACACAAGAAAGAAACAGGAGGTCGCACAACTCGCAGCCACGATGCAATATAGGACTATATATTATATTGCATCGTGGCTGCGAGCAGTGTATGTTTTGTAACAACAATCAAAATCAACAAAGTAACTAGTAACTCAAGTTTTCAAATATATGAAAATTTGAAATACTCCAGTAAAGTAGAAATTCCTCAAAAGTGCACTTAAGTACAGTACTTGAGTAAACATACTTAGTTACCACTGTAAGTAAAAAGTAACTTATTACACTTCCTGAGTAACAACTGGAAACAAGTGTGATCATTTTAGTGCTGTTGTGTGTAAACAATGACTAAATGTGTTGTAGTTGTTTACCGTTTTGCAACACAAGTGCATCACAGTGTGAAATGTGTTTGAGTAGAGTGAGTGAGAATGTGTTTAGAGTTTTGCAAATGGTGTCTTAACTACCTGAACTTGTTATAAAGTTTTGCCAAATTGAGTGATTGATTCGACAAAATGGGTTTAGACGCTTAGAACAGTGAACGACCAGTATTTTGTTTGTTTACTGTTTAAAACAAAACACAATTTGTTTGTTATTATATACATTCAGTATTATTTTAATAGTTTAAATTCCTTATAGTAGTATATAGTTTATAATACTTATTAAAGCAGGCAAGGGTGAAGCCTTTTATTTTGCAGCAACAGCCCTGGTGGGGGAAGTTGCTTGCTAGTTGTGAAAGAAGGGAAAGACACACGCACGCACATTTTCAAACAGTTGATCTGTGGCAACTGGGCAGCCATTAACTGAATGGGTAGAGAGAGAGTCCACTTGGGAAAACAGAAGGTACGTCACAGATTTAAATCCCGGCTCTGGCTACAGTATGTGTCGAGGTGTCCATGATGAGCAAGAAACTTAAGCCCTAACTGCTTCCCACTGTGCGCTTATCAGAACCATCTGAGCAGCCATCTCAGCTGGGTGAAGTAAAGCTGGATTAACCAGGTCTCCTCTCTCCCTTGCGTCCTACCATGGTTTATGTTTATGGAATAATCGAGAAGCACGTTTTTATGTACCTTTTGAGCGGTGCTAACGGCTCCTATGTCTGGCTTGTCCTTACAGTATGTCTGTAGTAAGAGACTAACGTCACACGAGACTAACGTCATAGAGTACGCAGAAACCTACATCACCACAGCTGATGTTACAGACAGAACAGCCCATACAAGGAGATATGCACGTGTGTCGTGTTTGATACCATGTGAAGGTTATTATCAACTAATCGACGTGAGAAGAAAAATCGGCTGATCTTTTTCAACTGTAGTTTCATTCCTTTGCCACCTGGGCAGCTCCACTGCATCAATTTAAAGAGGCCACATAGTGTTACTTGCAACATTTGCAACAACTTGCAGCAGTCACTATTTCTCTCTCAGCCCAAAGCTTTTCTTTTCTCCTTCTCTGTACTATTCCAAGGTCAGAGGCTCATCAAGGCTACTGCTGCCCGGGGTTGTTTTAGCTCTTGTGTATTGCTAGTTGAATGATGTCCATTGAGTTAATTTCAAATGAATTATCTACATATTGTGCAGCTGAACCGAGCACACCCACGGTCTGCAAGCCTATCGCATTAGCGCCCAACAAAATGCAAAACACCACTTGCTTTACTTGCATGGTTGGAAGAAAAGAAAAAGGATAATGGAAAAGAAATACATTTAAAAAAAGAAAAAACAAAACATCCAGACCGCCCCTCGAATAGACTCAGGGGAGGCAGACGTGGTGGATTCTGGGATTCATTAGCTGGTAGGAAATAGACGACTCTTGGCGGTGTCCATGACCTCTCATTTGTTCCTCTCTCATTTATTTATTCACTCCCAGGCTTCAGAGGGCCAGTTTAACGTTGCAGGCAGATCCCTGCTTGTCATTCAGACATGCGATCAACAACCACACAGGGTCAGGGGGAAGAATAGGCCCTCATCATTGAGACGTAATGCACCTTTTCACAATGAAAATAGGCAAAACATTAAATCCTTCAAAAACGGTTGTCTGGGCTGGACCAACAGCAGCCCCTGCCTTTCTCTATTGTGCGGAAGCAAATGAATTTGGGGGGAAATAGACTTTTGAGAGAAAATGATTGCCTCTGAGAGACTGCTTTATCCTGTGTGTGTGTGTGTGTGTGTGTGTGTGTGTGTGTGTGTGTGTGTGTGTGTGTGTGTGTGTGTGTGTGTGTGTGTGTGTGTGTGTGTGTGTGTGTGTGTGTGTGTGTGTGTGTGTGTGTGTGTGTGTGTGTGTGTGTTGAGGGGGAGCAGCGCACCCCTCCCTGAGGCAGAGACTCTGTGTTTTGCGGTTTGAGACTGCTCTGGTATTACCATATGCACTCAGAGATTCACAAAAAAATACTGTCACATCTCATGCTAGCTGTGACATGAATATCAATGGCTGCATTTCTCTCTTGGACTCGGTCTACAAAGCAGACAGTGTAAAAAAATGTTCATGCATGACTACCTTCCACATGGTCCACTCCATATATCCACTTTATTGGGATAATGAACACGCGGACATAAAGGAAGTGTGCATGGTAACCAAGCTGTTATTCTCAATGCACGACTTTCAGCCTCTGATTTCACTACTTCAAGGGACAATATTTTTGGTGGCTGTTTTCAAATTGCCTGTCTGTGACATTCCAGCAAGTCACCTTGACTAGGTTGTGAATAATGTTAGTAATAAAAACAGCAATGGCACTTTACTCAGGCGCTCCACGGAAAACAGCAAGAGTAGCGAGTGGGTTGCCCTAGTTAAATGAACTGAAATGAGATATTTCCAAGGCACCAGTGACAAGGCAACGTTGTTTTGCTGACATTTCCATACCTTCACTGTTTACTTCCATCCAAATTTTGGCTAGTGGAGGGATCTTTATTTTATTTTTTATTTTTTTTCTTATTATTTTTAACAACTCATTATGTAAAATGCTAGCCCAAGGGTAATGGGTAAATCATGTTGTCACCCAGAAATAGTAATACAAAAGGGAGCTGGAATGTTTGGTTGTGCATGAATGCTGGAGGGATACCTATTCCTCTGCACTTCCTCTCCTATAGCAAGTTCACACACTTCACAAGCACAGCTGGAACTGTTCTGACTGCATTTTGTCTGAGAGTGGAGCCATCGGTGGATCTGCCCCATGTGCAGTCGTACAGGTGCTGAGCTCAGGGGCGTCACAAGGGGTAGGAAAGTGGGACTGAGTTACCGGGGCCCAAGGTGGAGGGGCCCTAGTAACTTTAGCTATTGAAAAATAGCAGATCTACAAGCTCACAGCGCGGCACCGAGTGCCGCGCTGCGAGCTTGTAGCTCTGCTATTTTTGAAAAGTTGTGAAAATGTGTGAAAATCTTTGAATATATGTATTTTTAAGCGAACATTTCTAACTCAAATTTTGCTTCTGGGCGTCCCTGGAACTAAATATTTAGATTTTTAGGTTTAGGTTTCTTGCACACATTTTCACGTTTTTTCAAAAATAGCAGATATACAAGCTCGCAGCGCGGCACTCGGTGCCGCGCTGTGAGCTTGTATATCTGCTATTTTTCAATAGTTAACATTCATGGGGGGCCCGCAGTGAATCCTTGTACCCAGGGCCCATGATTTGGTGTGACGCCCCTGGCTGAGCTTGACACAGACGAGTGGAAGAACCCTGTCAACCTTTTCTGATACGCTTGCCTGTGCTCAGACAAAAAGAGGATGCCTGCACACCCGGCATAATTGAGGAGATCACACCGTACCTGAGTTTCCTCCTGCCAGGCTCTTGCCAAGCCTTCACAGCTGTGCAGCTGAGCTCCCCTGTGGAGAAAATGACAAAAAAATGAGGAAAAAAAAAAAAAAAAAAAAGTAATCCTGAAACGAATAAGCGGCAGCAACGAAGTTAGCTATGCCTTTATGGAAATGAATGACCCTGGTGTTATTGACAAGGGGGGAGCCCGTTGTGCTTTTGTGAAAGCCCTGCTCATTGCCCGAAACCCTCCGCCGGATCTTCCTCTTAAAAGATCTACAAAGACATGATTAAATGGAAGATAAATAAATAAATAACAGTAACGAAGGCATCACAGTGCCAGATGTTACTTTTAGTTGCTCAGAGAACACAACACTCCCCAAAGAGCAGTCACTCTGACAAACGCACACACACACACACACACACACACACACACACACACACACACACACACACACACACACACACACACACACACACACACACACACACACACACACACGCACACAGAGACCTGCAGAACTGAATATAAAAAACATGAATCAATACTTCTACTGCTAGCATCCTACAATGTTCAGTGAGTAGAGCATAACATTAACACGGCCATAGGTCAAGGCTTCAGTTCCCATTGGAGCCAACGATTCTATAACAAAGTAACAACATATACCCATGGTTACTGTATGGCGCCACGGATATAGATCTGATATAATGTTCAACAACTGACTTTTGAGAAATATTGCATATATACTGTGTGTGTGTGTGTGTGTGTGTGTGTGTGTGTGTGTGTGTGTGTGTGTGTGTGTGTGTGTGTGTGTGTGTGTGTGTGTGTGTGTGTGTGTGTGTGTGTGTGAGATATATACGGTATTACAGTTCATACTGTACGTAAGATGTTACATATTTTAGTCAGGAACATTCACGTCAAGTCATTTAACCATTTATTGCAAAATGGAATACACAAGCAGATTTAACCATTTATAGCATAAATGGAATACAGTTAATCTTGGCGTTTAAAGGGCTCCGCGATAGGAGATGCTCCCTGAAATGTTGTGCAAGCTTTTCTGAGCATCCTAAGCAAAATCAGGGAACGCAAAGCAGAATAATAGCAGTACAATGACATGTAACTTAGTCAAAATCACTGTATTTGAGCTTAACCTTCACATGTAACATAGTAAAAATCACCGTATTAAGCTTACCATTGACATGAACTTAGTCAAAATCACAGTATTTGAGCTTAACCACATTGACATGTACTTAATCAGACAATCACAACTATTTGAGCTTAGCCAGACTGATCGTGCAAAGGTGGAGGCTGGGGTGGAGGAGGCAGCAAGCAGCAAATGATTCCGAAGTTTCGGAAACCAAGCATTATAGAGAAAGCAAGCCCTATTTAAAGGAGCCTCCCTACTGATTGAGAGCTTTGATTGGAGTATGGCAGTCATGTGACATAATGACCAGCAGATATGTTAATGAGGTATGAGAACAGAGCTGGCTGACATCTGACTACAGCTGAGCAGCGACTTGACTCCCATGTCCTGCATAAACTTAACGATGACGTTTCATTAATGCCAAATAAAAATGTATTGCGATAGAGTCGCTTCAGCCAAATCTAAATATTTTACTGGTCTGTTCCTGACCTGGTTTCTTCTACAGTTCTAAACATGTCTCAGCATTTGTTTTGCCATTTTTTTTATTTTTTTAAGAGTACCACTTGCTTGCAGTACCGAGATGTCAGTCACAGAAAAGCTACTAAATCGACTTGCAAATACCCCTGTGTCTCAATTTGGATGCTGTGCTCTGTGAATGGTAAATGTGCATGTCTGCGCATGAAAATTCAAAGGTACTGTCCCATTACAGAGGCATCTTGCAATGCAGCCTAGAAATACAGCCTTCTTTTCACCACATTTTGAGGATACATCATACAACTGCAGGCTTAAACAGTGTATAGTTTAATCTCTGATAAAGTGTTGTGAAGTTAGAAATGTGTTTATGTAGCCATGATAGCCTCTGGAAGATACTCATATCAATGGCCAAAATGCAAAACTCCAATCTGCAAATGTCATGATCTTTCACTTGAAATGAGGACAACAGGCTATGCGGCACATGCCATGGTCAGTCTGTCTGCAAGATTGTTCTGCCCCTCATTTTGTAAAAATAAATGTCATGTGAATAGAACCCAGGTTTTGTTCAGTTTCGAACAAGTGGCAAATTGTTGAAGCTCAAAACCTCCTATCTGCATTGCCTTGTTGATTGCTAATGATTGGTGTCAGGTGGTGAAACTTTTAACACAGGAAGAGGGTGAGTTGATAAAAAATGTTAATTGTAATACTTGTAACAGACCAGTAGAATGTCTTGATCTCAAAAGGAGCATAATTAAGTGCTGTAAAAAGAGTTATTTAACAAAAAAATACTATTAACTAATAACTATTCCAAGGTAAAAACCTCCTATATGCATGTTGTTGACTGCAGATAGGAGGTTTTTACCAAGAAATAGTAGATAGGAGGTTTTGGTGTTGAACACACATTTTTCTTTTAAATTTTCCCAACAAAGTGATTTTTTCAGATAGGAGGTTTTGCATTTTGGACACCGATATGATATCCTCTTTCATATTGTGAACATCATCCACACGTTTTACAACCGCAAACAAAACCAGCTTTGCAGTGGAATTTGGAGTGGGCTAGGGATGTCAACATGTGAAATGTCAACACTATTATTCCACCTCATGCATAGACTGGGTCATATGGAGAACTTCTCCTCTACATGCACATCACCACTTAAAGGACCACTTAACTTTGTTTTTTTTTACAACAAGGGTTCATATTTTAGACAGTCATTAGAGAAAAGAAAAGCTGAGCGTTAAAATGTTTTCATTTACTTCTTTCTATCGTTTTAGTGATTTTAATGATTTTGATTTGCATGCATGCCCCCAGGTTGGGGCATGCATTCAAGTGGCTAAATATGCATTTTTAGACACAATGAGCCAGTAATTTCTTTGTTACTATTTACACCAGCCCCCATAATTAAGTCACATCTGCCCATGAATGATTGTGGTGCATCTTGGGAATGGGCTTATTATGTCTAAAAATACATATTTAGCCACTTATGCCACTTACATATGCATGCCCCAAACTGGGGGTATGCATGCAAATCAAAATCGTTAAAATCACTAAAACGAAGTAAATGAAAACATTTTAACACTGATCTTTTCTTTTCTCTAATGACTATCTAACATGTGAATGAACCCCTGTTGTAAAAAAGTAAAACAAGTTGTCCTTTAACAAACAGCGAGACTAGCCTCGTGGGCAGCAAGTTGGACTGGGGATCCACTGGAACAAAACCAAATAATCAAAAGCAATTGGAATACACGAAGAGATCATAAACACCCATAACTTCACATGGAAGCATCAATTACCACGATGGATGGAGGTAACAGCCGTTACAACAGGATAAATAACGCTCATGCAACATTCACAAGATCAAAACAAATCTGGAAATGTAAGCAATGCAGCCCCAAAGCCAAACTCTGAATATATCAAAGCTGTGTATTGTCAACACCAACTCTATGGAGCAGAATGCTGTGAAACAATAGAACAGGATACCCATACATTCCATACATCATGCATATGTGCATATCTTCTGGCCAAACGCCATCTCCAACAACAACCTTCTCAGAATCACTCAACGAGATATAAAACACCTAACATCGCTGAGCGGACCTGCATGGAATGGACATGTGCTCAGAATGAAAACAACAGCAATTCATTGGACCCCAGAGGGTAAACAAAAGAGTGGGGCGGCCCAAAATAACATGGCACAGGACCATAGACGGAGAGCTACAACACCACTAAGCTGTGTAGCCATGGAGAAAAGGGCCAGACACAGACAGAAGTGGTGGGACTTTGTTGCTGCCCTACGTGCCAGCCGCTTTAATGAGAAGGTCTGACCGTTCTGTCAGTACCAATTCCAGCCATCAGGTTGTTCAGGCACAATAAAATAAATACATTCCTCAGTCCTCGCCCCACAGCAATAACTTATTGTTAAGAAGGCCCCTGACTTTTAACCCAGATGGTTCAATTCGAATCTAAAAGCCAGTAGCCTAAACAGTTTGGTCAAGTGCATTTTGAAGGAAAGTGTGTTTCCTGGAATACAGCCAAATAAGCTATTTTTATTTATTTATTGTGTTGTGTTGAATGCATCATTCCTTAAGCAAAATAAAAGGACAAGCAAAGAAAGAAAGAAAGAAAAGGTAGATAAACAATCTAGTGCAAAAGCAGGCTGTTAGAACTGGAGCCCCTCAATGTGTTTCTCTGTGTGCGAGTGGCAGCCTCCATTCAGCACCTTGGACAGCGCCACAAATGTGACGCTCAGTTCTTACCACTTACACTCTATTCTATGTAAAACAGACGAGTTACAAGTGTTGTAGGACCGCTCTTTTCCATCTACAGTGTGCTCTACTACACCAAATCTCATTGCCAAAAATAGCAGATCTACAAGCTCACAACGATGAGCTTGTAGTTCTGCTATTTTTGACAGAATATGGATGCTGCTGGGGTTCAAGTGGTTACAGTAAGTGCTCTCCCAACCTAGCCTTGGAAAATTCTCTCTCTCTCTCTCTCTCTCTCTCTCTCTCTCTCTCTCTCTCTCTCTCTCTCTCTCTCTAATGCCAAATCAAATGCAGTAAAGTGTGAATTAACTCTTATGTTGCCAGGCTTATAGTAATACACAGGTAAAACTCTTTTAAAAAGTCCCCCTTTGGATTCTTACCCCACTGCTGTGAGCTGAAGGTCTCTTATTGGCTTGCCCAGGCCTTATTATGCAAATTCCATCAGGGTCTAGTCATGGCGTAGGGTACTTTTTTAGCCTTTAATGACCATAGTGCTTGACCATTATATGTCATGGTGAAGCGGGAAGCTTCCGGCCTGAAAAATTAAACAACGGTGGAAAGGACTTAAATCTGCATTAATCCCTAATGGCCAGAAGGGGGCGACTCCAGAGGTTGCAAAAATTCGTTCCATTGCATGGCTCAATAGTGAAATTACCCTATACTTCTCACTTGATTCATCTGTAAACAAATGCACAGAATCTTTGTGTGTCTGTCTGTGTGTCTCCCGTATATCTCGCGATCCTTCGAACCGATCGACTTCAAACTTAGTGTGTGAATTGCCAAGGACCCAATTTTCACATAATCACAGTGGCATGGCTTCCCAACGGTCATTGCTCTAGCTTTCCAAATTAGTTCATGTTCTCAATCACGAGATTGAATTGTTCAATACAACATTATGTCCATTTTGTAAATGAAGTTTCAATTTAAAGATTGGTCATGTATGCTTTAGGGCGTGGCTACACTGTGATTGACATGTCATAGACTATACCGCAGAGATCAGGATAGGTCATTTCCGGTTACAAAGAGACATGGTGGCAGCATTAAGGCTTCCAAACAGGACTCCACCAACACCAACTGGTGATGATGTCACCTTGACTACATCTTTTCTTCTACAGTCTATGGTCATTGTCCATTGTCAACATAGGGTACATAAACCTAAAACCTTTTTTAAATCTTGCTTAAACTTTTATGGACATATTATGTTTGTTTAGGCTATGTTTTGTCTAGGAAATGTTTAAATGCTGAAATGTTAGGTCAACATTGCATTGTTAAAAGACTGTTCAAGTGTAAGTGTTCGAAATGCAGTAGGCTACTTGTAAACAAATATTTTATTAAGGCATTATGGGCCCTAAGTAAAACATTATTGATGTCATGCAGTATTTTCAGATATAATTAACAGTTAAGCGTCTTTTTAATTACCTATACCTAGCATCTTTAAAGTCTTGCAGAGTGTTTTCCCCCACATCATGTCAACATGGATGGTGGTGAATGGTGTTTAAAAATCTATTCAGACTTCAGAGATCTACTAAAGTATACACTTAATATGTTTATGTGTACACAATCATGTTTTGGAGACGGAGGCAATCTCTGCTAATGGCTAGTAGCCCAGATTAGATTGGTACAGTGTGGTCCTTTAAATGGTTTTAAAATACCATTTGTTTCTCATATTGAACAAAATGTTTGTGTAATTGTATTGGTTTAACGCAGCTAAAGGTTTAACATTCTGACATGAGTGTATACATAATCTTTAGTTCAATGTATCTTCAATATTGTTATTATTATCATCATTATCATCATCCCCATCATTAGTGATACAAGCTTTAGTTTACAGGCACACTTCTAGTGAGGAAAGGGTACTACAGTGTTTTACAATAAGTAAACGTATCAAAACTGCAATGTGGAAATACTCTGTAATTAGGGTGCCCTCACACCAAAATAGCTAGAGTGGAATCCGCCAATGCATTTCAATGAGAATGTAGCGTTTTTTGCAGAAATCCTCTACTGGCAAAAAAACGCTCCATTCTCATTGAAACGCATTGGCAGATTCCACTAGGTATTTTGGTGTGTGGGCACCCTTACAAGTAAAAGTCCAGTATTCAAAATGTACTTGAGTAAAGGTATGATAGTATTGGCACAAAATGTACTTAAAGTACCAAAAGTAAAAATACAAAATGTTTGCAAATAGCAGATCTGCAAGCGTTGTGAGCTATTTTCAAATGGCTGAAATGTAGGCTATATAGGGCTGAAGTGGGTGTATGTTTTGTAATAATAATCAAAATCTACAAAGTAACTAGCCTAGTAAGTTTTCAAATAGCGTAATTGTACTAGTGGAGTACAATGTTTGGATCCGAGATGTAGTGGAGTAGAAGTAAAAGTATTGGAAATTGGAAATACTCAAGTACAAATATCTCAAAATTGTACTTAAGTAGGCTACAGTAGCTAAGTAAATGTACTTGTACTTTACACCACACACAGCACACTTCACTTTCTCACCAGGCACTGACACCAAACCAGAGCCTTATCAAAGCAGTCAAGGCATAAAAGTACCCGATGCGCTGTATAGTCAAAAGCCTGGCGAGCTTACGTCACGAGGAGAGTGGCAGCTGACACTGGCTGGCTGGGAAGAGGAGGAGGAGGATAGGAGGGAAAGAAACACCACAAAGCATAAAAAAGTAAAGCAAATTCCAAACAAAGGCATAAAAGAGGAAAGGGGAGAAGAACAGCCAGGGAGGGGGGAAAAAGGACGAGAAGAGGGAGAGAAAAGAGGATAGCTCTAAAGAATAGGAGGGGGTGTGCACAGCACAGTGCAGTTGACTACAGAGAGAGAGAGGGAAAGGGAAACGGAGAGGGGGAGTGAGCAGGGAGAGAGCGAGAGAGAGTGATAGAGATAGAGAGAGAGAGAGAGAGGGAGAGAGAGCGAGAGAGCGAGAGAGAGAGAGAGAGAGAGAGAGAGAGAGAGTGAGAGAGAGAGGGAGCGAGCACCCGCCGGCCCATTGAGGAAAGATGGCTACAGTCACTGCAAACGGAGTGCAGCAGGAGAATGGCTTCAGCACCACGAACAGCGGCAGCGTCAGGATGAACGGGCTCAGCGCGGTCATCGGACAGAACACCATCCCCATGAAGGACCACGACGCCATCAAGCTGTTCATCGGACAGATCCCCAGGAACCTGGAGGAGAAGGACCTCAAGCCCCTGTTCGAGGAATTCGGCAAGATATACGAACTCACCGTACTGAAAGACAGGTTCACGGGAATGCATAAAGGTGGGTGTTTTTTTTTCTCCCCCCCCCCCCCCCCCCCCCCCCCCCCCTCCATAATATCTCTCTCTCGTTTATATCTGATCCAGTCTAAAAGAAAGAAAGACAGAAAGAAAGAGAGATAAAGAGAAAGCACTAGGGGTATTGTTGCAGTCCTGGGCCGAGCGCACCAAGTGTGGCAAATCTGAGCATGTTTGGGACCCCTTCTTCGAGGCAGATCACACACACACAGTCACACACACACACACACACACACACACACACACACACACACACACACACACACACACACACACACACACACACACACACACACACTCAGTACACACGTGGGGGAGTGGACGGTGTGTGGGTTGAAAGTGCAGTAGCCTACTAATTGTCAGCGTGTCAAGTCCCGTCCGTCCACGCTGAAAATGCCTTTGTGTGTGTTTACATTGACTATCATCATCATGTGCTGCTGAGCATCCCGTTAGAAGGGGGGCGGGACGGCCAGCCAGTGCTGCTGCTGCTGAGAGTTGGTGTCGCCTTACAAAGAAGATAACGCTCCATCCCGTCCACACACACACACACACACACACACACACACACACACACACACACACACAAATGTGTATTGCTTATTTATTCTTTGCAATAAAAACACACGTAGGATCATCGAAGAAGCCAGTTTAGATGATCAAATTTAGAAATATTTTAATTAAAATGTATTTTTTTTTTTTTTTTTAAGCAGCCGAAAGGATAAGCTACAAATAATGCAAATCACTGAATATCGGTCATCACGGTTGTAATGGGATGTTGGTTGCTTTGACCTTTGGCGCGGGGCTTAATTTATAATTTTTAGACGTCATTAGCGGTTGAAAATAACTCTTTTCGCGGCAGCGTGTGCGGTGCGGTTCGGTGCGCTGTGCGGTGCGTGGTGTTGTGTTGTCTGTTGTGCAGAATGTGCACCCCACGCCACGGTGTACTGTGTGTCTGTGCACGGTGGTGCTGTGCTGCCGTGGCGCTGGCTCTGCTCCGGTCCGGAGGAGGGCGGCTTGTAGGCAGGAAGTACAAAGCAATCTCGGTTGGATAATAATGTGGTGGTGGAAATAAATACTCACATATTTTACTTGAGTAAAAGTATCAATACTGCAATATAGAAATACTCTGTATTACAAGTGAAAGTCCAGAATTCAAAATACTTTTTGAGTAAATATGAAAGTGTTGTTGGCATCAAAATGTACTTAAAGTAGGCCTACCAAAAGTAAAGATACAAAATGTTTGAAAATAGCAGATCTACAAGCGTTGTGAGCTTGTATGAGCTTGGCTATTTGCCAAGGTATAAAATAGGGCTAAAGTGGTTTATGTATGTTTTATAATATTATAATTTATATCTGCAAAGTAACTAAAGTTTTCAAATAAATGTAACGGAGTAAAAATATTTGGATCTACGATGTCGTGGAGTAGGCCTATTGAAGTAAAAGTATTGGAAATTACTCAAGTAAAGTACAAATACCTCAAGTACAGTACTTAAGTAAATGTACTTAGTTACTTTTTTTTTTTACATAATTTTTATTTTGTCACATGCATTTACAGGGTCAACATTTTACATAATTTTCATCGTCATATTACAGTCCATTTCCTCCGTAGTGTCATTCTTCGGTGGTAGAAGTGACTCCCCAACTTGGCTCTGCATTGTGGAGGAAATTTATGTAATGGAGAGATTTACACATAGACTCAGGATACAGGAAGAGTTAGGGCTGTCACGATTATGACATTTTACATGACGACTAATTGTCACTCAAATAATTGCGATTAACAATTTAATTGTGTTTTTGTCGTTGACAATTACATTTCTGTTTGGCTTGTAGGCTTTGAAGTTGCACCTGGTAGATATGACACATAACCTAAATATACAAAGACATTACTGACATATTTGACAACTTTATACTTAAAAAAGAACATTGATAGTGGAAATAGCCGATGTGCAAGCTCACATTGTGCTATTTTCACTATTTTTTACCTTAAAAAATATATATGAACATTTTTAAACATGGAAACGATTATGACGATTATGAAAAATAATCACGATTATGTCAAATAATCGCGATGAGACGATTATGTAATAATTGTGACAGCCCTAGGAAGAGTTGTTTCTTGAAAAATGGGAGAAACTGACTGAATACACGGCCCGGTACTTCGTTACTTTACAACACTGATAATAGCAGAGGCAGAGAGCCAAAACGTGGGTCCACCTCGCTCGCTCACTCCACCTCCTCCTCTCCTATCTGCTCTCTCATCCGCTCCGCGTCACCTCTCCTTGTCCCAAACAGCCAGGACCAACATCACATCACAGCCTTGCAATGAGCCGACAGGACACAGATAAAAAGGCATTGATCGGTTATATATAATTAAAAAATCTAAACAAGCTTTGGGATTGTGTGGCTATAAGCATCTTCAGGTAAAATAAAATAAAGATAATGATAATAAAAGTCAACGCAGGACTAGAATTATTTCCCCGGGAGGCTACGGAAATCTACCTTTTTAATGAGGAAAAAAATGAGCTACTATAAAATACATTGTAGGGTGGGGAATAAAATAAGATTATTCAGCAAATAATATTCAGAAGCGAAATTGCTTAGTTGTCTTTGAATGTTGGATATTGGCCTATTACTTCTGTCCCCTGTATAGTATCAAATCAAATGATTACAATTGTAAGAACTAAATCATGAATATTATTAGCCTGTATTTTTAATCGCATCATGCTATGTTGGTCATCTTACTATTCGTCTTAGACGCACGCACGCACGCACGCACGCACGCACGCACGCACGCACGCACGCACACACACACACACACCTCCCTGAGTTTATATTTCAAATCAAGCCACAGCAAATATCTTCCCATTAAAAGGTATGCTGTACATCACCTGTTCCACAAGTGATCGGTCATCGATACCGTACACCCCTCTCTCTCTCCCAACACACACACACACACACACACACACACACACACACACACACACACACACACACACACACACACACACACACACACACCCTCCGTTTTGTGTGTGTGTGTGTGTGTGTGTGTGTGTGTGTGTGTGTGTGTGTGTGTGTGTGTGTGTGTGTGTGTGTCTCTGTGGAACATGATGATCGATTAAAACAATATTTCTGACGGCCGCGGCTGCGTTGTTTACGCCTGTCCTCGGCCATCCCTGAATGTCAACACTCCGGGGGCTGTTTGCCTGCAGAACGATAATCCTGTTCCACAGCCCCGCCGTCTGCCCATTCAAAATCATCATCCCTCCGCTGCCCCCGCCAAGGCCAGCCTTCTGATGTATGCATTATGCCCACTTCATCCACCGCGTGACATTCAAAGTCACTTTGGGAGTGCAAGGCGTGCCGCTTTAATAAGATTTTGCGAATGCATTATATGGATGAGTTTTCTTTTTTTCATTGGCCACTCACCTGTGAAGTAGACAAACCGTGTGTTCATGGTGCCCCCCCCCCTCCTGCTGTGTGCTCGACGTGTGATTCCTGTACAGACTGAAAGTTGAGGAATTTACATTAGGAAATGTGATAAGTGTCTTTGACAAAACGAGAGCTGGAGCTGGGGTATTATTTTCTGCTACACACTGTCAAAAGAAAGAGGGTTCAAACCACCATAGTGGTTGCTACAGTGATTAACTGGACCCCCCCCCCCCCCCCCCCCCTGCTATGGGAGGGGGGGAGGGGCGGGACGTAATCCAAATCACTTACAGTACAGTGTGTAGAAGCTTCCTATAACCAACAATATCAAATCTGGTCCTTGAAAAGCTGGACTTTGTGCCAATATCGAAGCTCCAGGGCACATTTAGCTCCTTGTTATTATGACATTTCTAACTTAATAGAAATCTGTGAAATTGCTTTCAAATCTATGACTTCCTATATAAAAGAATATTGCATAGTGAAGTGTCACAGTTGCTGAAAGTGTACTAGAGTGAGTCTAGCTACAGTACATGTCTGCCTCTAATATTTCTTGTCCATCATTTTGAATCTTAAGAAATATAACCTCGAAATTCATACAGAATAAAAGAATATGAACATGCTGGCTTCTTATAGCCAGTATCTTCTTCAGAATGGAATTGTGTAATAGTTATCTACAAGACGTTGTAAGCTTGTAGATTTGTTTTGACAAAGAAGTTTGCCCCCAGAATAAGGACGTTAGGTTTTATGTGGTTAGTACTGCTTCTATTTTATACTTTATTAAAGTGAGCCTTTTAAATAATGATACCTCTAATATTGATGGTGTCTCTATGTCGTTGGTGCGATTTAACTTCCCAGTTGGATAATGGCTCACCTTTCGACATCATAATGTTGTACAGTGTCCTGTCCATGTGGGAGCAGGCGCAGGTAGAGATAATAGCTGAATCACACGACGTGAGGACACATCAGTGATGGAAGCTACTTAACCCACAACTGCTCCAGTGGAGCTCCTTAGTGGCCAGCAATAGAAGGCTGTGCTTGTACTGGGCAGCTCCCAGGTGTGATTGTGTATAATGGCATGAATGTGAAAGCAGGTACAGGAGAAAGAGCATGAGTGCTCAGCAAACCCTCCCCAGATATAAAAGGCTGTAAAACTGGGTTGTCTCTTGTTTCTTCATAAAGGATGTGTCTGAAAAGCTCACATAAACACCAGCAATTTGGGAGTTTTTTCCACACACACCATTACAATCAGAGGTTTGCAAATACCCAAACTCCGTATTTACTTTTGTGAGCTTGTGTTGCCAAGAATCACATAAAGATATCTGTGGATAGTGGCAAGCCCTTTCGCAGATAAAGGAGGCACCATCTTAACATTATCCCACGTTCAGTCAACCTTTTATCACAAGAAGAAGCCACATACAGTACTGTACATGACAGCAGAAAGGAGAGGAAGTGTGAAGGAAGATATATTCAGCCTAAACTGTACAATACCAACAATGTAAAGTCCATAAAGAGTCTGTACAGTGCCATACATTTAATCTGACTACTGTTTTGAAATCCCTATTATACAGTAGAATATGATTTAGATTAATGGTGTCCCTGATTCAACAGTGCCTGATGATTTGCAACACTATACATTCTCAGTCCTTTGACAAGGGACTGCACAATAATTATGGATTTAAGGGCAGATGAAAATATGTTTGCTCATGACTAATTCATGCGGATTGTGGCGCGCTGAATCAAACAGATGTTATGTGTGTCATGAATTCTTACTTTGGGCTTTTACGGTATCTCCGAGTCCCTGTGCGAAATGCCTTTGGAGAATTTCATAGTTTCTAGCTATCTGGGGAATTTTATGGATTGTAATGGGTGAGTGCAACTCACGTATTTAATGGGATTTTTTCTTTTTCACTGCTTGTCTTTTTTTCTCTTCTTTCTTTTTTAAACAGAGGATTATACCCTGTCTAGCAGTCACCAGACCCTGCCAACGTTAATGGAGGTCTGATAGTTTGTGTGGGTGTCGCACCAAATTCTGGGCTCTGGGTACAAGGATTCACTCACATTTTGTGCTTTAACTATTGAGAAATAGCAGATATATAAGCTCACAGCTTTTAGATCTGCTTTTTTTGAAGAAAAATGTGAATATGCGTGCAAATCTTGGAATATATTATAAGGTTTTTTGAAAAACCTATGTTTCTATATCAGTGGTGCTCAAACTTTTTCGGGTGAAGGACCGCCCAAAATGATATGTATTTGGCCACGGACCCCCATCTCAAAATATTAAGTTCCAGGGACCCCCCAGAAGCAAAATTTGAGTTACAAATGTTCGCTTAAAAAATACATGTATTCAAAGATTTGCACACATTTTCACGACTTAAAACAAAAAAAATAGCAGATCTACAAGCTTGCAGCGCGGTTGTAGATCTGCTATTTTTCAGTAGCTAAAGTATAAAATAATAAATAGCAGATCTACAAGCTCGCAGCGTGGTTGTAGATCTGCTATTTTTCAGTAGCTAAAGTATAAAATAATTAAGGGCCCCTTCACCTTTGCCCTGGTAACTCAGGCCCACTTTTCCCCCCCTTGTGACGCCCCTGAGCATTGCCAACGTTAATGGAGGTCTGATAGTTTGTGTGTTGTTGCGGACCCTTACTCGGAGGAGGGGTGGCATGACTTGACTCTCTACAACGCAGGCACGCAGCGCTAGTCGGCGTGCAGTGCAGCCAGGTCGTGCTGCGTAACATCCATCATTTCGCTGAGCACTGCATTATCATAATACTTAGTGTCAGCGCCAGAACGCATGCATTGTTCAGACACGCTGAACGTTGGTGGGGGGCAAATCTTTTGCTTGAGCACCATTATCTATCAATCCGTCTCTGGCGCTGAGAGCAGAGACTCTGAGCTCCGCCACACAGCCAGCGACCAAGGAGATACAAAGAGTTGTTAAATATCCCCCATCCATTCTGCTCTCCTCGGTGGGTCCCGGCCAGTTTAATCGGCTATAAATAGCCTACTGGCCAAATTGACATGAAAAAAAAAAGAAAAAAAAAAAAATCCTCGTAGGTATATTGCAATGTCAAATGGAAAAACAAGCGCACTGTGGCGACACTCATGTCTAATTGCGAATGTGTCCTCTTTTTTTGATGCTGCTGTTTTTTTTTCCTGTGACACAAAATCCCACTGCTGTCTTTAATTGCAGTCCTGTGAGTTATAATGCCCACTAGGAATGTCAAAAGCCTGTCATTGGTTGCATTGCACAGTGGGGAGTGTTTTGACACTGACTGACAGCTTGTCTGTGTTGAGTGACAGGTATAGGTCAATCCACTGATGACCTTTGTGATCATTAGAAAGGTACCAACTTGGACCACGGTTTATTTTTAGAACCAGCATTATCTACTGTAGACAAACTGATGGATGGACGGACAGACGAATTGGCAGATAGATCTGTGATTCTCTACTTGTGGGCCGGGGCCCATTCGTTGACTAGGCTATTACATGTGGACTCCCAAATAATTGGTCAAACAGTAAGATTTTAATGAAAACATATTTAACATAAAAAAACTAAAAACTAAAAACCTGTTATTGCATTTCTTTCTCTAAAACCTTGAAAAGTGAGTTTTCATTGTGATGTTAGTATACTTAAAGGAGTAGTTCACCCCCAAAATGTACGACATGGAGACTAGAGTTCAATAATATTCCTAAGACATTCCTAAGACAAAAATGTGATAACAATAAATTTACCCCCATTGATTCCAGATGGTGACCCGTTTCGAAACGGGTCACCATCCAGAATCAATGGGGGTAAATTTACTCTAATCAAATTTTTGTCTTAGGAATGTGACAAAAACCAAAAAATATTATTGAACTCAAGTCTCCATGGCGTGACTAATCAATAGAAAAAAAGTCATTTTGGGGGTGAACTACTCCTTTAAGGTATACTCCTACGTTGGTTCCATTGACAGTGTTGTACCCGAACGCGTTCAATGAACGATCGTTCATGAACACGTTCATATTTTGGGCGAACGTGAACTGAACGCTCTTTGTTTTCGCTTGATGAACGCTATTGTCGAACGCGTTCATTCTGACGTCCGTGAACGACGCTCGTCGGCCCGTTTGTGTGGCGGTCCGCAATCGCCTGTCCTCTCGTCTTTCTTTGCATTCACATGCTCTAATAGCACCGTTACGTTATCTCCCAGACTCTCACCCAAGTAAAGCCTGGCGATACTTCGTCGTGTGACGTGTGATCTGCAAGCTCACAACGCATCGCATCCACGAAACAACTTGAGCTTGTAGATCAGCTATGTTAACCAACGTGGACGGTTAGAAACATCTGCCTTCACAATAAGGGTGAGGAAGACTGGGCACTGGGCACCTAAATATTGTGGGCACCTCAATGTTAAGTTGGATGAAATAATTGCTGTGTGTGGTTTTAAATGGGCTGTGTCAACAATTTTGACAAAATAATAGCTTGCAGCCACGTCTAAAAAAATACATTTGAATAGCCAATAACAAATATTATGGTTAAAACAATTACGAAAAAGAACTAAGTTAGTTCATTTTGAGGAACCATGAACTTTAGTTCAAAATGTAGAATCATGAACTATGAAATGAACTAGTTCATTTTAGAAGTTTTGAACTTGAACTTGAACTAGTTAATTTTGAAAGTGAACTTTCCCAACACTGTCCATTGATCCATTGAACACAATCGATTGATCATAATGTGCTCTGAAAATTCATGTGGCCCACCCATCTGAAAAAGGGACCAGCTGGGTGGGCCGTGAACCCTTTCAAGTGGGCCTTGATCCAGAAAAGGTTGAGAACCACTCTCAGATAGATAGCTAGAAACAGACAGAAAAGAATAATAATAATTATAATAAAAATAAGAACAAACAGTAACAGACAGTTAGAGATACACATGAATTTGAGCGGCAAATATGCAGCCCTGGCATACCAAATTGAAAATCCCATTGTTTTTCCTCCTCAGTACACATGAGAGGGTCAGGCAGTCACATTCAGCGGTGTTCGGTTGTGTTTTTTATATTTATTTTTTCCATAATTTGTGCACCTAGACATGTGAACACTTGTTATCTTTTAGGAAATTAATTTGCATTTCTCTCTGGTTAATGAACATCCCCTGAATAAGCTTGGTAAGAGGAGACGGAAGGAGGGCAATTGCTTATGAGTCACGAATTCATTGTTAATTAATTGAAATTTTATACAAATTTGCTTAGGATTTTTTCCCCCAATGTTTTGTTTTCTTTTTCAATTATAGCTACCTGATGTCTCTCTAAAAAAAAATAAAAAATAAAAATCACAATTTACCGCCATTTAGTTAATGCCTGAATGCATGCAATGGTTTAGTTGTTCTAATTTGCATTATAAGACAACATGTTAAAAGGATGAGGATGAGAAAAGTTCCACATAATTACTCCCCCTCCCCCTGCCAAAAAACGTCTAACAAACACAGAGAGGCATTTTATACAGTTACTACTGTCTCCTTTTATGACAGTTTTCCCTGGCTTGGTTTTTCATTTGCCTTAAATATAATTTGTTGAACTTTTGTTCCCCTCAGAAATTACAGCGTAATAAATTGTCTTTGATTAACAAAGTATAATTTGCACCCCCCAGACTCCCCACTCCACTTATGCTCCACTTAACCCGCCAATCCCTTTTTAAAAACCTTGATTCAAAGAACTCACAACATGTCTCATACCCACCATAGGCTTGTCCTTGGCTCATTATGTCGTTTTTCTTGGCGTTCTCACTTTTTGATACTGATGTTGTATCTGTCAGATCCCAGGTTTACAGGTGTAAAACATTTGTGAAAATTGCGTGCGTGCGTGCGTGTGTGTGTAGCAGTTCATTTCAGGGTCCTGTGTGTGTGTGCGTATGTGTGTGCGTGTGCGTTACGCAACAGCAACAGACACAATGGCCTACATCCTATGTCCTTACTTCACTCCCACTACCCCTGGGTCACAGACGATCATATTGAAAAATCCCATCCCCTTAGATTGCGTCATATAAGTACTGTGTTCCAAAAAGAAATAAATACTTCAGCCTGGTAATAGTGCTATATGCACAGCAGCCATTTTGGAGAGAAGTTGGGTCTCTTCTCACTTCCTTCACAGGTTTTATAAATGATACTAATGAAGGCTCTGTTCCATTCTGGTCAAACAGAGTCAGGGTGCTGATAGTGTGCATGTTGGCTCACTAGAAACACTGCTACACCAGTGGGTCTCAAATTGTAGTCCAGGGACCCTCGTGGTTCCTTGGGGGTTCCAAATGACCCCTTAAAAGGTGTGTAACTCTGAGAGTGTACAAGTGGAACCAAATGGACACTTAAAGGAGTAGTTCAACCCCAAAATGAAAAATGTTCTATTGATTAGTCATGCCATGGAGACTTGAGTTCAGTAATATGTTTTGGTATTTGTCGCATTCCTAAGACAATAATTTGATAGTAATTTTAGCTCCATTGATTTCAGATGGGGACCCAAATGCATTCGGGTCCCCAATCGGAATGAATGGGGGTACATTTATTGTAATCACATTTTTGTAACAAAAACACAAAAATATTGAACTCAAGTCTCCGTGGCTTGACTAATCAATAGAAAAAAAGTCATTTTGGGGGTGAACTACTCCTTTAAGGTCCATGAATAGGTTATAGGTTGAAAATAGGTGAAGTGGACTTTTAAGAGGTGTATCATAACTTTAACTTTATTTCTATCGTATCTAGTTTTTTTTTTAACTAGTCCTTCACCATTGACTCATTATGTTCTTGTGACTTACTTTGCCTTCCTAATTTTGTATTTGTCCTTAAGTGGTGCAGATGGTTACACATCGGCACTCCAAAACATTGCTATTCCGACCACCTAAACCTAACCTTAACCCTAACCTCAGTCAAACTAACGCTGGTGAATGCTAACCTGGTGAAATGCTAACCTGCAGACGCTGGTGAATGATAACCTGGTTTACGAAGGGGGATGTTTCGAAATGGAAACCCACCCCCGGTGCAGACAACTATAAAACTAAACCTAAAAAGAACTTCGGCTCTGTCCAGACGGAGTTGTCTGCACCACTTAACTATCATGCAAGACTTCCTAGAATCAGTTTTTGTGATTTTTTTCTTCTCAACTTTCATCTGCCCCACTAATGAGCACCTGTCGTTTGAGCCATCAGACCCATGCAGCGCTTCCTCCTTCAGTTCCGTTGAAACAGATTTTTGGATAGATTTGGATAGTGCTGTCTGGTGGAAACCTTGTACTGTATGGTCCAAGACTGACACTTTTCAGGAAATGGGGAAAAATAATTATAACATGTGTTCCAAATAGATCCAATTTAAGCTCTTGTTAATACTTTTCATTTGGTTAAATATTCATAGAACCCAAAGACACACTTAACCACTTTCAACCTGGTACCCGTATTTTGGGTATGTCAAAAATTGTTCTTCTAAAAACAATGTCCAATATTAGCAGATCTAGAAGCTCACAAGCAGATCTACAAGCTTGTGGATCTTCAATTGTTGCTGCTTTTGCACAACACTGTCATGCGAAGTGTAAAACAGATTAAATATGGAGGTACAATCTTTCTGCCTAACAGATATACTGTAAGTTGACAATTGAAATGATGGAATTTCCCGTCAGAAAAACCTAATATTATGTTATCTTGCCTTACTGTATGTTCTCCTGTGTTATGTTCTTGTCTTATATCATATTTAGCATTTTTCTCTGTTTGCCACAGAACTAGTACAAGCTGAGATAAAACTTTATGGATGCACCGAGGGAAATCTGCTTGTTTTATGAGCCACTACTGTACTGTATGTATACACAAACAGCATTAGAAAGCAAGCCCTCAAGAAAGAACGAAAACACTGCACGTGCTGCTGGTCCCCTTTGATAAGCCCTCGATCCGTATAGGTCAACCTATATCCTAATGTGTTATTTTACAGCCCGACAGCTCTTGAGAATTCCTTTTTGCGAGGTTGTCAGATTGAATCAGAGAATGTATTTGATTTGTGCATACTGTACACAGCTTTATATGGCCACGAGTCATCTTAAGAATAATATCTCGGAGTGAAGTTTGAAGACAGTCGGTAACACATGACCAGCTGGCCCACGCGGTCCCCTGCCGCCTTCCCTCAGCCGGTATCGCTGGGCCCGGGCGCCGCTGCGTTCGCCAAGTTGAATGTTTGTCTGTTCCACATCTTGCTTTTAAATCATCGTCATCCCCCTGGGCTCAAGGTGTCCCCTGAGCCAGCACTATATTGGATATGAAGCTTTCATAAAGTCCTGCCAATTCCCCATGGCCGTGAGGGACTTATTGGGAGGGGGTGGGGAGGAGGGAGGAGGGAGGAGGGGGGGGGGGGCCTTACCCTAGGCAGTCATGCGGTCGACCTGAATAATAATGGTTACAAAAAACCTCACTTTATGGAACGTTTCCTTTTGTTTTCATGTTTAAAACATTTTTTTGTTTTACTTCGATTTGACAAGAGGTTGTGAAGAGTTCACTTCAGAATTACACTGTTTGTCATTTCAAAAATGTATCTTAAAAGAAAATCTTTGGCAGATCACTGCAGTCCCAAGGATAATGTGAACTTCTGCAGGTTCAGATCTTCTTGTACAAGTTTCTGTAAAAATAATATTCAAAGAATGAATATCATTGAACGAGTAGTTGAGATTAGTCTAGTAGTATAGTATCATCCTCTATGATAGTTGGACCCAGGCTGTAATTCTGTCTTTGTGTCTTTTTATTGATACGTTTAAGTCAGGGATTCTCAAACCTTTTTAGGCCGTGACCCCCAAAAATAAACATATTGAACTGGGGACCCCCACCCTGACAAGCACTAGGAACTGTAGGTTTAACATTTAATGTGACTCAGTTCCACAGATAAATATTTGCGAGGCGTTGTGAGCATTTAGATCGGCTATTTTCACAATGTTCGTCTCTTGGTTACTTAGTATTTGACAGTTTGGCCAGTTTGGTATTAAAACGGTCTTGAAAGTCCTTAAATTGTCACTTTAGAGAGTGAGAAAAGAAAGGACATTAAGCTAATCATCTGGGGACCCCACAAAATAATTTGGGGACTCTACTTGGGGTCCTGACCCAAGTTTGAGAACCACTGTTTTAAGTAAAGGCTGGGTGCTCAACATCTCCACTTGGTCACCCAGTGGTATTGCAGCTGTTGCTATTCATACGAGGCATATGAGTATACTGCAAACAAAGAGACATACATAGGGACAAAGAGACATACTGCATACTCTTAGAAGTGAGCTGGATCTCTAGGTTCTGTTTCTTTCAAAGAGCTGTTCAAAAAGAGTTGTTCAAAAAGACTCATTTTAGTTACTAGTTAGGGTAGATTTTGATTATAATTACAAATCCCTTCAACCCTATACATTTCAGCCATATATATATATGTTACAGTTAGATTGGGTAACTCAGTTAGATCGTGGTAAGAGCACTCGTTTTGTCCTTCACCACACACCCCTACCACCACCTGGATCAATTCACTTTGATAGTCTCTTATCAGCGCACCTGTGTAATTCTGCGTAGTCACCATGAGATGGCGACAACAGCCATTCACTTGTGTAGTTGCCCGACGTCACTCGTCTGCGACCCTTCTCTGTTGTTTACTAGCAGCCTAACTCAGCTGTAGTTAGCCATTAGCTAACTCTAACCATAACCTTAACCTCAGTAAAACTATGCCTAACCCTAACCCTAACCATAACCTCCGTGGGGTGAGGCGCTATCATTCCTGCCGACGCTACGTTGTCGTTGTCATTGTTGTGGATCAAAGCGACCGTAATTGTTCCGCCCCGTGCAGCACGACGAGCGCTCCATTTCTCGATCTAACGGTAACATTTCCGCCATTTGAAAATAGCTAACGCATTAGCCGACACATTGTGAGCTTGTAGATCAGCTATTTTCAATTTATTTTTCTAAATTGTATTCATTGGAAAACCTGTGAAATGGGACATTCTGCATAATGACTACATTCTACTAATGGTATTTTAAGTACATTTTGATACCAATACTTTTTTACCAATACTTTTACTTTTACTTGTAACAGTATTTCTACATTGAAGTATTGATACTTTTACTTAAGTAAAGAATTGACTCCCCGTCATGAAAAAAAATAATAAAATAAAATAAATAACGGCTCTCTACTGCGAACCGGATCCCATCGTTCATTTCAAAGAGCCGTTCAAAAGACTCGATTCGTTCGTGAACATCCCATCTCTACCCCTGGTGCGTGAGCCTTTGCTGGGACACGTCCTCCTGGAGAGTCCCCTCCCCTCCCCTCCTGTCCCGCTTCATGTCCTCAGTTTTGTAATGTCACACGGGGATGAGGAGTGCCTCACCGGGCTCCCAAACTTTTTTTCCCCCTGCTTTGCTGTGTGGCACCCGGCGTTTCATCAGTGTCGTTTAGGTGATTTTTCCTGTTGAGTAAGTGCCTAGTTGTGGAGGAGGTGGCTGAAGGTTGTCGAGAAGGAAGCTCTCTTTGGCCGTGCGCCAGAGTGTGTCGCTCCGTTTCTGGGGGTGATGATGGGTGCTACTGTGTGTGCGTGCGTGTGTGTGTGTGTGTGTGTGTGTGTGTGTGTGTGTGTGTGTGTGTGTGTGTGTGTGTGTGTGTGTGTGTGTGTGTGTGTGTGTGTGTGTGTGTGTGTGTGTGTGTGTGTGTGTGTGTGTGTGATTGTACACAGCAAAATCCTGAGTGTTCATTTAACTCTGAGACTGTAGAAATGAAACCAGATAGACTCTTTACGGGTCCATTTGGTTCCATTTTTACAGTCTCAGTTACAAATGGATAAATTAACACTGAATATCTTTGTGTGTGTGTGTGTGTGTGTGTGTGTGTGTGTGTGTGTGTGTGTGTGTGTGTGTGTGTGTGTGTGTGTGTGTGTGTGTGCGCGCGTGCGTGCGTGCATACAGTACGTTCGTGCGTGTCTCTCTTCTCTCTCTCTCTCCCATGGGGAGTCTTGGCAGCAGGTGTGACATGTAGTAATGGGAAATTATGCTGCACAGTGCAAAAACTCTTCCGAACGGGGTCACCCACTGTCAACTCCAGCGAGCACGCAACAGAACAACCACTCACCCTTTAATGAAAGCTGTCACATTTTTGTTAGTGCCAGACTTATTAATGCATATTCATACTGTTTTCCCCCGGATTTTCCCCGACTATACCGAGAAAAACGCCTCTGGAGATGTGAGGGGTTACGGTTTTCGGGCTTCATCACCAGAGGTTTTTAATTACTTTGCTGCTAAAAAATGTGCACGCCGCTCGACTCTTTCCCTTGCCCTGTTCGATAATTATGAAAGTGATCATTCATCAAATAGCAATATGCAGATTTTGGGGGGGGAAATGCTATGGGCGTATAACTATTTAGGCGAGCACCTTAGCCTGGGGTGACAAGGCTTTCTAACGTCACCAACATTCAGCATCTGGAAGTCATCACACAGCAATAACTATAATGATAAAGATGTGAGCATTCATACTGATGAATGATAATGTTCTGTAAACATAGAGTTACCAACCGTCCCTTGAAATACAGAATCGTCCCTTGTTTGGAAACTAAAATATGTGTCCCTTATTGAACTGATCAGGGAAACACTTATGTATAACTTATGATCTTTATTTTGGGGGAATCAATCAGTGACACACAAAAGTCCAAACAGATATATACTGTACAGATACTTTAATACAGGTTGTTAACAACTAAACCATCTAATATTGACTTAGTGTGAGGGACAAACAGTCAAAGCATATATGCAACTTTGCAACACAGCTTTTCAATCTCAAACTTTTATTTAATTTCTAAGAAAGTAACTTTAGTTATTAGTTATTAGGCCCTTAAAAGAGGTAAACATAACTCAACAAACAGTAAGAGACCTCACAGGGGAGGACAGCACAATGAACTAGTTGCAGCACCCACACAAGCCTCGATTCTCCCCCTGAACCCTTTCTGTTAAAGTCCTCACTGTATGGTCCTTGGCTTGGACCTCTGCAGTCTGCATAAAAGCTAGCTCCACTCTCATCCCTAGCTTTTGCAATTCCAGGAAGCAGCCAGGCAACGTAACAAAGAGTAATGAATTAATGCAAATTAAAACAACAATAACTGTCAAACAATGTAAACTAAGTATGCATACTACTCTTGCATTAATAGACAATACTTAACAAACAACTGGTTGTGTTTTATGTTTGAGGTGACTGCAAAGCAAATGAAAATAACTAGAGTCATGGTGGCATGTGCAGTCTGAACCGGTCACAGCCATCAATCTTAGTGAACTAAACTGGACCTGAGTTGTCTCTTGTACATGGAATCCTTATTATATTTCTGTCTACAACCTTTACAGTATATGGGGTGTCAGTGGCTCAGGGGTAGAGTTACCGTCTTAGAACACAGAGGGTTGCTCCCTGTGAGTAGGTTGGTGCCTTGCATGGTTTCCTCCGCCATCGTTGTATGAATGTGTTAGTGAATGTGATGCAAAATCTCTGTAAAGCGTCTTGGACAAAAGGCGCTATATAAATGCACCATTTACCAGTAGATTGGCTATTTGTTAATAGGGTAGTGGAGTAAAAAATACTATTTGCCTCAGAGAAGTAGTGGAGTTGAAGTAAAAGTATAGAAAATAGAAAATACTCCAGTAAAGTAAAAAAGGAAATACCTTAAAAGTGTACTGAGGTAAGTAATGTACTAAGTTACTTTACACAGCTGTATTTGAGTAAATGTACTTTTACACCAGTAGTTCTCAACCTGTGGGTCGGGAGTCGGGACCCCCGGGGGGGTACCCCAAATGTTAAGCTAAATGCTAACATTGTTTTCTCACTCAACAGTAAACAAACCAACATAAAGTTAAATGTATAGAGGGTATCTGCACATTTCTAAAGTGACAATGAAGGACTTTAAAGACCTTTTTAGTACGGTCAAACATTGGTCAAATCGTCAAATATTAGAGACTGAAATTGTGAAAATAGCAGATCTACATGCTCATGAGCATGTAGATCGGCTATTTTCACAATGGAATAGATCGAGTCAAACTAATAAGGTAATGCCAACTCCTACAATTCGAAGTGCTTGTGCAGGGTGGGGGGTCCCCAGTTAAAATATGATTATTTTGGGGGTCGCGGCCTGAAAAGGTTGAGAACCACTGCTTTACACCTCTGTCCTCAGAATCTGAATCCTGGGGTTCATATGGTTAATATAATGCACATCAACTGTAGATATGCAGTGCTATTTTTTCATGCAGTGAATGATGTGCTGCACTGATTGTTAGTGTGTGTTACAGTTTCTATCATTCATCACATCACTCTGAAAGAGTTCCCCATGCACTGTTGTTGTCGTCTTCGGTATATTTCTGGTCTGGACCTTGAGGGGGTTCCAGGGGGTCCCCCACTAAATTAGTTTATATAACATCAAAATCACTTTAACCACTTTAACCCGGCAATTTGAAAAAAGCCGATGTACAAGCTCAAAACGAGTCGTGATGCAATGTGTTTTGAGCTTATAATTATAGCCTACTACGTATTTTAAAAGGATCTGTCGGAAAAAAACTTAAATGTTTGGAATAATAGAAAAAAACTTAAATGTTTGGAATAATATTGAAACATTTTAACAACACAAATCTTGTATGGGGACCCTGGTACAAAATGTTTTTAGGTGGGGGTCGTGGCCAAATACATACAGTATTCATTTGGGGATCTTTGACATGAAAAAGTTTGAGAACCACTGTTCTACACCAGTGTCCGCTTGAGTAAGCCCCTTGCTCACAGTCCATTTTATGAGCAGAAAAGAAAAGGACTAGGAGCATTTAAAACACTCCCTATGACCTCTTGCACACCTGCTCTGAAATTGCCTTCCGGTTGTGTTCGTAATTCTTTTTCAGTTCTATTCCTGAGTTCTGTTGGAATGTGTTAAAACGTATTGACCAATAAAAAAAAATCGATTAGTGTGCACACCAAAAATTATACATTTGTAGATATTGTTATAGTTATGGTTCTTGGTATGGAGGATGGCCCTTTATCATTTATCAACACTTATTTTATAATGTAAAATGTGTGCAAGCATCAGAGATTACATTTTAACATAATTCTGCTGACATTTCTATTGTTGTTGACAGATTTGGCTTTACGCTCCGATAGTGTATTTAATACTGTGACTTGTCGTCTCGATTTTCCCAGTTGATATTTTATAATGTAAGCATTCATGATATAGCCTTACCCCGAAGTACTCTACTAGCAACGAGTACAGTGGGAGGAAAGACTGAGATTCCTAGATTGTCAGCATTATAAAAGCAGCCATTAGTTTGCGTTGCCAAACAGTTTTTATGGTTGGCTGTTTTGATTTCATGCTTTTGCTGTCTACTATAAAGTGTTTTGAGCACCCTAAAAAAACACTCTGCAATAAAATATAATATTTATTTAAACAGTGGTGTACATTTATTGCCGTTGCTTGTTTTATCTCCCTTCCCTTTAGCCGCAGTGATCCAGTTATTTTGTGTTGAAGTAAACAGAGGCGTTACAAGGGGGGGGGGGGGGGGGAGTGGGAGTTACTAGGGCCCAAGGTGACGGGGCCTTAAATATTTTATACTTTATACTATTGAAAAATAGCAGAAATGCAAGCTCACAGCACGGCACCGAGTGCCACGCTGCAAGCTTGTAGATCTGCTATTTTTGAAAAGTTGTGAAAATGTGTGCAAATCTTTGAATTTGTGTATTTTTTAAAAGAAACATTTGTAACTCAAATCTTGCTTCTGGGGGGTCCCTGGAACTAAATATTTTGAGATGGGAAACATACTGTATTTTTTTCAAAACACCTAGAAGGATTTGAAATATTCAAAGACTTGGACAAATGTTCACGATTTCTCAAAAATAGCAGATTTACTTAAGTACTGTACTTAAGTACAGTTTTAGGGTATTTGTACTTTACTTGAGTATTTCCAATTTTCAGTACTTTTACTTCTACTCCACTACATCTCAGAGGCAAATATTGTACTTTTACTCCACTACAATTATTTGAAAACCTACTAGTTACTTTGCAGATATAAATGATTATATTATAAAACATACATTAATCCACTTTAGCCCTATTTTATACCTAGGCTATGTGAAAATAGCCGATCTACTTGTAGATCTGCTATTTCCAAACATTTTGTACTTTTACTTTTGGTACTTTAAGTATATTTTGATCCCAATACTTTCATACTTTTACTCAAGTACATTTAGAATTCTGGACTTTTACTTGTAACGGAGTATTTCTACTTTGCAGTATTGATACTTTTACTTAAGTAAAAAAATGTGAGTACTTTATCCACCACTGCTTGTTGTTCGCAGGATGTGCCTTTCTAACATACTGTGCCAGAGAGTCTGCACTGAAGGCCCAGAGTGCCCTCCATGAACAGAAGACGCTGCCAGGGGTAAGTGCCCCCGATCTGCCCCCGAAATGCCCCCGATCTGCCCCCTGTCACAGGCCAAGGCCCCGGGGCCCCCGCCTGCAGAGGGAACATGCGTTAACATAGAGCTCATACAGGAATGATATCACACACACACACACACTGCATGGCGGCAGACACATTCAGACACATGCAGCCATACAGTTGACTATACTTGGACATGCAAACACGCATATACACACACACACACACACACACACACACAGGCATGCACAAACATTCATGTGCACGCACGCATGCACATGTCGTGCACAGTGCACACACATGCATGCACACGTGCACACACATTATCTCTTACAGTGTAATTCACCTTTTTCTCTCCCTCTCCACACACACACGCGCACGCACACGCGCGCACACACACACACACACACACACACACACACACACACACACACACACACACACACACACACACACACACACACACACACACACACACACACAGATACACACACACACACACACACACACACGAAAACACACATCTCTTACACTTTAATTCCCTCTTTCTCTTCCTGCCCTCCCCCACACACACACACACGCACACACGCACACACACACACACACACACACACACACACACACACACAGACACACAGACACACACACACACACACACACACACACACACACACACACACACACACACACACACACACACACACACACACACACACACACACACCCTCTCATTGCTCATTACACTTGCTCATGCACATTGTCAGTGAAGACGGTGAGTGGCCTACCTCACCTTGTGGTGTCTTATTGCACTAATAATCACGCTGATGAGCGTTATTTCATAACAGTGTGCCATCCCTCCTCTGCACTGTAAAAGAAAGTGTTGATGTAACTCTTGTGAGTGTACAAATGGACCCTTTGGGATCCTTTTTGTACCCTCTCCCAGTTAAACGAACACTCAGGAGTGTGCAGTGTGTCCTCTCGCAATATGGCTGCTGCGGTGCACACTAATTGCCCTGAGGAATACCACTCTCATTATCACATATAATCAAACAATAAGTATAAACAATCACTTTTGCCATGTATATATCACCATCTGGTGTTTTTGTTTCAGCCTCTCTTCCGTGCGTGGCATTTCTTTTCTTTCTTTCCCTTTTTTCCCTCTCTCGTTCTCTCGCTCGCCGATGGCAGGTGACTTTTTCAATTAAAAATAGGGATGTCTTCTTCTCTGCTCTCTCCGGAGCTTTTAAAAAAAGAAGAGAAAGAATTAAATAAAAACCCTGGCCGGCGGAACGCTCTGAGCCCGGCCCGGGAGCCAATCTTCACAATCTGGGGGATTCATGTGATCTCGTGTCTATCTTGACTTTCTTCTCTCCCCCGCGATTCCGGTGTCGGGGGAATTAAATGGTGTGATTGAATTACACCTGTGGTCCCCTGAGGAGGAGAGGTGGTCTCCCCTCCCCCCCTCCCCCACGTAGCTAGAACACCACCACCACCAACCGTCGTCGGTTGAGGCCTTGATCAGAGCCTCGGGGCATCCATTTTAAGCTCCTGGGGCGGAGGAAAAATGGATATACTGGTAGAGGGAGTTCGAGAGTAGGATGGGTATACTGAGAGGCAGAAAGAGATGAGAGAGAGAGAGAGAGAGAGAGTGAGAGAGAGAGAGAGCGCTAAGAGACAGGGAGAGAGAGCAGAGGGGGGATACGAGAAAGGAGGACATAGAAAGATTGTGAGAGAAAAAGAAAGAGAGATGAGAAGGAAAACTGGAGAGACAATGGCAGACAGAGAGAAAGGGATCACAGTTTGAGAGATGTCAGAGAGAGACAGAGAGAGAGAGAGAGAGAGAGAGAGAGAGAAAGACAGAGAGAGAGACACAGAGAGACAGAGAAAGGGTTCACAGTTTGAGAGATGTCAGAGAGAGAGACAGAGAGACAGAGCCACACAGAGAGACACAGAGAGAGAGACACCATTTGAGGGGGAAGCAGAGAGAGAGAGAAGTAGGTGATATGGCTGCATGTCTTCTTCCTGGTGGTGGGTGGCCTCCTCTTCCTCGGTGCTGCTGGGTAATCAGCTGTCTGCAGCGCGCTGTGGAGATCCCAGGTAATTCGCTGAGCGTTAGGCACAGCGGCGCACCACCACCGCCGAAGCCCCCCAGAGACCCCCATCCTCGTTAACGTCTCACCACGGCTTCATAACGAGCCCATTGCCATGATGGCTCCCGCCTCTGTTGTCCTCATGGGGAAGTGAGAGCGTGTGCGCGCGCGCTGTGTGTGTGTGTGCGTGTGCGTGTGTGTGCGTGTGTGTGTGTGTGTGTGTGTGTGTGTGTGTGTGTGTGTGTGTGTGTGTGTGTGTGTGTGTGTCTTATGTGTCCTCCATCTAGAGAGGGGTTAATGGCATGTTCTGCGGGGGTTTGGGTAAACATTTCCCCTGAACAGCTCCCAGCGTGGGGTCAGTACTCCAATCTCAGGGCAGGCACGTCCTGCATACAGAGGGCTAATAAAAGATGTGCTCTCCATTCTGTGCGTGTGTGTGTGTGTGTGTGTGTGTGTGTGTGTGTGTGTGTGTGTGTGTGTGTGTGTGTGTGTGTGCGTGTGTGTGAGAGCGTGTGCGTGTCTGTGTGTGCTGTGGTGGTTTTGGACAAGGCTCATTGTGGTTATGGTCATGGCCTGATGTTTTGACATGCTCTGCTGTATAATGCTGCTGTTGTGCAGTGATGATGGTGTTATTGTAGGGCACGCTAAACGCACTCACCTGAAACCATATGAGATGTCTGCAATCTGTGGAAAACAACTGCAACATGGCTGGGCTGCCCCGGTGGGTCGCCTGGCAAGAGCGCAAAGCCCACCTCCTGAAAACAAGGCTATCTAGTCCTTCCAGCAACTGGCCTGTGTTCCAATCCGACCCATGTTTCTCAATGGTTGTTGTCGGGTGCAAACCTTGTATCTCCAAAACCGTTTGTTTTGTATTTATCATTTTAAAAAAAACGATTTTAACTAGTGTAGATCTGCTGTTTTCACTAGTCTTGTGAGACAGTCTTGTGTGATGAAGCAGGGCTTTACTTTATGAAAAAACATACACATTTGAAACTTGGAGATATACGAGGTTTCTGCCCGACAGTGACGCTATGCTGCATGTCATCCCCTCTCTTCTCACCAGCCTTTCCTCTCTCTCTCTCTCTCTCTCTCTCTCTCTCTCTCTCTCTCACTGTTACTATCTGCAGAAACACAGAATAAATCATCTAAAAATAAATAAATAAAAGGCTAAATTGGCACGTGGTCTGACCAAGATGACAGACGCTGCCAAATTAAAACAAATGATGGCGGTTTCCAAAGGGCAGGGGGGTAACTTGAGCTTGCATTTGACAAAATTACGACATGATTACTGGACTGGATTCAAAGCATTCCCCCCCCACACACACACACACACACCTCCAAAAAGGACATACATTTTAGGAGTACGTAATCTTCAAAAGAAGCATCATAGCTCGGCTGGGCCTTTTGTAAAAATGAAAGGCAGCCGGACCAAAAAAACTGGAAGTGACTATAGGGGGAGGCATGAGGCTGGACGTGAAGTGGCTGAATGAAGGCTGTAGTGCCAGCTGGTCCTTGGACGCGGTCAGGGCCAAACAAAGCAGAGCGGCTAGAGCAATGCGGCCAGCGAACTGCTTTGAACTCCGGCTGGCGTGTGTCTAAAAGAATCATCTTTGTCAGGCCAGGGTGGTGGTGGAGGAGTGTGTGCTTGTGTGTCCGTGTCAGTGTGTGTGTGTGTGTGTGTGTGTGTGGGGGGGGGGGGGGGGTGGAAAAAAGTACCAGTGAGTTGGAAAGCTCTTAGAACAGAGCTTTCCAATTCTTTTGGCCCTTTTTTACAAAGAGTCATGTTTCCATTTCTGTTGTCAGCCTATCTGTCAGAGAGAGAGAGCATGTGTGTGTGTGTGTGTGAGAGAGAGAGAGAGAGAGAGAGAGAGAGAGAGAGAGAGAGAGAGAGAGAGAGAGAGAGAGAGAGAGAGAGAGAGAGAGAGAGAGAGAGAGAGAATGTGTGATGGCAGTGACAGAGGAGGCGAGGCTGGGATGTCTGTGTGGTCTCTCCATGGTTCCTGTCATCTCCTGACTAGGGATGGTGACGATCTGAACATTTCATATCGCAATTATTGTGACCAAAGAAATCGACTCTGACTGACTCTGAATCCCAGATTTGCCACTTCCACTGTTTCTGATTCTTTCATTGACTTACATCTCTTAAGCCTGCATCCCTCTAATGTGTGCACTGCATTTGACCTGCCACTAGGGAAGCCCACCACGTGTGCCTTGTTCTTTGGTTTACATCCTTTGATTAATTGATTAATTCATTAATTAAAGAGCCAGAGCCCTTGAAGTCCTGCGTGCGTCAGATCCTGACGGTGAAGATTGTTAGGGTAACGTAACGGGAAGATCCAGTCAGCTCGCCCCGGTGCGCCAGTAGCACTGTTATATTTACACGCACATTCAGCATATTCCAGAATGTAGGGCAGTCTGGTCTGTGGTGAGGTCACATCATGAATGATGTCTCTCCCCAGGACTGTTAAATTCCCTTTTTATGTGCAGATATTGTAAGTCTATGCAGGCATTTTGTGTTAACTGCTGCTGGGGCTATCAGATGGGTGGGGTTTGCAACATCAGGACAATTTAGATTTTTAGATTTATCAGGTGAGTCATCAATCGCAGTAAAGTATATTAAATTGATGTTCGAATACTGACTCAACTCCCTGGCACTTATTGTATCGTTTTATTTGGCAGGCGCATCCATTTGGCATATGAGTTATGGCTAAAAGCAAACTGCAAACTGGAAAAAAAGAAAAGAAAAAAAAATCTGTTTGACGCAGGTCTGCCTTATGGACAGGCTCCAGAGTGTTTTGTTTTTTCCCCTTTGTTTGGCAAAATGGCCTCCCAACAAGCTCCCGTTGGAGCCTTGGATTTCTAAATGAATCTTTCTCTTTGCTTTCACGTTGCGCCACTTCCTCCACTCAGGCCAATTAGCTCTGGGTGTGCGTATGTAACAAGCCTGCTAATTGGGCGCTACTCGAGCCCAAAAGCCAATTAAAGTTTTCACGGGGAGAAACAAGAGATCCAGAATGCCTTTGTGTCTTGTCTCACGTGTGCTCTGTTCCGCTCCGTACTCCCTCTTTTCATGGGTAACCCTGCGCGTAGCTCTCTGCCTGCCTCTCTGGGGAGTGAGCCTTAGCTTGTCTGGTGAGTGTGTGTGAGGTGGCTGCTCGGCCTTGTGCGTTTCACGCCACCGTACTTGAAGGTGCCTGTTGAGTGATCCGCAGCGTTACAGCAGCACCCATGGCCTCTTTATTGATAAGGAAGCAGCCAGGCGCAACAGTGGGGAGAAGAGAAGAAAAAGTTCTTAACCCTGACTTTCACTACTCTTTGACCCTTAAATTTGTAAGTGTAAAACTTGGAAGGCTTCTACTTCCTCTAAACGGGAAATATAGAAAGATGTTGTGCTGCCGTTTTGTTCTTTCTCCCGCTCTGTCTCCGGCTCTCTCACGCCATCTTGGAGCCTGACCGAAGACACATTTCGATGCCCAGACCGATTTTACCAATTTCTTTTGGTCGATATTTTATGAAAAAAAGAAAAGTGTGAAATGTGGAAATTAATCTGAAAAAAGAACACTTAACTTATATTAGATACGGTGTATATATAGGGAATAGATACATAAACATTTACACAAAATTCAATTAAGCTGTCTAAACTTAAAATGAACATTAAATGTTCACTTTAAGTGACATTCTAACTTAAATTATACCCAATTAAATCTTAAGAAATAGCAGATCTTCTACCAGACCTGCTATTTTTGTAACAAAAAAAATGCAAAAACAAAAAAAAAGGGAAAAAAGCCTACATTGACTCGCCCAGTGGTTAAAATTCGGGACACGTCAGGGGAATAATGGCCAATACCGATGCCGTCAAAAAGAATCACAGTCAAATGGCCAACATATTGGCCAAACAGATATATCAGTTGGGGTCTCCTCCTTCTCCCCCTCTCTCAATTTGATACCCCCCCCCCCCCCCCCCCCCCCCCCCCATTCTAGTGCCAGTGAAAGGCACAGAAAATGGACTTCAGCATGTGTCACACAGAAATGGGTCAGGGGGAGATTGTGCAATATCAGTACTGGGTGTCACTAAGCACACTGCCATGGACCAGTGCATCCGGCTTGGTGACACGGTCTCTCTGCATCAGCCTACAGATGCTGCCACAACAGGCCCGCCATATGTCTGAGTCTGTGTCTTAGTGCATGCTGAAGGAAAAAAAAAAACTGGCAGAGAACATTGGCAGATTTTTCCTTCGTAAAAAAAAAAAAAGAAAATCCTCCCCTCAAATGACCCACGTGAACGAGCGCACACACGCAGACGCATATACAGTACTTACTTTAGAAGCAGAAGCATGCTGAGACAGGAGGAAATGTAATTGTTATAGGTGATGTACTAAGCAGTTGTTTTCTAATAAAAGATAGGCCAGCTTGATTGAAAAGTGATTTTGTCTTATAGTGGGTAATTAGGAGAAATGGCGGGTGAGCAGACATAAAGGCAGACATGCGAGCGTGCACGCACGCGCGCGCGCACGCACGCACGCACGCACGCACGCACGCACGCACGCACGCACACACACACACACACACACACACACACACACACACACACACACACACACAAAATACACACAGATACACACAGATACATACATGCCTAATCCCGGATCTCGTTCTCTTTCACCTCTAAAATATGTTAATTGATATATTTAGTGGCTGTGTGTGTGTGTGTGTGCGTGCGTGCGTGCAGTGCTGCGTCACAGCACCTTATCAGAGGACATAGTCCCTCTCCAGTGGTTCCACTCCTGGCCAGACATGCTGCAGCTTAAACTAATTACTCAGGCCACAGAGGGCCCCAACCCATTCTTTTAAGGGACAAATTGTGTTCCGTTGCCGGTCAATTTGTCCTCCGTGCCAGATTTGTCAACCTCCAATGCCCACGAGCTTTGTTGCCGTTATGAGAAAAAAGACAGCCCTACCGGGCTATACCGGATGCAAGACCTCTTCTAAGGCGCTCCCGCTTGCCATACCATCAATTATATCTATAGCATTTTCTCTTCCGTTGCCCTCCCGGGAAAAGAAATTAAAAACGGGCAATTGTTTTTCGTATCCCCCTGGGATGGAAGCATTTTCCACCACACGCCACCATGCATGCATGGTCGACATGCCGATTAGGGTGGGAATGGAATTGCGATCGAGGGGATGCACTCCGCAATGTCTCCTGTTATATGGCTGGTGGCCCTGAATATTGTGCAGAAATTAATTTGGTTCCATCTGATGGGATTTTCAACCTTGGAGAGTGTAAAATGTTAATCCAGGCCAGGAAGGCAGACGAGCTGTGTGGTACTCCTGGTGGTCCATGTCTATTTTTTTTTTTTTTTTTTTTTTTTTGCAAGCAGCTTTGGAGGGAGGGGGAGGGTGGGGGCGTTGAGGGGGTGGCAAACATAGCTCATTGTGAGACTGCCCTTAACCAGCCTGTAAAGATGGCAGGCCAGAGGCGGTGGACCGATGAGAGGGTGAGATAGTGCTCTTTAAAGACCACGGGGCAGCAGAGTTTTAGTGCAAAGAGGTCGCAGAAAAACCCAACCCATTTGTCCTCGCCGTCGCGAAATTGTCTGGCCACCCCACGGACCCGAGGCCAGGCTGTTCTCCTGAAAGAGCACAGGACGTGTGGGGATGTCATTAGAGCTAGACCCATATATCGGTCCGCTCGATTATCGTCATGAAGCCAATATGTCCTGATTTTTATTGTATTTAATTTTTTTAACCTGTGACACGCTGGCATTGCAGGCTAGGGCAGTGGTTCTCAACCTGTGGGTCTATTAGAGGCTGAAATTGTGAAAATAGCCGATCTGCTATTTTCACTGTGTTATAGAAAATGTAATGCCTCAACTGCCTCAACTCTTAGTGCTCGTCAGGGTGGGGGGGTCCCCAGTTAAAATATGATTATTTTCGGGGTTGCGGCCTGAAAAGGTTGAGAACCACTGGCCTAGGATGCCGGGACCACCACGCCGGCGGCCCGGGTCCTGATTTTTTTTATAAGTATAAACCCTATTCAAAAGGTCTGACAGCGCAACGCATTGTGAGCTATTTTTGTGTGACATTTCTGGAACGTTTTTGAACATTTTTGAAAGTATTCTCTTTTAATAATTCTGGACAGAATTGGGATGCCAGGTTGGAAGTGGTTAAGCTTTAGTAGATTTTACAGAATTTGATTTTGACAAAATATCGGTCAAAACTTCGGTAATTGGTGGGCTCCAAAATAAAACACTGCCACACTTTTGGCTTCAGTTGGGCTCTAGTATGGGGATGACACAAGCCAGTATCAGAACAAAATGTCTAAGACAGGAAGTAACTCAAATTCCTCTGCTAAACACTTGTACCGACTGTAGCTTTTTGGATGTGTTGAAGGATGAACTTCAGATAATGCCTTTTTTGTACCAGAATGGATACATAGTGTTTTGGCAATGAACGGAGATGAGAGTACTGTGTGTGTGTTCGTTCTCATACGCGGTGAGAGATTGTGCGCCAGGCTCCAGGTTCCTTGGCACCCTTCCCCCCCAGCGTAGTCGACTCTCTCGCTGTCTCTCTCTCTTTGACAGGTGCAGTTGGACGCCGCCGGTGCATGCTCTCCTGCGCTAATTTATCCGCTTCTTTGGCTGTAATGAGGCAGAACTGGTAAATGTGGGGACAGCATTGTTAACATTGCTGCTTCACTGGGACGGAGCAGAGGAGTGGCTGACGGGGAGATGGAAATGAGCCCTCGCATTGCTGTCACACCTCCAAAGAATGATGGTCTTAGTCTGCTACTTACGCCTGCATCCGCCGTCTTAGTTAGGCTGCGTGCCAGACAGGGAGAGATTCCTTAAACCAATTAAGCATCAAAGTTTCCAATTTGAGTCGACTCTTTTTTTTATATATAAGATCGGGCAGCTCTGCCAGAGCGGCGGAGGCGAACTTTGAGGCGGGATGTTTCACCCTGATAGCCTGAAATGGTTACGGGATGGCTTAATTGGAGGCTGAATGTTGTCACCCACAAAACACAGAGAAGATCAGGGTAACTGTCCTTTTTTTATATAGTGGTTCATATGAGCTTTCCATTGTTTCGTACACTCATACTGTAGATCAGGGTTCTTCAACAGGGGGTCCTCCAAATCGTCCAATCCTTTTTATATTAACAACTTGAACCCTAGTGTCCATATTCTGAGAACTGTAGCCAAAAATAGCCGATCTACAAGCTCACAACGCCTCGCAGCTTGTAGATCGGCTATTTTCGGCAAAGAGGTTTGGTGTAGAGGGGAAAAAGAGCAGACACAGTAAAAGGTCAAGTTTATTAGTATAATGACGGCTCAAGTGGTTAAATATCTGAAAACACAAATCGACATGAATCCAATATGCACTGATGATTGTGCTGTCAAAAGATGAAACTGTATGGAATCCATGAAAAGGTTGTGGGGGTCCCTGCTTCATCTCTCTCTCAACTAAGGGGTCCTTGGCCTGAAAATGTTGAATACTCCTGCTGTAGATAACATAGGTACAGATAAGGCACAGGAAAGCGATTTGGATTTTACAATGCAGAATTATTTTAAATGCTATTTAAAAATATATATTATATTATATAATATAATAATAATATATATATTTCTTCATCCAATTTAGTTATTATGCCAACCCACCCCCACCCAATAGGCTCAGCAGCCATATTGGAAAGAAAGTGGGCCCCTGCCTTACTTCCTTCACAAGTCTTACCAATTATACTAATTAAGGGCTCTGTTCCATTCTGGTCAAAGAGCCAGGGTGCTGATATGGTGCATGTTGGCTCACTAGTGGAAAGACTGCAGCACCAGTGGGTCTCAAATTGGGGTCCAGGGACCCTTGTGGTTCCTTTAGGATGTTCCAATGGCCCCTTACGGGTGTGTAACTCTTATTCCCAGATCTTCTTAATTCATTAATTAAGTGATAACACCGCCATCTTATGCGCCATCCTTATTATAAAAGTCGCGCTGAACAAACACATACCGGTAAGGTTTAAGACTGTACACCTTTTGGAAAAAAAAATCTTCCTCCTAGAATAATCATAATACCTGATGATCATGTTTTAGGGCTGGGGGAATATCCCGGCACCCCAAGTCAAACTTCATCCAGTGGGAAAAAAACATAAAAGACATGAGAGAACCACAGTTCTACACTAAATTGAACCAAGCTTTGTGCTTTGCTTGAGTATTTCCAATTGCTGATACTTTTTTCCACCACTGCATCTTGTTTGATCAGACTCGATAAAAGCAATCTGATTCAAAATTCGATATGGCCAAACATCAGATTTGGGCTGCCAGTTTGAACAGCCAGCCAGCCAGCCAGCCAGCCAGCCAGCCAGCCAGACAGACAGACAGACAGACAGACAGACAGACAGACAGACAGACAGACCTAATGAAAATGACAGTCATTACGACACAGCCCTTTGCGTCCTTGATTGCTTCCTTTCCTGTCCGCTTTCTTCTTTGTCATGCCGGCAGGCAGACAGGCCGGCCACCCACTTTTGGAATTCACAGCACACTTTAGCAATCACTGTAGACATCAAGGCAATCTGTGCGTGTTTGTTCAAAGGCAAAAAAGGAAGGAAAAAAGGAAAGGAAACAGGTTGTTGCTGAGTTCAGCAACACACTATGGCATGGAGCGGCCAGACTTATCAAACACAACAGTTAATCACACATGGATAAGTGTAAACCTTCTGCTGATTGAAACATGATCCCAATGTACAGCACGCGTATAGATCATGCCAGAATACATACCCACACATCATACACAACTTGCATACATTGCTAAGTTAGTAAGATGTGTTGGATCTTCTCATTATCTGTTTCGGCACCTGCTTGGAAAAGTCTGCCAGCACTTGCAGCCCTTGACAACTTTCATAAAGCCTGGCAAGGACAGCCAGTCTGAAAGATATAGCCCAGCATTTCACATACTGTAGATCTGTGCTGTGTATTGTAAGTTGGCTTATGTTCATTATTCGAGCAACGATGCTGTTACGGCTCACAAAGCCTCAGCAGGTTACGATAACAGGAGAAGCTAATAGCCAAAGGCCACGACATACTACAGTCCACCAGACAATCATTTATCATAACAAAGAAAAAATGAGACATTATGAAACACATTCAGTGAATCAGACTCTGCACAGAACATGACCACTAGTAAAACGCTCTAATGTATGCACAGCAGCCATTTTGGACATTGTTTACCAATTGAGTACCTGAGACAAAAAACTGTTTAAGTCCATATTTTAAAACTTTGAATATAGATATATATATTTTGTTTATTATTTTGTATTTACCAGACTGTAAACCACAAACTAGAAGTTTTTAATCAGTTAAATTATTTATGCACTCCCCCCTCATTTTGTTGAATTAGATGTTTTTACTTAACTCATGTATATTAGTAATTAGAAGACATAATACTTTTGGAAAGTGGAGAAACAGTATATTTGCAACAGTTTCTGGAACAACAAAGTCTGTACAAGCAATATTCAGCAGTACAAAGGGAGCAGATAACATTAAAACAGACAATTGAACAAAATGAGGGGTGAGTGCATTAACAATTTAACAGATTAAAAATGACTAGTTTGTGGTTTACTGTCTGGTAAATCAAAAAATATATATATTCAAAAAAAATATGGACTTAGACTGTTATTCGTCTCAGGAACTCAATTATGCTAATTCAGGTTGTGTTCCATTCCGGTCAAACAGAGTCAGGGTGCTGATATTGTTCATGTTGGCTTACTGGAAACACTGCTACACGAGGAGGGAATCTATCACAGGTTTGGGTAAAACGTTCACACCCCCAGTCACTGCTTCACCAACAGGCTCGCGATGTAGAAGGGAAGCGAAGGGAGAAATCTTCCGTCAAGCCCATCTCACGCAGCCCCTTATATACAGTATTACCTCTATGCACGCAACGGTTTGCGTGTAAATAAAAACTGAAACACTTCTTTGATAAATACAACTCTATAACTCTATACAATATGTGCGATTGTATCTTTTGTATTCTGTAAATAATTACGTTATTCTGCCAAAGCCAAAGTGCAGTAACTAAGCAAATAATTTAACTGAAGAAAAAAAAAAAGGATTTAAAAGTGTTGAGGTAATTGTTGTGTATTGTAAATCATAGGCTAACTGTGTGTGTGTTAATCGTATAATTATTTGCAAGATTACTTTAGATAAGGGCTGATAGGTGTAGTTCATAATAATTTGTAGGCTACTTTAGTTCAGTGTATCTGCATCGCGATCTTTGGGGTGTGAAAGATTTACCCAAACCTGTGATAGATTCCCTCCTCGCCTTTGCTACACCAGTGGGTCTCAAGTGGGGTCCAGCCAGGTACCCTCATAGTTTCTTGAGGCGGTTCCAAATGGCCCTTATACGGGTGTGTAACTCTGAGAGTGTACAAATGGAAACAAATTGACCTGTGAGGTTCCATTTGTACGCTCTCAGAGATATGGGGGTCCTTGAAATAAAAAATAAAAAAGGCTTTATTGGCGTTCCTGGGCATGCATGAGCCACCCCAGGGAAAACCCCAGAAAATTATTTTCTAACACCCTCACTGACACGGGGAAGATAGAGCATACAGTAACAATGCTGTGTAGACTACATATCAGTAATGTTTTGTCGATTTCATTTCCACCCTAATGTTTGAATCAACATTCAAACATTAGTAAATCTGTAGGCTGTACCTGAGATCCATTACTTTGTAGTACAAAGTTTGTACTCGTCCCTTTCTCTTTACCCTCCTTTGTTCTTACCCTTCTCTTAACATAGACTTTTTTTGTGGATCAGAAAAGATAAACACAAACTTCAGGGCACAGGGATTATGGTTAGTCGGTGGGTTAACATTTGGTGAACAGTGAGGAGCAGTCTGTTCATTTTTTAGAAGAAATGAATTGAATATGATAAACTCATGAAATATCATGCTAACTGAATTGTCATAGAAATTCCATTGCAGGCTTCTAATATTTTTCACACAAACTGGTAAGACCTCATAATCAATAAAGATACATACACAATACACAATTAATTTTGTTTGGTTTAATGTTTTGAAGCATCGGAGAGCAGTATACTGTCTCTGCACACAAGCAAAGAGAGACCTTACTAGACAAAGGCTTCTGTCGGCAACATATTGAGCACAGCAAGACAAGTATAGTATTTTTTCCACCACACTCAACTCTTTTATCTTTTTTTCATTTTCCTCTATTCTGTGATGGTTTTTCACTAGTTGGAACATTGCTTCTGCAATTTCCCTCCATTCAGGCACAAGAGCATTAGTGAGGTCATAGGGCCTACACTTCATGTTGAGGCGATTAGGCTTGGCTTGTATTTGGTGCTCCAATTCATTCCAAAGGTGTTTGATGGGGTTAAGGTCAGGGCTTAGTGTGGGCGAGTCAAGTTCTTCCCCTCTCATCTCAGCAAACCAATTGTCTTAGGGGGGGAGTGTGCGGGGGGCACGGGGAAACGGCCTCATGCAAACTGTTGCAAAATAGTAACCACACAATTGTCTAGAATGTCATTGTAGCTGTAGCATTAAGATTTCCACTCACTGGAACAAAGGGCACTAATTAGAAACGCTAATTAGAAAGGGTGTCCTCTGACTTTTGGTCATATGTATATTTCATATAGGCCATAAAGAAGACAGCTACAGTAACTCTTCAACCCCGGCCACATCGGCAGGCTGACTCGCTGTTGTGTAATAATGAGTTTTGAAGTATTAGGTGTGGATATTATCACACACACACACACACGCACGCACGCACGCACGCACACACACACACACACACACACACACACACACACGCACACACATGCACACACATGCACCCACGCACACACATGCACACACGCACACACACACGACACACAAACATGGTCTTATTTTCCAGGGACCTGTTCATGGACTCTTGGCTCTCCCTGGGCCCCATTTTGAGAAGCAGTGGTGTGGTGAAACATGACCTACCTTATTCCCTCAGCGAGCGAAGAGAGGTCTGCCTCTGGAGGTTTCGGGGAGAGGGATTAAGAGAGTGAAAGAGAGAAATATAGGGGGAGAAAGAAAGAAAGAAAGAAAGAAAGAAAGAAAGAAAGAAAGAAAGAAAGAAAGAAAGAAAGAAAGAGCGCAAAGTGAGAGAGTCGGAGCCTGCGGGAGAGATGCAGAGGGAGTGAGAGAAGGTAAAGTGATGAGTCATCATGAGGGGGAGATGGGGGAGAGAGAGAGAGAGAGATGCAGTCTTGCATAATTAACACCACAGCATCATCAGGACGAACTCCTCCATCAGCGTGTCCAAAGGATTAACTACGCCATGCTCTCCTTATCTCCTCCTCTACCGTATAAGAAAGAAAATGACCTTGCACTTGTTTACATGCTGATTAAAGACAGGAGGGGGGAGGAGGCGCGGGACAGAGAGAAAGTCAAACTGCAATTAACCACTTTTCAACCTGCCCATCCCTACTTTTGGGCATGTCATTGTTTGCACGAGAAAAAAATGTATTGTGTTTTTGAACAATAGCTAAAATAGCAGATCTACAAGCTCACAACATATTGATTCTCGAACACATTGTGAGCCTATTAGATCTGCTTAAAGCTGCAATGCGTAACTTTCATATACTGTACATTTGATATTTCTACAGCAGTGCTAATACGGAAAGCCCTTTGGGCAGGGGTGTTTGTTTGAGTATTACTAGCTCTAGAGCGTTAGCAGGTTCTCTCTAACGGTGCTATTCCCGCATGGACTGAAAGTTCCACTACCGTGCGAGTTCTCCATCTGTAGTAAAAATAAAGGAAACTATTTCGCTACTCATCGAAACAAAGGCTGTTTTTTGTTATTGAAGGACGTAACAGGACCCCACCATCTCTGTATAATACACTTTTTGGGCAGAAACTAACATAATATGTCCGCCAGATGGAAATGTATCTATTTACTCAACTGCGTCCTCTACAGATCTGGACATAGGTATTTTATTTTGACCAGATCTGTATGTGCTAGAGGTAAATGCTCTCACTTGTGAGCCAGTAGTGGTTCTACATTTATCAGTGGAAGAGCAGGGAGACCAACTACCGGTAATACCACCACACAGTTGTGTTAGTTATATTGTATAGGGTGTACTATCATGGCATACTGTGGTTCTCAAACTTTTCAAGCCATGACCCCCCAAAATAATCCTATTTGAACTGGGGACCCCCCACCATGACAAGCACTTGGAATTGTAGTTGAGGCGTTGCACTTTGTTTGACTCAGTTCCACAGAGTTTTGTAAAAATAGTCTCATATAAATATGAAAAAAGGCTCATAAAATATGAAAATATGCTCATAACGCCTCGCATTTGAGCATGTAGATCGTCTATTTCCAAATGTGTGCCTCTTTAGGTGAGCTAATATTTTACAATTTGGCCAATATTTTACATTTTTTATAGTATAGTTTGTTGATTACAGCTATACATTAACTGTACATTAACTTCATTTTAGAGGTATTAAGAAGGTTAAAGCGGTGCAGTAGACATTGGGCTGGGTCCGGGGGGGTGATGCATTGTAGATTTATGCGTATTTCTTTGTGCTGAAAGAGTGTGTCAACATGTGGGCAGTTGAATTTTATGACTTTGGCTTTTTTTCTTTTTTATTGCCCTGGGTAGACCTGGGACTGTTAAGTCAGTGTGTGTGTGTGTGTGTGTGTGTGTGTGTGTGTGTGTGTGTGTGTGTGTGTGTGTACACAGTATGAGTGTCAGTGAGGTTAGTATATCTGTTTCTGTGTGTGCGTGTGTGTGTGTGTGTGTGTGTGTGTGTGTGTGTGTGTGTGTGTGTGTGTGTGTGTGTGTGTGTGTGCGCGCACACACACGTGTGTGCGAGTGTGTGTGTGTGTGTGTGTGTGTGTGTGTGTGTGTGTGTGTGTGTGTGTGTGCGTGTGTGTGTGTGTGTGTGTGTGTGTGTGTGTGTGTGTGGTGCTGAGGCTGGGAGCCTGGAGCCTGCTGTACAGCTGTATTTACCTGGCCCGTCATCTGTGCTGCTACTTCAGCCCTCTGCCCTGGAGATCCCCAGTCTGCACTGCCAAGGTCTCCTTCTCTCTCTGCCCGTAGTTCTCTCTGCTCCTCTGAGACTTTCCATCAGCTACTTCTCTATCTCTTTCTTTCCATCTTGGTTGCCCTCAGAAAAGCTCACTTTTTCGATTGTTCTTGCTTTCTGTCTTTTTCTTTCTCTTCCTGTCTCTCTCTTTTCTTCTTTCTTGGTTGCTTGTTTCCCTTTTTTTCTTTACTTTACATCTTAGCCCCTGCCACCCCACACCTCAGACTCTCCCATTCTCTTTCTCCATGCAGTCTCCCCTGACAGACCTCCCTGTCCCCCCCCCCCCCCCCTCCCCCCATCCCCCCTCTCTGTCTGCCACCCATGGCACCTCTCCCTGCTTGCCACTCCGTCCAGAGCAGAGCTGGGCCTCTCTTCCTGTCATTTATCTGAGCGCCAGACTCAGATAGACGGGCAAGCAGGGATTATCAGATATAGCCCCGGCCAACAATGGTTCTGTGCTTGTTACATTCAGCTAAGAGCTAAAACTCAGACGGTAATAGGGAGGGAGTGGATAGCGAGTTACAAGGGATCTCTCCATGCTTCACGGAGACTGATTGTTTGGGGTGAAAAGAAGACACTGTGAGCTGTTTTGAGGTGTCAGAGAGGATTTTGTCTTCATTTTGTTCGAACTACCAAAAAAAGAGATCACACCATTCTATCACACCATTTTCACTTTTTGTTCTATTGAACGGAATGCACTTCCTTTTGCTTATGGTAATGTACATACTGTATGTGAGCCTGTCCATGCAGCCTACTGTATGTGGAGGGCTAGGGTTGTGGTGTTTAGCCATGCCCACATCCCAGTGACCGGTCAAATGAGTGATTGCCCAATTTCATGTTTTGAACAGTTGTACCAAGTGAGCTGTGTTATTTGTCTTTGGACCGAAAGGCTTCACTGGAAAACATTAATGTTTTTTTAGAGAGAGAGAAAGAGAGAGATGAATTGAAACCTGCGTGTGACTACCCAATTCTCCCTTCTTTCCTTGAGCTCTAATGGGCCTAATGGCCATCACCAGAACATTGTTTGATGGGGGTGGGCTTGGTTTGAAAAGTGACTTATTAATTTGACAGGAACAGTTCTTGAGTTCTCGTCTTTCTGCTTTGGTCCTTGTTACCAATTCTCGGGACTGACTGGACTGTCTAGAGACTCCTTAAAATAAAGGACTGATACAGCCAGTGCTTTTGAAGGTACATTCAGTGATTTTGGTGCTTTACAGTAGTTAATGCCTTTGAAGGTACAGTGAGTGCTTTTGCGTTCCATGGTACAGTCATTGCTTTTGATGGTATACAGGCAGTGCTTTTGACAGTGCATGCAGTGCTTTTCATGGTACCGGCAGTGCATCTTTTGTACAGGAAATGCTTTTGACTGTATTACATGTCAATCCATGAACCCAGGTTTAATACTTATTGAATACATTGGCTCTCGTTATGTCTAGGGTTTTATAGTGTTATGAATTGACTTGTACTGTATCTCCTTACTCTCGCATAAGGTTTTACACAAACATATTAACTGCAGCATTCTCCAAACACAGATGGAAAGTGTACATAGCCAGCTTTCAGTCGCTATGCTGCTTCTCTGTTCTTCTGCCAGGGTGGCGGACTGCTGCCGGCTTCCTCTCCTTTGACTGGGACAGCTCCGGTCTGTCTCCTCGTTCCAGCGCACAGGTACCACAGGTACCACTGGTACCACTGGTACCACAGCTACCACAGGTACCACTGGTACCACAGGTACCACAGGTACCACAGGTTTCACGCACACTAAACACTCTGGCCC